>NC_051177.1:195073060-195373060 GCF_013339695.2 Rhipicephalus sanguineus
CAAGATTTTTACTGAGATGGATGTTAATGATATCGGACGGTAGTTATTAGGGGAATGTACATCACCAGATTTATGCACAGGGACCACCTTCCCAGCCTTCCAGTCAGATGGCAGTGTGGACGTCTGCAATGACTGTTCAAAAAGTTTTGACAATATTAAAGCAGAATAGACTTCTGTACACTTCAACATTTTTGACGAAATACAATCTGGACCAGCCGATGAAGACACTTTCAAATTGGCAATCAGTCCTTCAACACCAGCTGCGTCAATGATGATGGGGTCCATTGGCAAGAAATTGGTTCTTGTTAAATGCGGGAATATCGTAGAGGTGTTTTTATGAAAGTGTGCCGCAAATGACTCATTCAGAACATTGCAGCACTCGCTAAGAGCGACTGGGACATTAGACTCGATTAATTGAATTTGTCGCGTTTTCGTTTTGCTGATGATGCTCCAAAACTTACGCGGGTTAAAACGGAGTAGCGAAGGAAGAGTTTTATCAAAAAATTCTTTTTTGGCTTTCGAAAGTGCAGTGCAGAATTCTCTATTAAATATCTGATAGGATGACCAATGGTCACTTCTGGCTGTTAATTTCGCGCGTCTGAATACCCGCTTCTTTTTATTGCGCATGCGTTTTAACGTGTTATTAAACCATGGAGAACGAGGATTTGATTAAACCTTTCTTTTAAGTACAAAGCGATCAATAAGTGAGAGCAATTTGTTCTTATATTCTAACCAATTCTGCTCAACTGATCGCTGCTCAAAACCAGCAAAAAAGAAGTCAACAAAAAATTGTAATTCTCTGTTCATTCTATCAAAGTCCGCCTTGCTATAGTCTTGGATAACCTTGCTTTTTTTCTTGACGCAAACCCGTGCTTTTAAAGTGAATTGGATTATACAGTGGTCGCTAATGCCCGGTAGATGGGTTAAAGGCGAAGCTAGGTCAGGTGTAGTGGTAAGTATTAGGTCTAATATGTTAGCGGAAGTGGGAGTAATGCGAGTGGGAAAGTCAACGAGCTGGGTCAAGTTGAAGTCGTGACAAAAAGTGAAAAATTCCTTGCTCTCAGCTAAGCTATGCTTTAAAGTAACTGAGTCTCTTCCCACATGATATCAGGAAAGTTGAAGTCGCCAAGGATGAACAAGGGTGATTTTGGATATCTGACGAACAGCTGATTGATAACATCGTGCAGGTCATTACAGAAGGATGATGATGCAGTTGGTGACCGGTAGCAAACACAAAATATTATTTCACGAGAATCAATGAGCACGCGCACACACACCAGCTCAAGTGAAGATAGAACAGGAAAAACATAAGAAGCAAGGTTATCGGCGATCGCGAGCAAGACACCACCACCAGACCGGCAATCACGGTCACATCGGTAAAACTTGTAGCACTTCTCGCAATCCAAGATTTCTTCATTTTTAACTTTTGCGGAAAGCCAAGTCTCCGTCAGGCCAACAATATCAGCGGAGCAGGAATCAATAGCAGAAGACAGTTCAACGCGTTTATTCAGCACGCTCCGCACATTAGAAAAGAAAACAGAGGCGTTTCCTGCGCAGGAATGAGACGGGCGTAACTATGTTGTGCTTGTATTAACAGCACGTGCAGATACAGTGGCTGCATTGTCCTGTTTATCCAGGGCTCGTGGTGACTGGATTTCGCTAACGCTGTCAGTTTCTGCGCAGTAAACGTACATTTTTTTATTCATGATAAGTTTGTTAACGCGTAGCAAGTACGGTTGCCCAGTTGCCTTCGCAAATTCTGTTAGTTTCCTCCTTGAGTTTTCGTGTACTTCTACAAAAGTCTTCGCTAGCTGATATACCAGTTCCTTTGAACTTATGTTTATGTGCCAAGATAGAATCTCTAGCCTTAGACGACGAAAATTTGATGATAATTGGTCGAGCCTTTTTATCGGCGTAAGATCCTAACCTGTGCGCTCGGGAAACTTCTGAGTCAGAAATATGCATGTTAAGGTGACGAGACAATACTTCACGAACAAGGCCTTCGGACTGAGCCCACATTTCAGTAGGGCTGTCCGGTATACCAAAGAACAATAGGTTCTCTCGTCTGGACCTGTCTTCAAAATCATCCAGCCGGGCATTGAGCGCCTGGCCTTGCATCCTGACAGTTTCAGTGATTAGACGTGGTATATCATTTACTGCTGCAGAACCGTCAAATGATTCAACGAAAGCTTCAACCGCTGATAATCTTTCTGTTAGATGAGCGACAGTCTGTGCTAATGCCTCCTGTTTTGTCTTTAGGTCGGCAAGAACTTCCATTAGCTCACCATTACGTTGATCACCTTTTTCAGACAGCTTAGCGATGGCGTCTAGTATTTCTTTGTTAGTATTTGCAGGGCCAGGGTTGACCTCAACGTCTCCGCAACACAATAACAGCTTTGTGACGAGCACACATTCGCATAGGCACTCAAATATGACACTTGGGCACGGTAGGAGCAGCAGACAGACGTTGTTGGTCCGCTTACAGTAGAGACAAGGAAGTTTACTAACCTGCACAAAAAGCAAAATCGGATGGCTGAGCGACCGCATCGTTGCCGCTCTACCGTGCCCACTGAAGGAACAGAGGAATTCCGTGGTCTTTATATCTTCTAGTGTCGCTGTAGTCACCCACAGTATTGTCGACCGGCTGACGACGGAAGTAATGTCGCCGTTGAAACAGGGCTGATGACACAGGTGCGTATCAATGCAGATCGGGGCCGTCAGCAACACCGGTGAGGAGCAGTTGGTAACCGCTAGATCCGCACGTTGTAGCCACGTTCCAAATTGGGCGATAAACTGCACAAAAAGCAAAATCGGATGGCTGAGCGACCGCATCGTTGCCGCTCCACCGTGCCCACTGAAGGAACAGGGGAATTCCGTGGTCTTTATATCTTCTAGTGTCGCTGTAGTCACCCACAGTATTGTCGACCGGCTGACGACGGAAGTAATGTCGCCGTTGAAACAGGGCTGATGACACAGGTGCGTATCAATGCAGATCGGGGCCGTCAGCAACACCGGTGAGGAGCAGTTGGTAACCGCTAGATCCGCACGTTGTAGCCACGTTCCAAATTGGGCGATAAACTGCACAAAAAGCAAAATCGGATGGCTGAGCGACCGCATCGTTGCCGCTCTACCGTGCCCACTGAAGGAACAGAGGAATTCCGTGGTCTTTATATCTTCTAGTGTCGCTGTAGTCACCCACAGTATTGTCGACCGGCTGACGACGGAAGTAATGTCGCCGTTGAAACAGGGCTGATGACACAGGTGCGTATCAATGCAGATCGGGGCCGTCAGCAACACCGGTGAGGAGCAGTTGGTAACCGCTAGATCCGCACGTTGTAGCCACGTTCCAAATTGGGCGATAAACTGCACAAAAAGCAAAATCGGATGGCTGAGCGACCGCATCGTTGCCGCTCCACCGTGCCCACTGAAGGAACAGAGGAATTCCGTGGTCTTTATATCTTCTAGTGTCGCTGTAGTCACCCACAGTATTGTCGACCGGCTGACGACGGAAGTAATGTCGCCGTTGAAACAGGGCTGATGACACAGGTGCGTATCAATGCAGATCGGGGCCGTCAGCAACACGGTGAGGAGCAGTTGGTAACCGCTAGATCCGCACGTTGTAGCCACGTTCCAAATTGGGCGATAAACTGCACAAAAAGCAAAATCGGATGGCTGAGCGACCGCATCGTTGCCGCTCTACCGTGCCCACTGAAGGAACAGAGGAATTCCGTGGTCTTTATATCTTCTAGTGTCGCTGTAGTCACCCACAGTATTGTCGACCGGCTGACGACGGAAGTAATGTCGCCGTTGAAACAGGGCTGATGACACAGGTGCGTATCAATGCAGATCGGGGCCGTCAGCAACACCGGTGAGGAGCAGTTGGTAACCGCTAGATCCGCACGTTGTAGCCACGTTCCAAATTGGGCGATAAACTGCACAAAAAGCAAAATCGGATGGCTGAGCGACCGCATCGTTGCCGCTCTACCGTGCCCACTGAAGGAACAGAGGAATTCCGTGGTCTTTATATTGTCACGCAAAGGTCAAGAAGCACACTTTAATTAATAGCTTAAACTGGGCGAACTTGTGCCCTATAAACAAACAAGTTAGATAAAACAATGGCTATGTCTATCCTGCAGGAACGCCTTCCTCTTGTAGTAGTAGTAGTAGTAGTGTCCTCTACTGCATGGCTCATACCCACTCAGGGGGATTGGCCAAGAAGTTGTCTTACAAAAAAAATTTTTTTAAAATAATATTTTGAGTATTGAATGCTGATGCCAATAAAAAGAATAAATAAATAAATAAATAATAGCAATGCATATACAAAAAAACACGTACGCATCAATGAAAGAGTGCAATAATAGTTTTTTAAACATTCACCAGAGTTCGGCACCTCTTCCTCTTTTCTTTTCCCGTGCAGTTCGCACGTGCCTGAGTTGTCAGCGGTGATCCTGGCGTGCTCCATCGACGCTTTGCTTCCTCTGTTTCCCACTCACGCCGTAGACAACGTGGAGGGCGTAGCAACTGCTGGGGCGCGTAATTTGAATGTATCTTGCGTCATTATTCCCCTTCCGAGAATGCATCGTCCCGATGCTTGTTTTGGTTGCAGGCTAGTATTTAAAGTAATTGCCGGTAGAAACAGGCATCAACCGGCAGTGGTGCTTGATACATTATTGCCTTTCGTAGTATGGCTTCATTCGGACGACGTGCACAGTTTCTGTGCGATGCCGCCGTTTCGCTGATGTTACTTGCTCTTCTGGGACAACTTCATAGTTCAATGGACCAAGCTGGCGAAGTACCTTGTAAGGACCAAAATAACGCCGAAGTAGCTTTTCGGAGAGCCCACGTACGCGTACGGGTGTCCATACCCATACTTTATCTCCAGGAGCGTACTTGACGTCTCTTCGTCGCAAATTATACCGATTGGCATCGTCTTTTTGTTGCTGCCGAATGCGATGTCGCGCAAGCTGCCTTGCTTCTTCAGCTCTTTGCGTGAAGTCGCTGGTACTATCGTCGTGATCGGAGTAATTGTCATCGACCGGTAGCATTGCATCCAGGGGGGGTGGTAACAGTTCTGCCAAAAACAAGTTGAAAAGGTGTCATTCGCGTCGTCTCTTGCACAGCGGTATTGTATGCGAATGTTGCGTACGGTAATATTTTGTCCCATGTTCGGTGCTCTACGTCCACGTACATCGACAGCATGTCAGTCAACGTTCTATTCAGCCGCTCTGTCAGTCCATTCGCTTGGGGATGATACGCTGTTGTTTTTCTATGGCAGGTGTGCGTCAATTTCATAATGGAATTTGTCAACTCAGCTGTAAACGCTGTTCCTCGGTCCGTGATCAGCACTTTAGGAGCGCCATGCCGCAGTACGATGTTGGTCACAAAGAATTCGGCCACTTCGACGGCCGTTCCCCGAACAAGAGACGCTGTCTCAGCATATCGCGTTAAATAGTCCGTTGCAACGATGATCCATCGCTTCCCTGACAACGAAGTGGGAAATGGGCCAAGTAAGTCCATTCCCACTTGTGCGAAAGGGGCTTCTGGTGGCTCTATATTTTGGAGGAGACCTGCTGGCTTCAGTGGTGGTGTTTTACGTCTTTGGCAATCCCGGCAAGTTCTTACGTAGTGCTGCACAGAATTTTGTAACTTTGGCCAGTAATATTTCGTGCGAATACGTGCCAACGTTCTGCTTACTCCTAAGTGTCCTGCTGACGGGTCATCGTGGCATGCTTCCAAGATCTCGGGTCGTAACGCTGTAGGGACGACAAGCAGGAATGTCTCTGTACTATGTTCGAAATTTCTCTTATACAAGACGTCATTTCGGAGGACGAACGACGACAAGCCACGGGAAAAAGCACGAGGAATACTGACGGGCTGTCCCTCTAAGTACTTGATAAGGAGCACTAATTCAGGGTCAGATTTCTGGTGCTGTGCCATTTGCGACGAAGTCACCGCTCCTAAAAAAAGGAATGTCTAGTCCACTTTCCGTGGAGGCGGCTTCCGTGCATTCAACTGGTGCACGCGACAAACAGTCAGCATCACTATGCTTGCGACCGGACTTGTAGACAACCGTTATGTCGTATTCCTGCAATCGCAGGCTCCATCTCGCAAGACGTCCTGACGGATCTTTAAGATTTGCCAGCCAGCAGAGTGAATGGTGGTCACTGATGGCTCGGAAAGGTCTGCCGTATAAGTATGGCCGAAACTTACTGATGGCCCAAACCACCGCGAGGCATTCTTTTTCTGTCGTCGAGTAGTTGATCTCGGCCTTCGAAAGTGTACGACTAGCGTACGCAATGACCCGCTCTACACCATTCTGCCACTGAATGAGCACGGCCCCGAGACCTAAGTTGCTTGCGTCTGTGTGAATATCAGTCTTGGCTTTCTCGTCAAAATGTGCGAGGACTGGGTGGCTCTGAAGGCGCTGTCGCAGTTCGTTGAAGGCATCCTGCTGTTCCTTCAGCCAAATGAAAGGCGCGTCGTCCTTTGTCAGCCGCGTTAGTGGTTCGGCAATCTTCGAAAAATTTTTGACAAAGCGACGGTAATAAGCGCAAAGTCCCAGGAACCGTCTAACCGCTTTTTTGTCCGTTGGTTGTGGAAATTTTTCTACTGCCGCTGTCTTCTCAGGGTCCGGACGAATGCCTTCAGCACTGACGACATGGCCAAGAAATAGGAGCTCTTGGAAACCGAAGTGACATTTCTGTGGCTTTATCGTCAGATCTGCCGTACTAATGGCTTTCAGCACAGATCGCAGTCGTTCTACATGCTGCTCAAAGGTAGCAGAAAAAACCACAACATCGTCAAGATAAACGAGACAGGACTGCCACTTTAGTCCGGAGAGCACACTGTCCATCATCCGCTGAAACGTTGCGGGAGCTGAACAAAGGCCGAATGGAAGTACCTTGAATTCGTATAGCCCGTCCGGTGTCACGAATGCAGTCTTCTCGCGATCTCGTTCGTCCACTTCGATCTGCCAGTATCCGCTTTTTAGGTCTAGGGAAGAAAAGAACTTCGCATCTCTTAGTCTATCCAGAGTATCATCAATTCTCGGAAGAGGATAAACATCTCGCTTAGTGATGGAGTTCAGCTTTCGGTAGTCAATACAGAAGCGTAGGGACTGGTCTTTTTTCTTTACAAGTACCACCGGCGACGCCCACGGACTGGCGGATGGCTGAATTACGTCGTCTCTGAGCATTTCCTCGACCTGATTTCCGATAGCTTCTCTTTCTTTTTGTGACACCCTGTAGGGGCGCTGGTAGATAGGTCTGACTGACTCGTCGACAATGATGCGATGTTTGGTAATAGGCGTTCGTCGGACTTTGGATGACATTGAAAAGCATGCGATGAATTCTCTCACGAGGTTCTCTATTTGTTCTTTCTGGCTTGGCAATAGTCGCTGGTCGATGTCAATGGACTCGACTACAGAATCCACGTCTTGGGAATCAGGTGGTGACGTCTCAGAGGCGCTCAGGTCCGCAACTTGGACGAAGTCATGGATGCTTGCAATGACGGTTCCCTTTGCTAGGTGCTGAACCTCATTTCCAAAGTTTGTGAGCAAGACGTTAGCACATCCGTCACGAAGCTGGACAAGGCCTCTTGCCATGCAGATTCCCTTTTTGAGTATGAGTCCAGTGTTGCTGTCGGCGAGCCCTTTATGATCAGTGAACGCATTGCTCCTTACTGTAACAGCTATGCTGGACCTCGGAGGTACCACCACGTCGTCGTCCGCAATGCAAAGATCATTCACTTTTTCTTCTGTGTCAAACGTTGCAATCGCGTGCCTCGTAGAAAATGAGACGCATGATTCCGGCAAGTTAATTACAGCTCCGTTAGCCTTCAGGAAGTCCATACCAATAATTAAGTCTCTAGAGCATTCCGGAAGCACCACGAAACTTGCGACGTATGTAAAGCCCCTTGTTCCTATTCTAGCCGTACACATTCCCGTCGGGTCGATGAGGTGTCCCCCTGCGGTGCGAACTTGCGGTCTATTCCAAGGAGTCAGTACCTTGTTCAGTGTCCTGGCAAGGTCGCCACTGATTACAGAGTAATCCGCACCTGTATCCACTAGTGCGTTCACTTCGTAGCCGTCGACGAATACACGCAAGTCGGAAGCGACGTCGCGATCACTGCAGCGGCTTCTTAGTCCGTCGTCGTCGTTCGGAGTCAGCGATGGAGGTTCTTCTGTTTCAGCGTCGGCAGCGGCCTTACCTCCACAGGTCGCTGACTCTAGTTTTCCCGACGCGGACTCTGTGAACGGCGCCTTGGAGTGGGAGAGGCTGATGATCGACGGGGGCTCGGCGACCGATATCTCAATGGCGCTGTGGAGCGAGGCTGATGTTGCTGAAGGTCATGCGGGCCCTGACGAGTTGACAGATATTGCTCAATTTCGAAAGGACGCTCACCGTTTCGAGGCCGAGGTGCATTCACTGCGAAACCACGAAGCCCAGCCTGGCGATATTGGCACATTCGATAGAGGTGGCCGGCCTCTCCACAGTGGTAGCAGAGAGGTACTCTGTCAGGAGTGCGCCATATATCTGTCTTCCTTGGTCTCCTATCCGGTGGCGGGGGCGTGCTCGATGGCGCAGTGCTGTACACCGAAGTGGCTGCGATGTCCATACGGGCGGGAGGCCCTTGCAGTAGAGCGTCGGCATATGACGATCTCTGCGGTCGCTGCGGTGGCGCTTCTGTCTGGGCGTATTGCTGAGGTCCCCGAATGGGTTGGGGATCCCGAACGGCCATTCTCACTTCCTCACGCACCACGTCGGCCAGTGACGACACAGCTGGAGCGCTGTGCTCCAACCGCTGCCTCTGGAGCTCCTCTCGCACTACAGATCGCACCAGTTCACGCAAGAACTCCACGCTGTTTCCAAATACAGCCGGCACTGAGTCTATGGAGGCAATGCCCAGATCCCGGTTGTACATCCTCGCTCGTTGCTGAAGCGTTCTTTCCATTGTGGCTGCCTCAGAGCGGAACTCAGCGACGGTAGACGGTGGACTCCGAACCAAACCAGCAAACAGTTCCTGTTTCACACCTCGCATTAGATGGCGAAGCTTTTTGTCCTCGCTCATGTTCGGATCTGCTCGGCGGAAGAGACGGGACATGTCCTCTACATACATGGCCACGCTTTCATTATTCCGCTGGTTTCTTGCTTGTAGAGCAGCTTCGGCTCTCTCCCTGCGATCAGTACTCGGGTAGGTGGCAAGCAGCTCCCGTCGGAAGTCATCCCAGGACAAGATGGCAGCCTCGTGGTTTTCAAACCACGTTCGTGCAGAGTCTTCCAGCGCAAAGTAAACACGTCGTAGCTTGCGATCCACATCCCAGCCGTTGACCTTCGCGACGCGCTCAAAGCGTTCGAGCCAGTCCTCTGCGTCTTCGTATGCGTCGCCGTGGAATGGTTCGGGCGTCATCGGTGGATCCACTATAATTTGTGCCGGCGTGACCTGAGAAGTCATTTTGGTAGCGTCTTCGCTGACAGCTGCTGCTGTTCTTGTGCAACACAAAGGTGAAAACTCGGGAACCTCACCGCGTAGGCGACGACTGCTGCGCTGATGAACAGGAGTCAGCTCGTCGGGTCCAAGTCTTCTTTGCTCCGGGCTGCTTCCTCCAACTTCAGAAGAGCTTGGGTTCATACCCCGCACCTCCACCAGATTTGTCACGCAAAGGTCAAGAAGCACACTTTAATTAATAGCTTAAACTGGGCGAACTTGTGCCCTATAAACAAACAAGTTAGATAAAACAATGGCTATGTCTATCCTGCAGGAACGCCTTCCTCTTGTTCACCAGAGTTCGGCACCTCTTCCTCTTTTCTTTTCCCGTGCAGTTCGCACGTGCCTGAGTTGTCAGCGGTGATCCTGGCGTGCTCCATCGACGCTTTGCTTCCTCTGTTTCCCACTCACGCCGTAGACAACGTGGAGGGCGTAGCAACTGCTGGGGCGCGTAATTTGAATGTATCTTGCGTCAATATCTTCTAGTGTCGCTGTAGTCACCCACAGTATTGTCGACCGGCTGACGACGGAAGTAATGTCGCCGTTGAAACAGGGCTGATGACACAGGTGCGTATCAATGCAGATCGGGGCCGTCAGCAACACCGGTGAGGAGCAGTTGGTAACCGCTAGATCCGCACGTTGTAGCCACGTTCCAAATTGGGCGATAAACTGCACAAAAAGCAAAATCGGATGGCTGAGCGACCGCATCGTTGCCGCTCCACCGTGCCCACTCTTAACTTCGCTAACCGTGTTATTAACTTCGCTAACCGTGTTACCGCACTGACATCCCGTGCACTTCATTGCTAAGTATTTTTGGGGGCTGGTCGCAAGTTCTCTAAATATCGTTCAATTAAACCAAGCTTACTTGAGATTTGGACATCCCAAATTTCCTGCCTGTAGCGTCGAAGACAACTCAAGTACGTGGCTGGCAGAGGTAAGAAAGCGTTGGCTACTGTTGCAACGGATGTAACAATTCTATTCACAAGCACAGTTCTTATTTCGTCTACGGTCAGTCACCCAGCCTACTGGAATGCGCTGGTTTAACGCAGGGCTTCCATTGGGTAGATTCAGAAAGCAGAGAGAACCCAAGCTAAAAGTCCCAAACAGGAGTCATTTATCGCCAAATTTGTAGCCACATAGAACGGAAGAGGTAGTTTGATAGAAGTGGAGGAAGGAAAAAAACTTAGAGTGAGCCGAAGGCAGACTCGTCCAATATGGACGGCGTCTTTATAGTCTAGGATGCCGTGGGCCCGAGCTAGAGTTTTTATTATTAAACAATAGGCAATCTCATTCTGAATAAGCAGGAACATAAAAACAAGGCAACATTTTTTCCCCCTCTTGCTAGGTCACGCAACAGGGAAGTTGCAAATAATTTCTTCATTTAATACCCTCAAGGCCAAGGGCATTACAGAGGAGAGTAAAAAAAGAGTCTTGAGAGTAAAAAAAAAGAAAAAAAAAGAATAAACAAGTTCTTAACAGGCTACTTCCTATTCAAGAGCAAAAAAAAAGAACAAGAATAAAGAAAGTTAGTACAGGCTAGTACTTGTACAATGGCGGTTAGTGCCTCGTGAAAATGTTGATTATTGCCTATTGATGCGATGTCAGCTGCAAGGAATTAAGTTGAGTGATCTCACTCAATTGCTGTGCGCGGTGGAAAAGGTTAGGAAAATGATCGTTTTTCACAAATGAAATACTTACCATACAGCGATGGTTAATGCGATGGGGTATATATGGGTGACAAAACAATTGTGTCGTGAAGAACGCTATCGTAGTACGTCTTATGAAATAAGTTCAAGTGGCAAGAATATGGACGCCCTTTTAGAGACTGAAGGTAAAGGCTGGCTTTCATGGATGTCACAGCAATGAGCGATTGTAGTTATAAAGAATAAAACAGGATGAATTATTCTGTACAAGTTCCAGGGAAGTGATTAGTCTTACAGCATAGGGTCCCACACTAACGCAGTATTCAAGGTTTGATCGTATTCAAGTTTTCTAAAGTATTAGTTTAAATGAGCAAGGAGCAGCGGAAAAGTTGCGACGTAAGTATTTATACATACGGTTGTCATTATTAATGTTTTCATCTGTACTGTCTAGATTAGATTACATGATATATGAATATCACAATATTTATAACAAGTGACGGTTTTTTAAATGGGACGCTGTTAAAGAGATGAACAGGCGGACAGGCGGACTCTTAGTGTTTCCGGCAACACGCATACCCTTGCATTTTTGGACACTTAGTCCCATAAACCATATTTTCGCCAGTTGGACAGAAGTTTGTCCGATTGTAAGTTCAGAACGCCAACGTAAAGTTTATATAGAATAGACGGAGCTCTAAATATATGGACAGTAATTTCGGAACATTCCAGCCAATAAGTCAGTAGGAACATTTAAGCGTCGAAGCAGCTTCTCCTTGAAGTCACAGATCGAAATGCATTAGTAGAATTACTACAACGCCAGTCGAGTTTCAAGTAGTGAAATTTAGCTGAACATGAACCGTCCAGCTTCATACTGTTACGGATCTTTGGTTTCGTCGCGTGCAAAGGCGTGCACACGAGAACAAGCGCTGTGCTCAGCATTAGAAATTGGCGTCAGCACAGATGGCGGGTAGCGTGAACAGCGTACTAGCCGTACGCATTTGCCAACATGCGCCAACATCGTCGCTCCGTTTTTGTTGAGGTGCCTCAAAGCGCACTAGCCTTCTGGTGGGAGGAGGACACGCGCGCGCATCGGCTGACACCACAGAAAAGCAAACAGCGATCGTTCGCGACCGGATCTTATTGCGATAGCAATTATATGGACACTCCAGACGCATTCTTGCCGTCAGCGTAGCCGCGAGGTTACGCAACTCCAGCAGCGATAAGGGTCCAGAAGGAATATGCGCATTAACGGAACGTAAGCTACTCGCCGGATAGGCTTTACGTTTACGGCCCTATCTCGCAAATCCACTTTCCTTCGTGGCTACTCGCGATATCCGCTTTGCGGAGACTCCAGCCGCCGAGTCAAAATAAGCCGTAGTGCGAGCGCCAATTGCGATCACCTTGTTTCAGCTGGATTACCGAAGCTACAGTACACTAGAGTTACTGTATATGCATATACAGTGACTCTACAGTACACGGTACCGAACAGCGTTGCCAGATTGGAAAGGGGTTTCGACACCAACCCCAGAACAAAATTTCACCAGATTTCACCAACACTACAAAATGGCGACTATGACGTCATTTTCTTTTCTTTTTAGCGTTTTACTTTGCAAAAGCCCTGCCCCATAGAAAATATTTTTGTTGTTTATAACGACGTTATTACAAAGGAGAGTGGTTTGATTATTTCTGCATTTTTTACTTGTGGCTGTCAGCGCATTCGTAATGAAAAAATTTTTCGGAGCGTCGCGAGTGGGTGCTGTTAGCTGCTGGGGGCGAAGCCAGAAATTTTTTTTTTTGAGGAGGGGGGGCGGGGGGGGGGTTTAACTACACTTATGTATGTTCGTGCGTGCGTTTGTATGTGTGCGTATATATACGCAAGCAAAATTGAAAATTTTCGCCCCCCCCCCCCCCCCTGGCTACCCCCTGATGTCTATGCCTGTCTACTTGTCATTCGCCGTCCTGTCTTGGATGCGCTATGCCTTTGGAAGCTATAAATTGCAAGCGAGCCCGCCGTGCAACCCATAACAGTTGCGTCTGTTGTTAGTCATGCATGTAAAGCGTGTACAAAAAAATTCGGCAGATCCCACGTACCGTGGGAGTCGATGGTATGCGAAGCTTGCGGCGGGTAGGTGACTGTGGCGTAACTTTTTTTACTGAGCGACACGTTACAAAATGACGCTAAAGATATGTGTAAATTTTATACGCACACATATATATGTTGAAGAGCCGCATGTGTGTCCCGAGAACACACGCACGTTTCACGAACTCGTGTGCATGTGTGGAAGCAGTTCTTGACAGTTCTTGAACAAGGGCATCATCACCAGCAGCTGGTCATGACTTGTTATAGGATCCGGTCGTGATCGTGGTGACGAGGGGTCCACGTGTAGTGAGTATGTGGTATAGTAGAGCTGTTGGAATTCTAGAATGCCTCGGTTCCTACACCTCCACCCGTTCATTACGTCACATTTTAGCATAAAAAAGCGACACACGGCTCTTGCCTGCTTAGTGTGAACAAGGAACCCGTATGGGTCCCGAAACGTCTCTGTTTTTCACCTTGACTTGGTCAGTCAGGCCTGGATAGTGCTACGTGGACCAACATCAGTGGATGGTGTTTGTCGTATTTGTAGACTACCTGGGCGTATGTGGCCTACGTAGCCTAGTCTACAAAGCGGCTGTCAATCAATCTGGCATCATCCTCGGTCAGCATGAGGCCATCGCCCAGCCTCGTAAGAAATAAAGTGGACACTGCGTCGTTCTTGCGGACTAAGTGCAATTTACGGTGCGGTGATGTGGATATCATATGTAACTTTCGTTAATGTATTCCTCCGGGGTCGAGAAATGCTTCAATATAGCTTGCTGAATCATATGAATACAAACGTAATGTTTATTAGACTGCTATAAAAGCGGAGCCAACAGTGGAACTACAGACGTTAATCTGATATGATGCGTGTATCGTAGGAGTACACATCGTAGGAGTATCATGTAGTGTTTATTGCTTTCTTGTAAAATTAGATAGCAAGCACCACAACCACAATTGACGCTGCACCGATATTACGCCTGCGTAGGCTGTTTTTCCAAACCAGTTTATAGACCTGTCATGGCTCAGTGGTAGAATACCTCATTGCCACGCAGAATGCTTGGGTTCGATTCCTGCAGGGATCCTAATTTTCATTCATTCCATTCGTTGAGTCAACGCTGCCGATGTTGGTTTTCCTTAATGCTCTAGCATTTAAGTTACCAATGTCTGTTGTCGCCGTTCCTGGGTAGAGGTAAACTGTCAATCACCTGTGGTGTATACCCGTACACCGCGGCCCGTGGTAAACCGGTATGTGCCACGCGTGTCTAGTGGAAAGGGTTTGACGACGTACCCGACAGGATTGTAACGTTATTCATGTCATGACCCGGCAGTCATATTCGTCAAATCCTCTTACCCTCCGATGCAAATTTTGGTCTTCACCAAGTTAAGGAGGCGATCATGAGAGCACCCAGACGTAGGCGGCTAGATAGATAGATAGATAGATAGATAGATACGTAGATAGAAACGCTCAAAGTGCCAGAGGTTCGCTAAGAAATGCTTCGCATTTAAAATGACCCCTCAGTGCTCCAGCATATCGACTTCTGGGTTTTCCGTCCATGCTGAAGAGTATATTGGAAAAATATTTGGTATTTCGAATATACACTATTCGATTCGAATGGCGAATCGAATAGAACACTATTCGATTAATTATTCGAAATTTTAGAATATATATTCGCGCACTCCTACAAACAGGCAAGGAGGTTTTTGTGTGGCCCACCCAAGGATGTTAAGAAAGATGCTGGAGTGGAAAAGCCGAACGATAAAACGTCAGCTAGAAAAAGTAGCAAGTCAACTGTCACATGTGCTCTTCTTAGTTTAAAACCAATTAGCTTACCCTTACCCACGGTGTAAGATATATACTCGATCTGCATATATCTTACACCATGCCCTTACATCTCGTTTTCTCTTCGTATGATGAAGCCAGTGTCCACAAACCGACTTCAGTTATTTAGCCCTGTTTACTGTTTTTATCCACTTAGCGCGTGTTAAGGGCCCATAAGCTATAAAGAAAACAAGAGGTAAAGACAAGGTTGGTTTTGAACACGGACCTTCGATGGCTAATTGTTCCGAACAGATACTCAACGTGCCGCTGTGTTACTGGCATCCTTATCAAAGCCTTGGCGAGCTTTACATACTCATTTGGATATATTACTTACCTCGTAACCGACCAATGACTAACTTAGCATTTACGTCACTAGAACAAGGGCACTTTCTAATCGGACATCAGACGAGAAGGCTATGTTTTTCAGATGTATGTCGAAACGCTGGCTCCACATTCGCTTCTCCGAAGTTTCGATTGCTTCCACTCTAGAATTTTCTTAACCTCCTTGGAGCCCGTCGCCTTCTAGAGCCATAAAAGTGGATATGCATAAACAAGGAGAATGAGGAGGAGGAATAAACTTTATTAAGAACCAGCAATTTAAGTGCCTTGGCCTAGGCCTCCCACGTGGGCGAAGAGGCAAGGAGAATGAGAAAATAAACTTTATTACTGAAGACAAGAGGTACGAGCGGGGTGGCGTCCAGCAGGCCCCCGAACTGTCCCGCGACCTTCGCCACACAATCAGCCTGCTCGGCCGGTTTTGGTTTCAATGTTTGTAGATTTGAGTGCAGCAAGAAACTGGCGCTACTCGTGGGATGTGGTGTGGATGAAGCAATAAGTTGTCGGCAACAACGCGGTGTAAATAAGAATAATTGTAGTGACAAGCCATTCCTCAACATTTTTCACCACTTTTCACCAGATTTTGTCTGGTGTAGCCGTTCTGGCACTTCAACACCAGCAGCCCCCAATTTTCACCAGATTTTCCCAATCTGGTGCCGAATTTCACCATCTGGCAACGCTGGTACCGAAGCTAGAGCGACCTAGAATACCGAAGCCGTAAACATGAGAGGCCTAAAGCCCGTGACAGGCTGGACAGGTCGCGCCATCTATCGGGGCCAAGATGTATTTCAAAATTTTATATATTATTGCCTGATGAGTGGAAAGAAGAGATCCGCAATTTGTTTTGCCGCCAAACAATTTTTAGAAGCACAGGGAATCAATACTGACGAAGAGGTGGAGTGGAGCCCTCATCCGCTTTGCTGTTTCGGCCAACTTTCATTATGAATTGCACAAAATATAGTAAAGTTAGGTAGCTGAAATTTCTTTAACTAAATATGTGCATGTTTTTGCTTCTGCTCATGTACTTTTAGTTTTTATGTGTTGTGCACGTTTTTATAAAAAACCTCAAAATTGGCCCAGGAAACGTTCTTTTCTTTACTTTGAAGGTCATTATCTCAAAAATGCCTTGTAGCAGAGCGACAAAAATTCCGCATTACGTTCTTCCCATAATTATCTACCTAAGTGCTGAATTTCATATTTATATAACTTTTCAGTAAAGAGATACAATCAGGCTAATTTTAAGAAAACACCGAACAATAGAAACTTCTGACAATTAAAAAAAAACATTTTTGATATTTCTTAAACTTTCTCCACTTATTCTCCTGCACATCCCCTTTCACGACATATTGCATAATTTCGTTACCTCACGCAAGGATTGGCAATTGTTGAAATGCATGGTTTGGCGGAATTCCGTCTGATCGGGAGGGGGAGGAGGCATTGTAGAAAAGGAATAAACGCTGACCACAATAAAAACACTTTAAAAAAAATTACACCATCTCCCACTGAAGCAGGGTTGCCACTGACTTTCGAGTAAATGTCGCCAAACGACGAGCAAAAAGTCGCCAAAAGTCGCCATTTTTTTACAAATTTCGCCAAAAAAGTAGCCATTCTAGATATGTGCGGCATACCCAGTAATAAAAATTTCCACTCACGTATAGCCCCGTAGAATACAGTACCATCCAAGGCCCTTAAATTATATTGACGTTTCTCGATGCCAGTCGTATCGCCCGCTTCACCATGGGAGTGCATGGTGCTGCTTCTCCGACTAGCCGCGAGATGTGCGTGGTGGCGCAAGGGTGAATGAACGAAACGCTCATGATATCCTTCCATCCCTGTCCTCTCGTTTCAAAGCTAAAAGTGTGGTATAAACCTAGGGCGAAAACCGTGAAAGCATTATTTGTAGACAGCTTTACGTACCCTTATATGAATTAAAAGGATTAAAAGGTCTATTGAAGGTAACACGACAGAATTCTTACAGGAACCGATCATTAGTGAGTCTTACACCTTTTCAGTGTGAACTAATATGATATCGGACATCACCGACCCTTTCTTATAGTTACGTTTTTATTGTTTTTATTGCACACGCTCACCGAGAACAGTGAAAAATGCCTCAATAAATAATTTTTATTGCAGAAATAGCCGCGTATCCGCTTCTCTTCGCTATTCCAAAACAGTCTTTGCGAGCTGAACTGGGGGTACTGCAACAGTGTATAAGTCGCCAAGCTATTCAGAGCAGTTGGAGCTTTGGCGGAACAAATGGTCGGAACACGCGGCCAACCCGTCGTCTTGCCCCTTCAGATGCGAAACTTCAGATAAGCTTAAAGCACCCATAGAGTTTCCTAAAATGACCTAGAGGGAACTCTGGCGCTGCGATTGTTCAGCCACCATGGGAATGATGGGTAGTACACGGGTTTGCCTAGTCTTCGTGCTTGTGGGCTTCGAACGCACTTGTGGCTTTGTTTATTGCTATGTTTTGGTTTTCTTTCGGATAAAAGAATGGATCGTTGTGAACTTCGTGACCAGATTTGAATCGGTGAGCCCAGTGGCGTAAATCCAGCAAAACAACAGGGGGGGGGTCCCGGACTTTGCATGGCAGCCATCTTGATTATTAGAAATGTGCATTTTATTTTACACAAAAGTTAAAACTTTACAATAAAACAAAAAGAAAACACACAAATATTCATATATCGCGTTATTGCAATGCTCTTGAAGATCTGCACTGCGCGACGAATGAGTCTCATACAACGTTCTGAACTAGTTTCTACAACACAGTTCCAAACAGCCGATGAGTATTCGATGAATCTACACACTGGATATGAAACAAACGTTAAAGGAACACTGACACCAAAATTGAAACCTCGAGATGTTTGTATTGTTTGATTGTCTGTAAGCGTGCAAGAGTACTTCTGGCCGTTTATAACTGGCGGACGTTAGCTTTCAGTTATCTTAATTTGATTTTGAAGCAAGCGTGAATGCTCATCTGAGTTGACAGCACCTCGCGACATCTTCACTAGTATGGCGAAACACTGGTATTAATGAGAACTAACACACAGCAATTCCAAGGAAAGTATAGGGGGTGTTATTTGTAGTAATTAGAATATAAATGTGAAGAAAGTAAAGTGGACGAAAAGATAACTTGCCGCCGGCAGGGACCGAACCTGCGACCTTCGAATAACGCGTCCGATGCTCTACCACTTCGCTACGGCGGCGTGGATTGAAACTTCAGGAAACTTAGGAGTGTTAGGATTATTGGTCAGCTGCCTGCTCGTATATAGGTCACGTGCTACGTGACGCCAAGAAGGCAGAAAAAAGAGTGTTCTACACTCGACCCCACACTATTCCCCCTCGCCTCGTTCTCTCCGAAAGAGCATATGACAAAGAAAGTTAGAGGTGACCGAAGTAACTTTCATGTCCCTTTAATCAGGTGCATACACAAAATATTTTTACAGATATCAAGAACTCGTTGCGCAGCTTATGTTTGCATAACAAAATTAGAGCCCGGTATACACATAAAGCCTTCTCCTTGCTTTCTCACCGCGGGAGCGGTTGATTGAAGGAGCCATGGGGCGACGCCCTTGGACGGTTCGTTCTGTGTTACATCACTTCCTGCTTGATGTCCGAATAAACACGAAGAGGGCATCATGCCATCATGGGATGTTTTGTGTCATTAATATACGGGAGATTGAAGTATGCGCTTTTTAATATTTTTTTTCTTCGCAAATACGCAACTCTGAGCCTTCACATTGCGAGGGTGCATGGTTTCTAAAGCCCAAACCCCCCGTACGCGTTAGAACGCGTCAGCTCGTGGCGTGTGGACTCGGCGCCGCGCCCTTTCCCTATGGTGTGAGAGGACGCGCGGCTAGATGTAGCTGCGCGACCTCTCTTTCCATAGGCCTCCAACGCTCAAGTTTGCGCAGCGCCGTCCGCCGCCCCAGCGGAGAGAGGGGAAAACTCCGGTAGCTGGGACGGGTCGCTCTTGCTTGGTTTTCCCATCGCGCGCGCGGAGAACGTGCTCCCCGGGGCTTTTATCTCGCATTTTTCACGCTATGGGTGCCGTTCCTTCGTCGTACTCGAAAGCAGACATGCAGTCCTGCTGCATTGTGAACTGTCACAAAAGTTTAAAAATGTCGAAGAGCCGAAAACTTCCTGTCATGTTCTACCGTTTCCAATGCAAGCAGTCCGAGGAGCAGTGGGGTCAAGAGTGGATTATGGCAGTTCGCCGCGATGCTTTCGCGGTCTTGTCACCTTGAAGCAGTTTTTGTCGTACACAGTATTACGAACTGTTAACGGGGAGAAACGCGATGATCGTGCTCATTTGAAAGGGAAGTGCGTTTGTGAACCGAAGTTACAACAAATAGACAGCCGCTGTACGTTTCGAGATTGCGCGCTGGCTTTCCGAGTCAACCATTTGTAATGTTACAGCAGCGGAGCATTTGGGCTTATTACACCACAGTTTAAATAACGTACCGTGAGTACTAAGTGTTTAATTCAGCTGATTGCGGTACATTTCCCGTCGCGGCTCCCTGTAAACAGAATTAAGCTGTATGTTTGCACTGAGCGTTTATATTGGCCTTGCATGCGACACGCCGTGATTGCTTAGAAGGCTGAAGTGTTGCGCTGCTAAAATCGTGGTCATGGGTTCGATTCACGCATACAGCAGCTGCATTTCGATGGGAGCGAAATGCACTATATAACACCGGCGTACTTAGATTTACGTACACGTTAAAGAAACCCAGGTGGCCGAAATTAATCCGAATTAATCCACCACGGCGTGCCTCGTATTAATGTCATGCGTTCGGCACGTAATAAAAAGCCTTGCATGCTGCTTTGGAAACGAGCTGAAAAAAGAACCAAGGTGGCAATTAAATTTTCGATGGCTTCGCGAATTCAGATGCGCTTATTATTGGGCACAAATCTCGGCATAATCATAAACATGCGCGATCCCAGTGGGTATTGTATAGTATCAGGGGCGTAGCCAGAAATTTTTTCGGGGGGGTGGGGGGGGGGGGGGTTCAACCATAATTTATGTATGTTTGTGCGTGCGTTTGTATGTGTGCGTGTACATATACGCAAGCAAAATTGAAAATTTTCGGGGAGGGTTTGAACCCCCCCCCCCTTGGCTACGCCCCTGTATAGTATGATGCTGACCAAGCGAGCTGTCGAAACAACCAAAGCGACATTCGAATAAGCGAACACGGTGCGTGATCAGGCGTCAGGGGCGTAGCCAAGGGGGGGGGGGTTGGGGGGGTTCAAACCCCCCCCCCGAAATTTT
This sequence comes from Rhipicephalus sanguineus, assembly GCF_013339695.2. Classification (NCBI taxonomy): domain Eukaryota; kingdom Metazoa; phylum Arthropoda; class Arachnida; order Ixodida; family Ixodidae; genus Rhipicephalus; species Rhipicephalus sanguineus. The sequence continues at coordinate 195,093,694 of NC_051177.1, forward strand.
TCAGTTTTGCTTGCGTATATATACACGCACACATACAAACGCACGCACGAACATACATAAAGTATGGTTTAAGAAGTTGAAATACCTCCAGCCCGAAAAAAATTTCTGGCTACGCCCCTGTCAGGCGTCGATATTATTCGAAATGAAACACGCCTCTGCAAGAAACATGCATCGTCGAAGTGGGCATGAAATATTTATTTATTTTTTTGTTTGCGTATATCATTATGCTGTCAAAGGGAGCTCTAAAAAAATCCAAGGCGACATTAAACTTGCGATCCGACGTTGTTATCATTCGATGCAAACCTCGGCAAAAGTGAAACTCCCACGAAACTGGACACTGCGCATTGCGATGCAGCCAGTGACTCAACAGGGCAGATGTAAATTTATGCTCTTCACACTGAGCTCATAATAAATTTAAAGCCGCACGACAAACTTGGCATCCAAGCAATTGAAAAGTTATCAATAGAAAACGCACGCGAAAGCGTGCTGGATGGTTGCTGACAGCTCCGAGTATACACGACTGCCGCAACGAATGTGCGTTTTACCGGTAACATCATTGCAGAACTCGCGCAGTCACCTCCCTACTCATGTCAAAGAAATGTGCCCGTTCAGCATCTGCACGCACGTAGCGCTCGCACAAACAGCATCGCCCTTGACGACCTGCTCGGTCCCGAAAAGGTGGTCGATCAACCGTCCTCCTCTCGTAAGATTTCCACCGTTAAAACGTTTTTTTCCATCTCTGGGATCTTTCTAAACCTTCAGAGCAAGCGACACGTGAAGCTGCACGTGCACGGCGAGCAGAGAACAGCGCGTGCAGGGTGCCTGAACGTGCGGAGACAGCGCAGTCAAAAGGCTGGTGTGGGGACAGGAGCGACCGGTTTTCGCAAGAAAGGCGGCGAAACGCGTGCGCCGCAGCGCCCCCTGGCCGAGCTTGGGAGTCGAGAAGGTGTTGAGAGGAGAGAGGAGCTGAATAACGAAGGAAAGAGAGAAACGAGCGAGGGCCTTCTTTGTATCATCAAACACGTGTAACTCAGCTATTACAGCAGCGTTTCGAAACATTCTCACGGCTACGTGTTCGTTGATTGTAAACACTTTTGTTCATGAATAAACAGACTGTCCGAAAGTTAGCCACCAGCCTGGATATCGTGCGTGGGGAAACTTTCGCCTGCTGACATATTGCAGGAAAGCTGGGAGGTTGAACATTACAAAGTTTCGAGGTTTCTTCGCGTGATTCAAGAACCGCGCTAGGAAAGCCATGTAGATGGTGCGTAGAAGAGTTTTCGGGTAGCTCGTCACTGGACTCAATGCCTTGATAACATGTCACTGCTGTGCGTGCGCTTCTATCAACTCCAAGGCGATGACGATTCATGCTAAAATGACTGGGCGTGCAAGCACAGAAACAAGAGAGAAGTCAAGACACCACAAACTCCGCTTGCGGCTCACTAGTTCGTCTCTCTGTTATTATTCTAAGGTAATGAAGAGTTGGCCGAAGCGTCTAAATCACTCTTCTAAATGGCATTAATTCCTTCGGTGCGTGATCCTGGAACCGGTGGATGAAACCACCAAACATTCCTTGCTTTTTAGCGAATTGTATGAATTAGGGTAGTCCTAATAATAGCTCCATTGAAACTAGTTGCAACGTAGTTCACGAAACCATTGATTTAAAAGTTATCTAGCAGATTTCTGTTAGTTGTTCAACGTATCGTGGTAGTTATCCACCTGTCTAATGACCGCAAGCCATTTTGGGCTTTCAAGGCGGCGTTCAAGTAATTGTCACTTCCCCCTTTTTTAATCAGAATAAAAATCCTTGTATGTTGCACTAAGGGTACCCGAAAAACAAAATTATAATCAATGATCAATTACATAAAAGGCTCACCTCATCAGTGTTTTTGGTGACATTGTCTCCCGAATAAGGTCGCTTGGAGTTCGGCAGAAAGAACGAGCTCAGCGAACTCTGCCGCTTGTGCAGCATCTTCCCAGTCCAGTTGAAAGTCACAAGCACATTGCGCCAAGAAGGTTGCGCGGCCGGTTACTGTGCAGTGCTGGCAGCACTTCTGTGGACGCGTGCAGGCTGAAACTGCCGAACGACTGACAAGTGATGTCGTATTTGTCGAATATTGGGAAGCAGCCCCCACTTCGAAGCAGCTTTAATTGGAAAACCCCGCGGCGAAAAGGAGGAAGAGGGGCAACCCGGGGGACGCATTTTCGGGGTTGCAACCAAGGAGGTTGAAGGCGACGATGAGTACGGGAAGAGCGGAGAACGTCCTTGACATTCGTCGTTTTACGACCCACGCGCCCACCCCGTGAAAGAACACTGAAAGCTACAGGGAGCGTCACCCAACACAGGGAAAGCGTTTTCTCCCTCTGTTCTTCAAGTTTGTTGCACGTGCGGGGTGCACAGAAAATCTTTTGACTGTGCTTGTGTTTCTGTATTGTCGCGTAAACCTTGATGTAGCTATTTTCTTTCAACTTTTGGCTCGTTCCAATGTCGCGGGTCAGCCCAAGAGCCGGGGTTGCGGTGGTGTCCTTGAGTGGCTCACCGGCTTTGTTGTACGAGCGCATTATCTTCCTTCCTACGAGGGTCCGGTCCCCATTTAGAAGACCGCAGACGGCTTTGCATCCGCGGCGCCGGAAGGTATGCGGGGTGAGTTGTACGGTGGAAGCCTAACGGATGTCGCGGTAGTTTTCTGTGTGTTTTTACTTTAGTTTAGATCCTTATTCTTTAGGATGACGGTGGTCATCGAGTTCAAACTCGGTGGAGACCGCCAGCGATTGGGTGTACCTGTTTGAATTCGTGACACCCGATTGGGTGTCGTCAACGGAGACTTCTGAGTGGCCCTTTTTTGTTTGGTCTCTGCGGTGACCTCGGGACGCTTCCAGAGGAGCCGAGGGGGAGTCGCACCGGAGAGGCCACGAGAGCAGGTTGCAGCGAGCGCTGCTCAGAGTTATGGTGTATTCGGGTGGGCGATTTTGAGCGCTCTAGAGCGCTCTGAAAAGTGGTCGCGCGTTCGGTTGGCAAAATCCGAGCGCTCGAACTACCTTCGGGTGGTTCTTCCGGAGCGTCAGCCTCCGACTCGGAGCGCTCCCGACCGCTCTGACTTCGAAGTGAGAGCGTGGTGCGATCTGGCCGGGAGGGGCACTAGACGCCGCGTTTACCGGCAAGTGACAGGGTGACAGCACGAGCGCGCATTTCAGAAGGGGAGAGCATCGGACGCGTAATACTTCGTACACGTGTATTGTATTGTGTTCGTGGCGTTTTTGAGCGCTTGTGTGGTGAGTTCACATGTACCAAGCCATAACTGCACCATGTCGAAACGGAGGCGGCTACTGAAGGCGGACGAAACGTAAATGGTGTTACAGCAGCTCGCATACGAATGCCTTCACATCGATGACGCCGAGCAACTTAATAGCGTATGGCAACGCATTACATGCGAGTACAAAGCTTAATCGTGTTGGCAAAAACAAGCGCTCTATGCCGAGCTCGCGTGCGATCGTGAACGGCGTAGGAGACGGCCGGCGTCCGCCATGCTAGGCCTACCTCTCGGAATCGTGAGTGACGGCGAGCTATTGCGATGTGCTTGTCGTTCGCGAAGGCGTAGTTGTAGTGATTATTTTCTTATATAACGAAGCGTGGCTGTGCAAAGTTGTTTGTTTTGTGCTTTATTACGAAGATACGAAGTCCTCCAAGTGTGCATGGCAAGGCGCCCTATGTGGGCGGAGCCGCTGATTGCTCGTTCGCCCCGTGTGTGCTGAATCGCCGTACGCCGCACGCCGGATCGGAGGCAAAAACGTACCATCTGTCTCGTCCTTAAACCAGCAGCTCGGACGATGACGCCAGCTCGGATGGTTGACCGCATTTGTCGATGTTTACCCGGCGGCTTCCCGCGCTGGTTGCACGGTGGCGCTACAGGCGCGCTGCTCCGAGATCGTCGATCCATTCGGTTGGTACGCTACCTCTCGCGCTCCGATTGCGGGCTGCCTCCGCATCTGCCGACTCCGAGCCAGAGGATCGGAGCGACCAACCGAATACGCCATTAGTTGTCAAGAGTTATGTAGCGTGCAAGTGTGTGCAACCTCTAATTAGGAAACTTAAGCCAAATAAATCAGTTTAGGAGAAAGTATATGGATATGCTGTTTGTACGTGTCATCTCTCCGGCGGCGACCAAGTAGCGACCAGAACACTACGCTACAAAGTGGTGGAGGCTGCGCGGTAGCGAAAACCCCCCGTACGGTGATGCCCACTCTGAGGAGCCAGAACGGCGTGGACGACGTTGCGAGAATGGCCCACCTTCCAACTGCTGCAACCTCGAGACCCTTCATCGGGCCCCCGATCTTCAAAGGTACACCTGAGGAATCCGTATCGGAGTGGGTGACCTGCTACGAACATGTATCTTCACTCAACTCATGGGACGACGATACAAAGGTGAAATTTCTTTATTTGGCTTTGGAGGGCGACGCGAAAAAATGGTACACTACGAAAGTTATGACCGGCGCTCCTAATACGTGGGAAGAGTGGGCCACGTTGCTTAAGTCTAGCTTCACTGGCCGCCACGCAGCAGAGATAACCCGCCTGAGACTAGAGAATCGAGTGCAACTGCCGTCTGAGAGCCCGGAGCAGTATTATTACGACGTACTGCAGCTCTGCGCCCGCGTAGACCCAGCTATGAAAGAGGAAGACCGCGTACGTCATCTCTTGCGCGGACTCCGTGCCGATTCTCTAGAGAAAATGGTCCTCGCCAACCCGACAAGTTCTGGAGAATTTTTACAAATTCTGCAGCGGATAAACCATGCCGCGTTGATGGCCCGTGCCCATTTGCTACCTCCCAACAGCTACCTCCCAGCCAACGTTACGCAGCCGTGGTCAGCGGCCGTTCCTGGGGAATCAATCGCGAGACAGCCCTCTCTGGTGAGCGCCCCCGTTCGCGAGCACCAGGACGCCGTGCCGACATGCATTTCGGACGCCCAACATTACCGACGCGACGCTGCGAGCAATCTGGAATTGAAGGCCCTCGCAGAGTCGATTAACTCACTTGCCGACAGGTTGAAAGCTGTAGAGAACGAGGTTTGCCGGCCGCCTGCCCAGTGGCCTCCTAGAACATCCCGCGGCGGCGATGGGCGCCCCCGGTGCTACTACTGCCATCGCTTCGGCCACATCGCGCGACAGTGTCACAGGCAGTACGAGGACCAGCAGCGACAGAGAAGGGACGAACAAAGCGGCAACGGTGAGCGGCATCTTCACTCGGGAAACGGGAACGGCCAGGCATAGGGGGCCAGCCTGGCCGTTCACTCTGCACATTGGCGGTAAACCAATTGATCTATCTGCCGGTCAAGGCAAACGGAAGAAGTGACAGACTAATCGTCGACACCGGCTCTTCTGTAAATGTTGTCTCCCTTGATTTCGCGCAGAAGATCACTTCAATCCGAGAACTGAGAGAGAATGGAATTTTGATTAGAGGAATTGGAGGAAATATCCTATCGCCCATGGGGGAAGCGGAAATACTTCTTGAATTTGGCACCGTTCAAATAAGACAGAAATTTCTAATTGTCAAGGAATGCCCTTACGAGCTGCTGGGTGGGCTCCCATTTTGCCGAGCAGCTCGGTTAGTTATCGATTTTTCTGCGGAGAAATTGCAGATTGGGGGACAGGCGTTTGATCTTCAAGTAGGGCCGAAGAATGTCACTCATGGCGATGTCCCAGTGAGGTGCCAGGAGCAGATCCGCATAGAGCCACGCACCGAGGCGATTGTGCCTGTACAGGTTCCCATAGACGGCGTCCACATTATCGAGCCAAATGTTAATTTGAGAAACGGGTTGCGTGTGGCACGAACCGTGACGAATGTGTTGAGTGGTGTCGGCATTGTCCGTGTGGCTAACCCTACTATGTCGCCAGTAATTTTGAACTGCGGAACGAAGCTTGGCTGGACTGCGTCTATTTATGATGCGCAGCTCGGCATCGCCGCGCCGCACTGCACAGCGGGTAGCGGCGACTTCGAAGTGGACACTGGGGACCATTTGCAACCTACCGAAAGAGCTGAGCTGCTCTCACTTTTGAATAAGTTCCGCCATTTGTTTACGGGAGAACATAACCCAATTCAGAGAACTGACGTCGCGGAGCATGTCATAGACACAGGTGATTCGGCTCCCATTCATCAACATCCCTACCGACATTCCACCTTCGAAAGGGAGGTTATTGGCCAGCAGATTGATGAGATGCTTCATGACGGAGTGATCAGAGAGTCCAACAGCCCATGGTCGTCCCCTGTGGTTCTGGTAAAGAAGCCGAACGGCGGCTGGCGCTTCTGCGTAGATTTCAGAAGAGTCAATGCTGTCACAAAGAGAGACGTGCACCCTTTGCCGAGAATCGACGACATTCTTGATGTGCTGCAGGGATCCCGTTACTTCACCACATTGGATTTGACATCAGGCTACTGGCAAATTGGAATTCGAGAGGAGGATAAGCCTAAGACAGCATTTACATGTGGGCGGGGACTCTACGAATTCAACGTTGTCCCATTCGGTCTGTGTAACGCACCCGCCACATTTCAGAGAATGATCAACAAAGTTCTCAGCGGCCTGCTCTGGAGGGTGTGCTTGGCCTACTTGGACGACATTGTGATTTTCTCTAAGACCATGGCAGCCCATTTGAAAGACTTGGAAAGCGTACTAACGGCTTTGGACGCGGCGAACTTAAGACTAAAGCCCGAGAAGTGCAGTTTCGCGCGAAGGGAAATCAAGTATCTCGGACACATTCTTACGGGCGAAAACATCCGGCCGGATCCCGACAAAGTGGCAGCGATCGAAAAATTCCCTCAGCCACGAAACAAGAAAGGTGTGCAGAGCTTTCTGGGAATCTGCAACTACTATCGGCGATTCATTAAGGATTTCTCTAGTATTTCTCGACCCCTGACCAACCTGACCAAAAAAGATGCCCCTTTCGTCTGGGATGCGGCCTGCGAAGTAGCGATGCAATCCCTCAAGGACAAGCTTATCACAGCCCCCGTTCTGCGTCAGTTTTAGCCGGGACGGCCAATAGAGGTGCACACGGATGCTTGCGATTACGGCATTGGAGCCGTGCTCGTTCAGAAAATCGCATCTCAGGAAAGAGTGATCGCATATGCTAGCCGGCACCTTAATAAAGCTGAGATTAATTACAGCACCACTGAGAAGGAATGTCTCGCCGTCGTGTACGCCTGTGCACAGTTTCGGCCGTACGTTTTCGGGGCTAAATTCACAGTCGTGACCGACCAAGCTAGCCTTGCTTGGCTTATGAAAGTCCGGAATCCGAATGGTCGTCTCATGCGGTGGTCTTTGTTGCTGCAGGAATTCGACATAACACTGAGACACCGCCCAGGCCGGAAGAATGGAAATGCCGATACGCTTTCTCGCCTTCCTCATGATCCTGCGCCGGCAAGCGAAGAAAATCAATTACCGTTGCTGGCTCTGGATCGAGTGGATGTTGGGGAACGGCAGAGGGCAGATCCATGGATGAGAGAAATTATCCAGCACCTCGAGCGGCCGAATGCGCCCGTTGTCAGGAAAACTAAAAGGACGGCACGGAGCTTTCGGTTGATCGATGGTGTTCTGTATCGGAGGGCAAAAGGGTTTCAGGAAGACCGCGCGGCACTTGTTGTCCCCAGGTGTCTGAGACCGGACATCCTAAAGCACTGCCATGACGACACCACTGCAGGCCACCTTGGTGTCAAGCGCACATGGGAAAAAGTACGCTGCCGGTATTTCTGGCCAAAGATGTTTGCATACGTGAGCAAGTATGTCCTCACCTGCCCAGACTGCCAGACGAGAAAGCCACCACCCGGCAAACCTGTCGGTTTCCTTCAACCTATACCCCCCGTGGGGCGGCCATTCGAGCAAATCGGGATGGATTTTCTCGGACCCTTCGTGAAAAGTAAACGCGGCCATCGCTACGTGCTTGTGATGACTGACTATCACACAAAGTGGGTAGAAGCGGTCGCCTGCCCCGCTGCAACGGCCGCTGAGGCAGCCCAAGCTTTTGTGGAGCAAGTGGTTCTACGACATGGAGCCCCGGCGAAGATAATCACTGACCGAGGAAAGCATTTTGTCAGTAACTTCATTGAAGAGGTATTCAGAGCAATGGGGAGCAACCACGTCACAACCACCGCCTACCACCCGCAGACGAATGGCCTGTGCGAGAGGTTCAACCGTACGCTTGCAGACATGCTCAGTATGTATGTTTCGACAAACCACCGGGATTGGGACGAATTCCTCCCTTATGTCGTCTTCGGTTACAACTCTTCGCAGCAAGAGACAACCGGCTTCACGCCATTTTTCTTGTTGCATGGCCGCGAGCCGACCTTGCCCATTGATGCGAGCCTCAACCTGCAACATGACAACGAGGGTGCTTTCAATGCATATGCAGTGGCGCGCAGGCTTCGCCAAGCTCGGGAGCTCGTGGCTCAGCGCGAGAGGGACCAGCAAACAAAAAACAAGAGAGCGTACGATGCCCGACGACGGGGTGCTGTGTTTCGACCGGGGCAATTCGTCTACGTGTGGACGCCCTCACGAGCGAGGGGCAAAACAACAAAGCTCCTCCACCGCTACCATGGACCATTTCGCCTCCTTCGACAAGTAGCGGAGAACAACTGGGAGGTCGTGGACCGCAGCGGAAGGAAGAGGGACATTGTGAATGTAGCGCGTTTGAAACTGTGTCGCCCCCGTTCATGTCTCGACGACGACGCGGATGACGAGAGTGAGAGTGAACGCGAGTGTTCGGTCCGTGTTGACACCACAGTGCCGCAGGGTGGTGCCGCAGTTCCGCCCGCGAGTGATCACGGTCAAAGTGAACATTCGACTAGTGACACCGAGGTCTACTTTGATCCGCGGACACAATATAGGGACCAGTCATCCGACACCGAACCGAAAAGACTATGGGCTTATGACAGTGACACCGAGATTTACTACACAGCCAGTGATGTTGAGTGAGTGAATTGAAGGACTCCTTTTGTAACTCTGTGTGTCTCCGCGTGTGCTTTCGTACTGAGATGTGTGCGTCAGAACTGTAGTTAGCAATTTATCGTTTCCTTGTTTCACTGTTTTAAACCAAGTTTATTTTGAGCATGTGTACTTCGTCATCATGTATTAGTGTTTTAGTGTCTTGCAGATGTAAAATGTTTTGTGGATTTATTTGGTCGCGGGTCACCTTTTTCGCATGTTATAGTTATGTGTTGTTTTCTTTTAAATGTACATGAAATGTTTTTTTTTTCTTTTGGGAGGGCGCGAAGCACATTATGTCCTTGTTTGTGGTTTTTTGTTTACTTGCAGCTCATCCAGAGTGGGGACACTCTTAGTTCGTATAGGGGAGGTGTCGCGTAAACCTTGATGTAGCTATTTTCTTTCAACTTTTGGCTCGTTCCAATGTCGCGGGTCAGCCCAAGAGCCGGGGTTGCGGTGGTGTCCTTGAGTGGCTCACCGGCTTTGTTGTACGAGCGCATTATCTTCCTTCCTACGAGGGTCCGGTCCCCATTTAGAAGACCGCAGACGGCTTTGCATCCGCGGCGCCGGAAGGTATGCGGGGTGAGTTGTACGGTGGAAGCCTAACGGATGTCGCGGTAGTTTTCTGTGTGTTTTTACTTTAGTTTAGATCCTTATTCTTTAGGATGACGGTGGTCATCGAGTTCAAACTCGGTGGAGACCGCCAGCGATTGGGTGTACCTGTTTGAATTCGTGACACCCGATTGGGTGTCGTCAACGGAGACTTCTGAGTGGCCCTTTTTTGTTTGGTCTCTGCGGTGACCTCGGGACGCTTCCAGAGGAGCCGAGGGGGAGTCGCACCGGAGAGGCCACGAGAGCAGGTTGCAGCGAGCGCTGCTCAGAGTTAGTTGTCAAGAGTTATGTAGCGTGCAAGTGTGTGCAACCTCTAATTAGGAAACTTAAGCCAAATAAATCAGTTTAGGAGAAAGTATATGGATATGCTGTTTGTACGTGTCATCTCTCCGGCGGCGACCAAGTAGCGACCAGAACACTACGCTACAGTATTTCTATTTTCCTTTTCATTTTCCCTCTCTACGAGAGCACTGTAAATAGTGTACAAACTAAGCAGTCTTCGTGATGCGTTCAAACCAAGCGGACGTGTTGATTCTCTGTCGTCGTCCAACCTACTAAAGAAAGTTTTGCCGCCCTGCTTTTCCACGAGCGTCTCTTTTCTCACAGACTCCATCCGGGTAACTTGAGATCTGGAGACTTTTCGTCCGCTTGCTCCTTGAAAATCCCTCTACGTCTGGGTACTACCTAGGCAACTGTTTATCCCTAAGAGACCCAGGCACTCAGCGACTCGGCTGCTTGTTGATGGCACGTGTTAAACTCACGATCTCCTGTAAAACTTGTCTACGAATACGAAGTTTGTGCGCGCGCGGATGGTGATCTGTGGCCGAGGTGTGTTTACTTTCCGTCCGTTCCAGTTTTTACACCCATCGAACGCTTCGAGATTGCCCCTTGCTTTAGTTAAAGGGCCTCGCAATTTCTGAAGATGTCGATCTTGTAGACGACGAACTTTTTGCATGTGGGTACGCATTTGTACTTATAGTAGCGTAGCTGAAAGAGGCGGAGCGCACGTGTTGCGTCCCGGGACGCGTGTTCACAGTGAATGCGCTGCGGGCTCAGCGATAATGTCTCCCCGAGTGACAATCCACGTATGCAGGCAAAGTGAGTCAAGTGCGCTCCGTGAGCGACACCCTGGACGTTACTTTAGCAACTGTTAATCGTTACGTCTGTGCGTAACGCTACACACCGCCTTTACATCGCGTTTGAGCCCTATGGGTATTAAACTTATCAACAGCGATGGCCGCCTTCTTCAGCTTGAGTAAAAGCCCCAATTATGATCAAGAAATTCGATGTGGATCAGGCCCGATTGTGATCGAAAGGGGTTGTGTGACACCGGTATTGTTTTTCACCGCTTGTCTGAAAAGGCTGAGTGAGGAAATCGGTTTCATATTCTCAAAACGCTGCCTAATGCATCCAGCAAAGCTGCTATTGCCGTGGCAGTGAAATCATGCCAGCTAGACATGTATTCAAATGTGCATGGTCATTCTTTTAGAACTGACCTGTTTCATTGGGCTGTAGTTTTCCTGCAAATTATTCGATTTTAATGCAGCTTACGGTAAAAGATTCAGGAAGGATGAAAATTTACTGGCTCGTCCCATTTTTTTATGTGCAATGCAAAAAAATAAATAAATAAGAAATAAGGAAAAGTGCGAAAAAACTCTGAATGTCATGCGGCATGCCACACACGACTCGTAAAGGTTTGTAAAAGTTATAAATCACTTGCCCTACCGCAGGTGTTGAAATGACCACCCTGCATGATCACACACTTTTTAATGCATTTATTAGCATGCACAAATTTTAATGAACAAGTGGCATCAGTAATGTAAATTATTTGACACCATGGTGCTGTCACCACATGCTGTAACTAGGACTTTTATATTTTCCATATTAGTGTAACGTAAAAGTTGCCCATGCAGACTTGCAGGGAGTACTGAAAAACCCAAACGACATTACAGACAAGCACAAGCAAGGTTTGGGGCTTTGCGTAGGCAGAGTTGCTTTGGGGAACGCAACATATAAATCTGCAAGAATTGGGCACACACCGAACAGCCAGTACCGAGCATGCTCTTTACCTTTCCAGTGAGTTCGTAAAAACTTGCTTCACAATAGGTAAGCAGATATAAACACATCACAAAATGGAGAAGAAGTTTTGTTTTATCTGTTAGCAGGATACTGCAGGCCTTGAGCCCAGAACAGCAGGGCAAATGAACAGAAGTAGTTATGTATGATACTTAAGTTCCTGTGTAGTAACACCCTCATATTTCAAGTATCATGAATTACCAACTCACCCAACTAGCCATTCTGTTAGGTATATGTGGATGTGTATGCATGTGTGTTGTGTGCGTGTAAATAAGTAATGAACATAGAAAAAAAATAGTTGGTTTAATAAACACATGAAGCACAAGGCTAACGAATACACAATAAGAATAAACAATGATCAATAAAAACATATTATTCACATGCACCAACATCATAAACAAATGTACGACATGGAACCATACAGGTGTATTACAGTTCAAGATTCATAGTTCTCATTCTCTTTGTGGACTGGTGGTAGTTTGTCCCAGTCACTTGATTATTGAAAAAAAAAGTGTTTAAATGTCTTAGTGATCTCATTCATCTAATAGCTACAGGGTATAGATATATAAAATGCAGCGATCATGGGCTAGTGAGTGCAATCCTTTCCCCCAGTTTGAAGAACACACACACACAAAAAATAACCACTAATGCACAGGCCAACCCAGGTATAGCCAGGAAAAAAACAGAATACTTTAGAATTCCCCTAAAAAACAAATACGACACCTTAGAACAAGAAACAAAAGACATAGAGGAAACCACAACTAGACCGATTTCTGAATCTGTAGTCGAAGTTGGAGGTAAAGCATCAATGCAAGAAGTAAGCAACATCTCTTGAACCACAAAAGACTGGATAAAGAAACAACAACAAATAAGTGGGTGGGCATAGATAAATAGAATTTGCTTAGCTATTAAAGCTATCAATAAGTATAAGCCCAGTGACATGTGGAATTATGATATCAAAGAGCAGTGAAAAAGGTGATGGCATCGAAACAGGTACCAGGCAACTCTATAGGAAAGACCGAAATGCATGCAGTGAAAGATAAGCATGGCAATATTAATGGTAAACTGAATGATGTGGTAAACTGAATGAGTGCATCACTTGTTACACCACTAAAACAAGATAATTTATGAGCTCGTGGCAATTTCTATTCAGGCCACATGGTTTTGAGAACACTGAAGAACTGATAGTTTTTGGTGCAAAGTTAAAAAAAGTAATTTGTACCATTCTTTTCCCTCTTAATAACATACCGCCATGAAACCAAGGCGAGTAAAAGTCCTTGATTACTTTATCAATAAAAACTGATTCAGTGTTTCAGATTAGCAAGCCTTTAATGTTGAAGTAAGGCCCGTATTCTGAAATGCTCCTTGCCTCAGCGAGGAGGCCATAACTGCTTCAGGACGCCTTGCCATGTATTCTATAACGCTTCTTACCAAGGTTCCCTCACTGAGGCCTTCCTTGGTGCTCTCTTGAGTTAAGGTAGCACTAGGGCAACCTTCGTGCCTCCTTACCTCGCTCTAAAAGGGTGCTTCTCTGCAGTACTTTGTCAGTGACACTGTGTCTGATCTTTTTTTTTTTTTTTTCGTACGATTCCTTGTACTTCTGCACGAGCTCTGTAATTATATCCTTCCCATTGCCGATCAAAAATTGCTTGTCGGGCATGTTTTTTAATGTGCGGCTGAACAGCGGCCAAAATTTTTCATTAAGGTGGTGCAGCACGAAGAGGACAGGGTACACAGAGACGACGAAGATGGAATGCTTACTGCCAACTCATGCTTTGCACCTCAAAGGGTTAAACATTCTTTAGCGAGACCCGTATTACACCTTTGAATGCGTACCACCCTGTGTTTGTGACATCATATACTACGTCCTACCTTCCCGTGCAGTGATCCTCCTGCACACAAATCGTTATTGCAGTCACCGCTGTCGGGTTCCCAAAAGCTGTCGAAGCTCACTGCAGGGTCAAATGAAAAAGAACCACATGTCCTGCATGGTTTCCTACTTGTCATTCGGGCTGGCTATCACAGAAAAATATTAGCAACTGTCTTAAAACGGGCGAAATTCAGTGAAAACAGCTCTCAATGGCACAAAATAAACTTCATACCAGTAAGCACACATAAAGTGAGAACAGCTAAGATGCAAGCATTTATGACAAGAGAAGTTAACAAGAAAGGAGACATGGTGAGAAAAAAATTTCCACACTCCATTAACATTGGTCCTTGCCTTATTAACTGAAACGTCATGCTTCCTTGTTTAGAGGGTACAGGTATATGTGGCTTTGTTGGTAGGTGGGTAGCTGCAATTTGAAAACAACTACATTTTTCCGTTTGTGTGAATGTAAAAAAATCCTGAAAGTACACGGTAAACCATTCATGTGTGTCACTTTGTGAACCATTAAAGCAGCATATGCGGAATCGGCAACAGACAGGCAGGTACACTCTTGCGACAGAGCATTGCAAAAGCAAAGGTCAAGGGATGAAGCAACACAACAGTCAAAGGTCACAGGTTCTCAGTCAAGAAACAAACCAAACAAAACAAGTGACATTCTCATTTCTGTTGTTTTGATGTCAAGTACAAGAGCAACACATGAAAAAAAAAACTATTTTCAGTATAACAAAGGAGCAAGCATTTGCAGCTACAAATGTTGTTGGTTGTGTGCATCTGCTCTAGTCTGCTGCAGTTGTAGGTAGAAGAAAGTGCAGTAGCAATTGAAGGGGTGCATTCGTGGAATGGTGAAAGTTACAGTGCTGGCCTGAACTGAACCAAATGAAGTATCCCATGGGGGCCTATAGAAGTGTGTCACCCATCTAGAAGTTAAATGTACCATCTAATCTAATGATGGTGCATTTAACTTCACATTTTGCATTAAGCCAGTTATAAAGTCTCATGACCAAAGGAAAACTTGTCCTAAAAAGGTGCACCTTTACCAACCACCAACTGTAGAAACAAAGTTGCAGGTGCATTCACACCACTGATACACCCGTGCGACAACATGAATGAAAGCAGTCATGCTGCTTCTTAAAACATTTCGCTTCTCTTTATCTACTCACCATGTAGACGTATCCTTGTCATTGTATGTCCAAATATTGAACACTAGCAATGTGATGTAACCAGCAGTTGCAATTATTTCTTATTACCACCTGGCGTCTAAGGATCCTGCTCGGCTCTTTTTTTATAGAAGCATGGACACTTTCATTACTTTGAGTGCACGTGCCCTAGATTTTTAGCATCAACTATAAAACTCAATCACATGCGCGGGCAGAATAGCTATTGCAAGTAATACCGGTGACACGCAGGCACTTTTGATCGCAGTCAAGGTTGACCCGGACCGGATTTCTTGATCGCGATCATCAACCATTGCTGCTGCTCGGTCCAGACTAATCCGGATCGAGTTTGACGCAGACATCAGTCAAATCGCGATCTGGGAGCCAGATATCGATGCGCAGATCGCTGATCGCAATTAAAAGTGACCATGTAGGTACACCTGATCCGGATCGAGCCCAATCCCGATCGGTCGTGATTGCGATCAATTGCCCGTGTGACACCGGTATAACGATCAGCGAAGTGCTTTCGTTCATGCCAATTTCCAAAAACGCACAATATTCTCAGCTACACTCATAATGGCAAAGAAAACGCATCTCGAGGCGTTCGACGGGATTAAAGACAAGGACGGACGGTAAGTGACAGCGCGAATATGGTGGCTACCATAGCGCGACAGGGCTACATGGGATCATACTACGGTCCCTAATTTAATCATACTACACTGTAGATCATACACACCCGGCGAGCACGGACGCGCCGTCCGCCAGCAACGTCAACAACACAAACCTCGCGCGCCAACCCGCAAACGACGAGCACCAAAGCTCTCCTAGGGATAAAAAGAGCATTGCACGTGTTCCTAGGTAGTACCCAGACATAGGGAGATCTTCAAGAAGCAAACGGGGAAAATGTCCCCAGATCCAAGTTACCCGGATGGAGTCTGTGAGAAAAGAAACGCTCGTCCGCTTTTTCCGCCACAAAGTGAAACCGGAGGACAGGCGTCTTCGTTTGAACTACAGTGTACTAGAATTGGGCAGTGGGCTCACTGCCGTATCTCTGCGCCGCGCCTCCACGGCCCTCTCCGCGTCGATTGCTTGGGCGCCCGCCAGGGGTCTTGCCGCCAGTTTCTCCTGAAAACTTCTCTTGCGGGGTGTGAAGCGCGTCCTCTTGGTCGGGGTTAGGCTGGTTACGCTGGAATTCCGGGGGGGCGGGGGGGGGATCAACAAACGCGGGGTTGGAGGCGGGGAGAGGGCCATCACAATGACACAAGAGATCACAAAAAAAAAACAACAACGGAAGGAGAAGGGGGTGAGCATTTTATTCTTTTTTAAAGCTTACCCAAGTAGTAGAAGCTACTGTTTCCATTCGTGCATGCCCTGCAGCGCATGTTCCCGCCATTCATTCGCTTGAAGGACCTTTGTCGGCACCACGCGAGCAGCTTTGCTGCACTTATGTATGCTTGTTTTTCTGAAGGAGCGGCAGCTGTGTCTATCCGTACACTGCAACTGTCTCGAAGACGGCCCGCCGCTGCATCTGGACGGGAGGGAGGCGCTTTTTACAGTCTCCGGCGGTCGTGCACATAGAGCATGCAGCGTACGTGCAGAGAAATTTCTGGTGCAGCGTTTGACAACAAAAAAACACCTGCACCCAACGAAGCTAAGAGTGACCGCGCAAAGTGAAGTGCGATAGCAATAAAAGCAAGAAAATACGAGGGCGGTGACAGCAAAACCTTACTCGTGCTTTGGTAAAGCGGTCAGGGTACTTCTAAAAAATGATAAAGAATTCTGGCTGCTTGTTTCGCTATCGAAGTCCTAAGCACAGAACTACTGCCAGATGAAACGGGCTGGATAGAGATCGATGTACAAAAAAAAAAGAGATTTGAGGGGGATGATTGAAGTAATTAGGAAGCGGGGGAGGCCCACGGGGATTGGGCTCCTTTGAGATGTTCCAGTTAGATCGACGGTTGTCATCGGCAGTTTGTTTTATCACGAGTGACCATGAATGCATTGTTAATCCATATTGTGATATGGCCAGCATTTGCGCATACATAGGCAGGGTTTCGTGTAAATAAAATTAGTTTGTCAGCACGTGACGCTGTCGAGTGTTATTTTGGTGGTGCAATTCTGCGGTGTAATAAAAATGTATGCACGTAATGTATGTTACTTGTTATGTACTCATAATACCTATGTATAGTTTTTTTTTTTTTTTATTGGACCCACACGTACCAATATATATCGCCTACGAGTCCAACCAGTTTTGGTAACCTTGTATGATCTATGTCTGCAAATAAAAAAATTTAAGATTACCGTGCGGATACATTTAATACAAAGCCAAGTGATTCCGCCGATTATTGATTCACGAAAAAAAAAACAGCATTAAGTAGGTTAGTCGCACAGACCAGCTCATGCGAAAGCAAATAAAGAAAAATGAGGCACTGTTTATATCCGGCATAGTGGGGCTTGAAAGGCGGGAGTGAAGTCGCTAGGATCGCTACAGTGGCGAAAGGGCATTGAAAATCGTATCGACCAGCAGCACAAACAAAAAAAACTTGAACGCCCCACACGCAGGAGCATTCATATTCATCATAGCCGCTTAAAATATCGCCCACCCTCTGTAAATCGGTCACAACGACAGCACTTTATTTCACAACTCACAGAAATTTGCATGAAAAGAAGTTTAGTGTGTTGCGCACCGTAATTCAGACTTTTCTTGCGCGCAAAACAGCAACGCGAGCTAGCCGCGCCCTTCAACCCGCCGGAAAGTTTCAGGTGACGTAGAGTTACTGCATATGCTACCTCTGACTCTAAGTGACTCTAAGGTGATGCTGCGAACACTTCTAGAACACTGTAGTTTGAACGATCGGGTGGATCGGGCCCAGAAGTTCGTCAAAAACGCGCGCGCAGCCAGGGGCTCCGCCTTATTGAAGCCGACAGTGAGGTCGATGTTATTGATCATTCTCTACCTGCTTGGTTAGCACAGCCAGTTAGGGACATACGCACATACGCACAGCCAGTTATGGAAACACGAACACTAACGGGAAGTATGAAGTTCAGCTGGAATCAACAGGGGTACTGAAAAATGCGTGCAGTTTCAGTTGGGTGTGAAAAGATGACTCATTAGTCTCATTTGTGGTGATATTTGCAAGCAAAGGCCGAATATCTCTTACTCAATTTCTCTTGCCCCAGACTCGGTGCTGAAGAAATGTCTTCACGAATCTCATTGCTCTCAGCGAGTGAGAAGGCGCAATGATACGTCACCACGTGGATAAACGGCCGCTGCATGGCAGCGGCTTTCGAGATTGCCGCTATGGATGTGGTTGTAGACTTTGAACATCGCTCACAAGATCTCGTAAAGATATTATCGTAAGTTGTTGAATTGTGCTTATTTCCTTCGTTGTATCTGAGAGCTGGAACCCTGAGGCGATTTTGAATGGCACGTGAGAAAATAAACTTCAAGCAAGTCAAGATGGAAGATGTTCGAATGCAAAATCTCAGGGGGGGGACCATTGCATAGGGGGTCCCCCACTGTCTAAACACAGGGGGGGGGGGGTCAGGACCCCCCTGACCCCCCCCCCCCCCCCCCCGGGATTTACGCCTCTGGGTGAGCCTAAAGAAGTTAAAGTGGTGAAGTGAAACTGCTGATTTTTGCTGAACTTCGTTTTGCGACAAAGCGGATGCAGGCGACGCGGAGCCAAACGGAGCCGAAAGAACGAAGTTTAGACAAATCCGTGTACTACCCATGATTCCCATGCTGGCTGAAGCGCGATGCATTGCAGCTCCCATAGACACTAGCGCCAGAGTTCCCTCTAGTAAGTATTGTAGGAAACTCTATGAAAGCACCTAAAGCCATAAATGGATGGATGGATGCTATGAGCGTCCCCTTTGTAACGGGGCGGTGACATGTCTGCCACCAGGATCGAAGGAAAAAAAAAAAAAAAAAAAGCTTCGTTGTTTTATGCTGGCCTAATACCTTATTTACATTGATTAAATCTATGTTATTATACCAAAAAACTATAAATTCACGGTCTATCTCTCTGCCTCTTAAGGCAGAATGATCCTATTTTTCCCCCCATTATTTATTTTTGTTCTTTATCTCTACTTTTCTGCCACCAATACTCTAACCGTCTCTTACTTATTTCTATCGCGGACGTGTTCAGCTTTCCATTGTTCTCCCTAAAACCCAAGGCTTCATGTAGACTTGTGCCCACACGTATACCTGGGTGAATATCGCCACATTCAATCAGTACATGTTCCATCGTTTCCTTAGTTCCCCCGCAGCATGTACATTGTTCTTCTTCGTTACTGAATGTCGCTTTATAACTACGCGTTCTAAGCCAGCCCGACCTTGCTTCAAACAGTAAAGCGCTTCCCCTTGAATTATCATAAAACCTTTCCCTCCTTATTTCGTTTTTTCCTTTCGGTAGTTACTCAGAGCCGGCTTCTTTTCCATCGCTGTCATCCAATAAGTCCTCTCCGCCTCTCTGACCTTCCGCTTAATGCTCCTTGTTGCCATATCGCCCGCACTGCCAGCCGTATATTTACTGGTGAGCCTCCTAGTTCTTTTTCTCCACTGCGTGTCAACGCTTTTTCTATACAAATACCTGAAAACCTTCTCTGCCCATCTACTCTCCTTCATTTTCCTCAGCCTCTCTTCGAATCTCATTTTGCTCTGCGCTTCCCTCACTTCAAAGCCTGTCCATCCCATATCACCCTTTACCGCCTCATTTGTCGTCTTCCCGTGAGCGCCCAACGCGAGGCGGCCCACCGTCCTTTGATTTACATCCATTTCTGATTGCACCTCTGACTTCATGCACACCACTGAGTTCCCAAATGTAAGCCCCGGAACCATCACACCCTTCCACAGCCCTCGAAGCACCTCGTACCTATTGTATCCCCATAAAGCTCTGTGCTTCATAATTGCAGCATTCCTCTTTCCCTTTGCTACCGATGCTTTCTCTTGTACCTCCATATATCTATCCCCCTCATTTACCCATACTCCGAGGTACTTGTACTCGCTTACCCTCGGTATTTTTGGCCCTGTATTAAGACCGTATGGTCTCCGTGATCATTGAATATCATCAATCCACATTTTGTTGCACTAAATCCTAGTCCTAGAGCCTCACACTCCCTTCCGCATATATCTGCCAGTCGCTGTATATCATCTTGACTGTCCGCAAATAAGACAATATCATCAGCATAAAATAGACCTGGAAGCTTCTGCTCAACCATCGCTCCGACCTGTTTGTGTGACAAATTAAATCCAATGTTGCTAGCTTCTAGCGCTTTTTCCATCCTCGCCATGTACAGCACGAATAACAGCGGGGACAAAGGGCATCCCTGTCTCAGCCCCTTGCTAATTTCAACGCTGTCCTTGCTACTTATTCCTTCCCATTCTATACAAACTGTATTTTCTCGGTATATTTCTCTCAAAAGCTGTACACAGTCGTCACCTATGCCCACTTCCTTCAATATATCCCACAAAATTTCCTGATTAACGTTGTCATACGCCCCGGTGATATCTAGATAAGCTACGTATAAGGGCCTGTTTTCTATTTTAGATATTTCTATACACTGGGTAAGAACAAACAGATTATCGTCTAACCGCCTGTCGATTCGAAATCCATTCTGAAGTTCTCCCAAAATATCATTTTGTTCTACCCACGCTTCTATTTTTAATTTTACTGCCTGCATCGGCAACCTGTATAGCACCGATGTAATGGTTAGCGGTCTATACGAGCGAATGTTATCCTTTTCTCCCTTGCCTTTATAGATTAAGTTCATTCTACTTTTTCGCCAACTGTCTGGTATTTCCCTCTCCTGTAAGCACTTTTCTACGGCTTTCAGCAGTGCTTCTTTAGTTTTATGTCCGAGTTCGTTAATGAGGCTGACGGGAACCCCATCTAAGCCCGGAGTAGTGCGCTTAGGAATTTTTCCTTCGGCCTTCTTCCAATTGAAATTCTCTAGTACTACATCTTCGTCGGTTGCTCTCCTTTGCGTACTTTTACTCACTGGGGGAATCCCCGGGGCGACCTTTTTAAACGAATCAGCTGTTATCTTTCGGATGTAACCTAGCGCTTCATACCCTTCCAATTGATTTCCTCCTTCATCTACCATATGTTGTTGCATTGTGCCAGACTTCCTACCCAGCGCTTTTAGGTGGCTCCAAAATATCCTAGGCGCGGCCTTCTTCTTTTCGCGAATCTCTGTCATCCAGCGTTCACTTTCACCTTTAATTTTTGCCTCGACTAATTTCTGCACAATGGATTTTTGCTCTAAATATATTTCCCATATTTGGTTGACTTCGTCCTGTGGCCGCTTCTCCCTTTTTGCTTGTCTGTGCTCCCGTGATGCCTCACGTCGCTTCTCGATCGCCTCCCGGATTTCTTTGTTCCACCAACTTTTTGGCTTTCTCTTTCCTTTCCAACAAATAGTTTTCTTCTCTTTTTCCATCTCTTTCGTGATTACATGTAGCAGCTCACTATACTTCCAGTCCTTACCTGGTAGTTCGTCTACTTTTTCCTCGACTCTTGCGGCTATATTTGTTATTTGTTTGTCATTTAGATACAAGCTGCCAAACTTTGATTCTATGTTCTTATTTTCAGTTTTATATCCCATTTGTAATATTATGCGTTTATGATCACTACCCAAGCTGTTAATGCCTTCCTCGTCTATTCTCATCTCTCTAAGTTTGTCATATATTCCTTCTGTCATGAGACAATAATCAATGCTCGATTGCCGGTTTCCGACTTCCCACGTGATCTGCCCCTCACACTTAGGCCCCACGTTAACTATCTCAAGACTACGTTGCTCGCAGAGATCTAGCAATAACTTGCCATTGGTGTCTGAATATCCGTCAAGGTCATGAATGTGAGCGTTCATGTCCCCTAGAAGGATTATCTCGGCATCATGACCAAATTCTTTAATATCGGTGCTTATGCATTTCACTATCTCCAGATTCTTTTCTCTGGAGTTATTGCCTGTCCACAAGTAAGCTACACCTAGCCACGTTTTCTTTCCACCTACTGTGCCCGAAACCCACATGTGCTCTGAACACGTTTGTTTCACTCTATCCAATTTTGTTCTGCTATGAATTAGCATTCCAACACCCCCACCTCTCCTTTCTGAGGTGATCCTGTTACATCCTTCCCAAATATAATTGTCAATATGTGGTGGCTCTTCCAAGTCTCTAAGGTGTGTTTCTGTAACCGCACAAACACCTATCTGTTCCTTGCTTAACTGCTCCTCAATCTCTAACCATTTTGCCTTTTTTCTGCCACCCTGCATGTTTATGTAACTAATTGCAACACGCGCCTTCTCCCTTCTTTTACCTTTTCTCTGGTTTTTCGCTATACTGCCTGTCAAAGAGTCCCCCTGCTTGTTTTCCTCATTACAAGCTACCGTGGGCACCGAAGGGCCCGCGTGCCCCCCAAAAAAGCTACAGCGCGTCCTGCCAGTCGCCAGCCCACCTCACGACCAAGCCTCTTATCGAAGTGAATTCTGTCTCTTTGGAAACCGCCCCACCTGTGCACCTCCCTGTTTATATCCACTACCTCGAAGCCCTTCTCTCGACTAATTCGCCATATCTCTTTGTTTGCGTCGACAACAGCTCTTTGCAAGTTGATATCTCTCACTGGTACTTCCGGTATTGTGCATACCACTATCTGCACCTGAGAGGAAATGGTGCGCATGTCCTCGACCCCTTTCGCCAATGTTGTCGCTAGTTCGGCTGATTCTTCATTCAAGACGTCGTTTAGACCTCCCGCGATTATCACGAGGTTACGTCCATTAGCCTTAGTTGCGAGTTTTGCGCTAGCTCGTCTCATCACTGATCCCAGCCTATGTCCCGGGAACTTCCCTATTAAAACTCGTTTGTCGCCTCTCACCCTTTCCTTGACTGCTTCTTCGCATCTAACTAAATTCGAGTCCCCGGCGATTATCACGTGCTCCGACTCTTCTGCTGGGCCGTCCCGCACCTGGCCACTGCCTCGGTTACTAGTGCGTGCTACTGCTGCTTTGTCCCCTCCTCTTCCCAAAACTACTTCGCGGAAGCTGGGTCCTGTGACCCTTGCACCTGTCTTTTCCAAACCTGTTTCCCCCTTCGAGTCTACCACTGTGGGGGTCGATGCCCCGCTGTTCCTGCTGTCGCTTGCTTCTTTGTTCCCTATGACTACCTTTGCTAACCCCTCCTCGGCTGACTTAAGCCTTTCCCCCATAGCCATCGTTTTTTCCCGCTCTTTCGCCAACGCAATCTCCAGCTCGGCGATTCTTACCATGAGCTTATTCTGGGCAGCCATCATTATTTCCATTTTCGCCTCTAACTCGCATTGCTGACACTTGGCGTCAGCTCCCTCTGTCTTCTCATCCGTACAAACCTCTATTTTCCATCCCATTCCGCACCCTGAACACTTTACGGTCTTTTTGACCATGGCTAGATCGTTCACACGGCGGATTCGATACACTTAAAGTCAAATGGTATCACAAAACTCCGCTAGTATGCTATACTTCAAAGCGCATGTGTGCCTTTCAGACACGTGGTGACCGAACGAAAAAAAAAAGAAAAAAAAAGAAAAACCAGGCGACTGTCACACAGGAAACAGTACAAAATTGTAAGCCCTATTATGCTTCAAAGCTTCAATCTAGTGGCTTATGTACTCATAACTAAAAAAACAAGCTCGAATCAAGCAAAAAAAAAAAAAAACACTTATCTGACGCTGTCATTCCGGAGCCCACGAAAAACACGTCCGTCCTCTAGCAGAACCCTTGCCGGCTTTCGTATAGCTACGTATAGTCAATCACTGCCCCCTCGCGGTTTGCAAGGCAGTCCGCTGACTTACATTTTGCTTGAATGTCGCTGGGGGACGTTCCAGTACCTCCTGCATCTAGATGGCATCCCGAACTAAGGATCCCTCTCACTGATCTTATTTTTACAGAACATCAAATAAACGTTTTATTATCTCTCCTGATGAATTGAGGAGGTACACACGAGTTACAGGACAGACATACCAAATGACGCGTAATGTGCACATTCTACTCGTGGGTCTAAATCCTAGAAAAATACTGAGAATGGTGCCGCTCATTCGTTGGGAAGACACTGAGCTTAGCATTCAAAACTCGGTGGAGACCTAAGCCGAAAATCGCCAAAAATTCGCCATGTCGCCATTCATAATTTTAGGTCGCCACGGGCCTATCAAATTCGCCAATTTGGCGAAAAGTAGCCACCATTGGCAACACTGCACTGAAGGGAACCTTGAGGGGATGCGAACCAGCATTGGGGGCGCACACCAAGCTCGCATTACCAGGGGCGTAGCCAAGGGGGGGGGGGGGGTTCAACCCCCCCCCCCCCGAAATTTTTTAGTTTTGCTTGGGTATATATACACGCACACATACAAACGCACGCACGAACATACATAATGTATGGTTGAACCCCCCCCCCCCCCGAAAAACATTTCTGACAACGCCCCTGCGCATTACGTTCATTCGGCGTTTCCGTTAGCGTGTGAGGATTGTATTTAGTGTTTGTGTTATCATTACGTTGTGTTTGTGCGTTGCTTTCCGTTAGCGCCGAGTGAACGAGTGGCGCCGACGTTGACGTTACAACTCATCTGAACGGGAGCGAAGCGAGAATTACGGAAGCCGACCGAGCACACGCGCTTATATACACATGAAATGGGGTAAGGAGAGGAGAAAGTGTGTTACAGGCTGTATTAGGGGCGAAGCTCCTTAAGGCGGCACCCGTTCGTCCCTAGTAGTCGTCGCCGTCGTAGTAGTAGTAGTAGCCCGTAACAAATCTTACGCTTTGACCTCCAAGGTGGTGCCGGTGGGAGATTTTTCCTGTGCGTTGTTGAACAATAAAAAATTCGCAGCGTGCGCGTTAACTAAAAGCCGAATTCTTCTGTCTCTCATTCCCCATTAGCAGCCATTGGCATGTTCCAGTAGGAAACGTTAGTAGAAGTAGAAGTGTAAGTGTTAGCTAAAAGCCGACTTCTTTTGTCTCTCATTCCCATTAGCAGCCATTGTTTACCTCCAAGGTAGTGCCTGGTGAGATTTCTCCTGTGCGTGATTAAACAATAAAAATTTTGTTCAAAACGCCGTTGATTGATGAAATAAACCAACGAAAGACGCCAGATGTTTTGTAAAAGCAAAACGAAAGAACGCCAGATGTTTCTAAAGCAAAACGAAAAGACGCCAGCTGCTTAACAGATTTTTCTAAAGCAATGGTTTTCTAAACAATGAAAATTCACAGCATACATGTAAAATTAAAGTGAGCTGCAAGTCGTCATAACTCATCGAACCTTTAGTATAAACGCGCCCGATCTCACGTCGGTGATGATGTACTGGGCAGAATTCACGGAAGATTCACGGTTTACCGATGAACCTCCGCAGCTTCGCCCACTCATCATCATTCACTCCGTGGATATGCTGTGATTTTTTTGGCTGCGGCGCGGCTGCATCACGTGGGAGGAGAGACTGTGCCGCGGCTGCTGCGCGGGGGAGAGGAGAGAAGGCGACCGAACACCTGCGTAAAGGAGGAGAGTGGGAGAGATGGAGAGTAGGCGCATGCGCAGTGGAGCGCGGACGCCACCACCGACGACGGACACGGCCGCGATCAAAAGCTGCTTCGCATCTAAAACAAACAAGACTTTTCGGCTCCCGCATGGAAGCCTTGTTCACAAAGAAGTGTAAAAAGTAAGATACGTTTCGATAGGTCTATTGAAACGCATTGAAGCCTATTGGAACGTACCTGACTTTTACACTTCTTTGTGAACAAGGCTCCCGTGCGGGAGCAGAAACGTCTTGTTTGTTTTTAAAGTGTTTTTATTGTGGTCGGCGTTTATTCCTTTTCTACACTGGCAATTCTTTTAGATCCGACTTCTTGCCCAGCAAGTGTATAAAATGCAGGAAGAGTTGGATTTTTTCTTCGTAAAAGACCAGCAGTACCGAAGATGTCGGCGGCACTGATGACGTCAACTTTGAAATTTGGACACCGGAGCGGCCACGAGCGCGGGGCTACCGAGCAGGCGCGCACGCACCCGAGATGCTCGTTGTGAGAGACGGCGCAGTGAGAGCTCGTTTTCGCGTCCTCAGACCGATTGATTTCGAAACAGCAACACCTCTCGGGTGACTTGAACGCACGTGCACTGGAGCTTCGCTGTTCTATCCGTCCTTTGTTCGCATCGCAGCTAGGCGCTGATAACACGGCGAAGATGGAAGCAAGGTAAAAAAATCACACCATCTCCCGCTAAAGGGGACCATGAGGCGATGCGAAGCAGCGTTTCGGCATGTAGAGCCCGCGTTTCAGAGGGGGAGTGGAGAGGGGGAGGAGAGATGGGGAGGGGGAGAGAGGGAAAGGGTAGAGGCGGTGTGTGGAGATGGCTTGCGCATGCGCAGTAAGGGTGGTCACGCCGCACACCACCACCACCACCACCACCGGATTGAACTCCGCTATAAGATGCTTCACATCTAAAACTCTATAAGGGAGCTATGAGCACTATATCTTCACGCACGCTGCTACCACAGAAACTGCGCTGCGCCAGTTGCGATCAGTGGGAAGCATGATCAGAATGGCGCTCCAGTGGCAAAACAAAATATGGAACGTCAAAGGAAAGAAAAGCAAAACTATCGGTAACTGGATGCGCTTGCCTATCTTAGATGTCGGCAGCAGACGGCCTGAACTGGCCGCGCGTTCGGTCCGCTGTTCACACTTCATTGGACGCCGATAGTGCTTGCGCTTTGCTCGTACTCTACTCCTCCTGTGCGTTTCATGAATGAGTGCACTGTGGAGACTACCTTTCGAAGCACAAGAAGCTTATTGCAGAGAAGCCAAAATTTCGCAGAGTCACCGACCTAGACATCAATGCTTTGAAGGAACGTTCAACACCCGAAATATCAGTGACTGTCAGTGAGACGGACTGCTTGTGCTATATCGCGTGCTTTTGCTTCCACTGCAACGATAGATCCCCATGGAACGCGCAGTTGAACGATGACATTCTTATGACCCCTGAAGAAGAAATCGACGTCACTAACCAGATCACTGCGACTACCGGCGTGTCCTCTTTGAAACCTCCTGGCACAGTGAGAAGTCGGGGCAGGCCTGCCTACATCAAGTGAAAATAAACTGAAGTGCTGAACGTGGCAGAATGGTGGTAGCCGAAACTGTTCGCTGCAAGATACGCCGGGCGTACAGTTAAGGTGATGCATCGGAAAATTCAGCCGAAGGAAAGTGCTGGTTCTGCGCGTATTGGACCGATAGCTTTCGGCAAAATCATGCAGCAATGACGGCACCCTGGGAACGCTGTCAACTCCTCACTCTCCTGTCATCCACACTAGCGAAAATTGTATTAATAAGCTTATATATTAAGTATGGAAGCATCGGATCTTCAGACCTGCATGCTGCGCTGTGCCTTGCGTGAGGGCCTCATTGGAGGGGCCGTAACTATTAGCGCAACGAAATTATGTAATATTGTTTCAATGATTGCGAAAGCGGATGTGGAGGAGAATAAGTGGACAAAGTTTAAGAAATATACAAAATTGTTTTTTTTTTAATTGTCGTCAGAAGTTTCCATTGTTCGGTGTTTTCTTGAACTTAGCCTGATCGTATCTCTTTACTAAAAAGTTATATAAATATGAGATTCGGCACTTAGGTAGATAATTATGCGAAGAACGTAATACGGAATTTTTGTCGCTCTGCCACAAGGCATTTTTGAGATAATAACCTTCAAACTAAAGAAAACAACGTTTCCTGGGCCAATTCTCAGGGTTTTTTTTTTATATAAAAACATGTACAGAACACATAAAGACTAAAAATACCTGAGCAGAAGCAAAAACATGAACATATTTAGTTAAAGAAATTTCAGCTACCTAACTTTATTATATTTTGTGCAATTCATAACGAAAGTTGGCCGAAACAACAGAGCGGATGAGGGCTCCACTCCACCTCTTCGTCAGTATTGATTCCCTGTGCTTCGAAAAAATTTTTGGCGGCAAAACAAATTGCGGATCTCGTCTTTGCACTCCATCAGGCAATAATATATAAAATTTTGAAATAAATTTGAGGTCGACCAGCCATCGTTTGTTCGATCTTAGTGGAATCACCCATCTATAGCGTGGTATATTTGAACATCCTGCATTTCAACACGACTCTAATAAAATTTTGAAATAAATTTAAGAGGTCGACCAGCCATCGTTTGTTCGATTTCAGTGAAATCACCCATCTACAGCGTGGTATATTTGAACATCCTGCATTTCAACACGAGTGTACTATGGACCACGCATTCAAACTTTCAAGCTGACTCAATGCTGTGCTCGATTTCTGGCTTTAAGGCCTCATCAAATTTGGGCTTGTGCCTAGCGGCAAGTGAATTTTGGTGCAATGCATTGTGAAATGTTGCATTACTTTACGTACCTGAGCTTATCGTGGACTTGGACTGCCATTATCACATATTTTGCTTTCACAGTCGGCCACGTAGCACATGTATTGCATGTTGTCTGTTGCATATTTTGGAGATCTCACGCGAAGCGTGGTGCTCGACATTAGTGGATAGATTGCGTTGAAACAAAAGTAATTCGTAGTAAAGCGAATCATAGATTTGATTTTTATTGGCTGAAAATCATAAAACAAGCCTACAAAGAATACAGCTCGCACCCAACTGCGGCAACAACAACAAAAAAACTATACACACAACTGGACTCAATATCGAGTAACAATTAGGAAAACATTCCGCAACTTACTGTAACAATAAAAATATGAAACGCAAGTTTCAGAAATCGACCCTCGCTTTACACACCTGTCTGTCTCAGCTTTAATAGAGAGCCATTTGGGAACGAACTAGATTCATGTCAAAAGTGAACATATACCAGTAGTTGGCTTCACAACTTCTCAGAAGGAAAGGACATGTGGTTCCAAGGACTTAAAACCATTTACATTACGCCCTTCTTCAGGGCATCTATATTTAGGCATATAGTACAGGCTTCTCTGTGGGGGTGCATGTGAATCACTGGCGGTAGCGTACCGCACAATTTCAGTGTTCAGATTTGCAAACGTGTCACTTTACGAAAACAAAATTTGAAACGCAAGGTCGCCTGAGACGGCAGAACCTACATCTGTCGGAACAAGCACTTATCCACTTTAGGGCGGCTTAACCGCGTCATTCCTAAGGGCTAAAGTCCCTAGATTTTTCCCTGTTCTTTAAAAATCTAGGGACTTTACTAAGGACGATGCAGCGATCGCGGCCACCGCCATAAGCTCTTTTCACAAGCATCGCTTCATAGCGACACACGGCAGCCCCACTTCTGAACTTACAATTCAAGATCCAGGCGAGTACTGTCATTTAAACATATGGAGCTAACACCTAAAATGCATTTGCCACATTTTTTTATATCACGTTACACCATTATTACGTTACGTAGACGCGACGTAACGACTGAAAGGTAACGCGATAGCCGTAGGTTATCCTATTCCATTTATTTTGTCAAGAGCGGCACCAACGGTCATATCTCGCGACTGGTTGTGAGGAGGAAAACAACCCTCTCCATACAAGGAACGACTCTTCCGTCACTGGAGCCATCTCGATTTATGTTAGGAATTGTTGTATGAACAATTTTTAAACTAAGAAAATGTTGCCGATCTACAGACTACGCTTCCGCGAAAATGAGCTAAGTATTGCTGCATTGCACAGAAGGGCGTTAACAACCTTGTCGAACCCTGGTTGAACCCCCCACCCCGAAGTTAATTTTTCTCTACTTCGCATCACCACCAGCTATGGAGAAAGTGGACTTAACATGTATTCGCCATTTCCTTGATTGCTGCGGAATTAGCATCCACAGTAATAGAACTGCCTATTTTTTTTTTGTAATTAAATAAACGTTACGAGTGCCAGCGATGCCATAATGACCGAAAAAACCTTGGAGAACGCTTGAGCTTCGCTTCCCTCCCCCCCCCCCCCCCCCCCCCATTCACTCCTCTCACCTAAGAGGGGGAGGGGGGCAAGTATGCTCGGACCTGTTCCGTCATTGTTCGAAAACCAGGGCCACGCAGGTCTTTGACGATAATCGCGGCAGAAGGCCCCTGATGGTCATTCCAAGAACTTCACTTGCCATTGCTTCATTTTTTTTCTTTTAATCCATTGGGAAGCGTGTTCTTGGACTCTACCAAAACGAAGGGAGGGGAGGGGGGGGCAATGAAACATTGCCCCTCATAACGGGGCACCCTGCACACATCTGTGAATGCGGCCAAGTGGTCTACCGTGTAAAGGCAAAATAAAACTTGAAAGTGGCGACAGGACTCCTTCATTCCTCAAATGTCTATTGAATGGAATCAGCTCGCAGATATTGCATCCATATCCTAATGCACCCATTCCGAAAAGCGCAGCTTGCCTTTGTTGTGATGAAAATGTGTTACTTCTTTATCCCAGTAACGTGCACCCAATGTTCTTTTAGAGCAGAAGCATAGCCAGAAATTTTTCGGGGGGAGTGGGTGGTTCAATCATCCTTTTTGTATGTTCGTGCGTGCGTTTGTATACGCGTGTATACATGCACATGCAAAATCGAAAATTAGTTATTTGGCACCTTACTACATGTAATATATCCGTACAACTGAGACATTGAGGGCGAACAGCCACATTTTTCAGTTCCAAACGTGCCAGGCCTGTATGCATATGGTGTGGGAGTAGGCGACGTGTCACCTGCAAGACCCATCCATCATACGGGGCAACTTTCCAGCGAGAACGCTGAGCCCGCCGCCTGCCAGAAGCGGCAAACACAAGCGACGAGCACGGCTCAATCAGTATTCAACTACATCCAACTTAGTCTCCGAGAAACTGAAATCGCGGTGGTGGCGGCCTCCTGTTTTTCACTGCATGCGCGCGCGGCAAGACAAAGGCATGCAACCCGTCTCCACATCAGCGCTCGCTGCTGAAAGTTTGCAGAAAAGTTCACTCCATGTAGGTGAACTTAAACAAGACCAACCAAGGAGCACAAAGAGCCAGCTGGGGCTCAGGAGCAGCAACAACCTGGAAGGTCCAGCTGACCAGCACGTGTGGCAAAAAAAAAAATTGGAGATGGCATACCTAGGACAATTTGATCGAAAGATAGTATTGGCCTAATGTATGATCACCACATCCGAGAGTGCGTGCAGTGCACAGAAAATGCTAAAGCCGAGCGGCTAAACGAATATTCTCTGCCAATATTGCTCTCTCAAAGGTAGTGGGAGAAAAGTGCAAGTGAGGTGCCCAAGTCTCTGGCTTATTTTGCACCGAGCCCACTATACAACACTATGCATATAATAATAATAATAATAATAATAATAACTTCTTTATTTCCATCAGCGATGGAGGAGACTGCGGGTAAATAGCCTCCCAAACCACATGTGCCAGCACTCACTAGCTTCCTCTGCATTTCGCACTTGCCGTGTATCGCAAGCAAAACACCTTGGTCGCATTATTTCATACAGAGCTGAAAGAAATCGCTACAAGATGTGCAGGCAGGGTTCATCTAGTATCCATCGATCAAGCTGATGCAGCATAAAGCTGGTGTCGCCATGCAATTGCAAAAGCTTCACCTAACTAGGCTGCACACTCTTCTGCCCTGCCATGCCATTGGCAAATATTTAGTTATAATATTATGGCAAAACAGCGCAGACAGGACAGGTGAAAAAGAAGTACAGGAAAAATATGCAGACCAGTCATGTGTCGCTACTTCTACTGTGTAGTGTAGGTACTGCAGCTTCCTCAATGAGCCCATGCGCCCCAAGAGTTGCCCAGAGTTATTCTAGAGAGTGCCACAGACATCTGAACTCAAATAACAGCCAATATAGTTCAGTAAAGAAATTTCCCCAGGCAATGATGAGCAGCAGCACAACTTTCCGGCGGGACCTTTTGAAGAGGCACACAGACAGACCAAGCTCTGTGTGCCTGATCTTTTGTGCCTTGAGACTTCTTACGCTAGTTAGGTTGGGTTTTATGTGGCAAAAGCAACAAATGCTATGATGCATTAACTACAAGTGAACAATTGTTTTGCACCAGCAAGTACTACGCACTTTCACAATCTAGAATCTTTCTGAAGCCATCTTTAACTGCCAATTTCAGCAATGACCTAGCCACGTAATGAAAATTCCAGCTGCAAAAGCAGTCCCTACTCGTAAGATTGGCATTTTCCTGCCTGACTTCTCTGGGCATTTGAGAAGCTGCCGTACTCTTAGTCTCTTTCCCGCTGCAAAATAGCACAGCATTCACATGGATTCCTAAAAAATGGTGAATAACCATTCATTTGCATCAGTTAAATGCCTCCACATCTACAGTGGCAAGCTAAGTTCCAACAATGCTAAAACGAAGCAACACATGCGCACACAGGTAGACACAGCAGGTCACGTGATCTCATATCTGAGCACGCTTTTTTTAGCATGTTCCGTATAAATTTTCTGAATTGCATAATGACAAACTCTTTATTAGGCACTTATGACTTGGCCACATCACAAATGAAAAGAACATCGATGAGGGACAACACGAGGCTTTGAAAGATGAACTATGAATGAACAACATGATCAATGTGGCATACGCCATGCGTAAATCACTACAGCTGGTGGCTGCTTGTGGATGTGCTATTACACCTTCGGCAGATTTTTCTTGCAGTGACTACTAAAAATATGCTATGCGATGATTTAGTCAGATGCTTATCCTTTCAAACGATGTTGCTTGTTAAAAAACTTCCATATGGTACTCCAGTGCATGTTGTCTGCTCAATAAAGCACAGCTCCCATCGCCTGTCCAGAGTGCCAGGCACAGTCGCTGCCATCTTGAAACCTGAGGAATAAACCACATGGCAGAATTAACACTGAGGAAGCATGTCAACCTAGCATATCATCCTTAACTATTCGACCCCCATCGCATCACAGCCATGTCATCTACCTAACCATATCATATCCAAAATTGATCTATGAAAGCTGCTTATGCATATTAACATCAAATAATATACCGTAAAATGCCAAGCAAGCGCCCCCCCTTCGGTGAAGGATAATCCAACCAGACTTGGAGGGGTGGCGCTTGCTCCGTCCCGGACCGAAATTCAAGATGGCGGCAGAAGAGCCGCTAAAACTAAAATGCCCATCCATGTTTAGAATGAAATGCTTTATTTACTGTTTTTATTCCCCCTCGTCACTTTTAAACGATTGAAGCAGCGACCGGTTTGACCAATATACGACCGGCCACATGACAATAGAATTTCATTAACAACATTATACAGTAAAACCTCGGTGATACGATCACGGCTCCTACGAATTTCGGGGTGATACGAATTTTTCCGTGGTCCCGGCCAAGGCCCATTAGCCTGCAATGTATTGGAGTACGATTGTTGCGAACCGATTTGCACCCCGCGACGTTTGATATACGAACGTACGCTACCGCGCAGGTACGAACAGGTGCTGCCCGCGCTGTCGCGGAAGACCCGGCAGTCACGCGCGCTGCACGACCATCAACGGTACGTCGTTGCCTCCGATAGTGCACGCGAATCTTGGAGGCCTTTAGGCGCCTTCGCGTTTAGGTTACAGATGACGTTGACGTCGCGCTTTCTTTTTTTCGACGCGTTGACTCGTGCTCCTGTGCTCGAGGCAGCAGCGTCTTTGTACTGTGTTAACACGTGCCTGCCATGTCGATGCAAGCTATGTCCCCGCAATCAGACGTTCTATGAAACAAGACTGCGGGTCCGTCAGGAAGTCCCATTAAAGGTGGACGAATACCCCAAGAGACGAAGCGGGAGCTTGGCCTCTATCATGTGCAAAGCGCTTCTCTAATCACTTCCGCCATAGTACTCTTGTCATGCAGAAAAGCGTAGTAAAATTAGGAAGGGGCTACTAGCGGTCACGGGGCACAACACATCTGGTTCATTAATTACACACGCGCGCATGCACCGTATATTTACGAGTACAAGTATGATTGCTGACGTGTAAAACCTTTACTGGCAATCATTCAGAGCTGTTTACGACGTCGCTGCGACCCTGACAAACACTAAATCAAAACGTATGCCAACTTTCTTTTGTCGCATACTAATTTCCCATGTTTTCTGGTGATACGAATTTCGGATGATACGAATATTTTTTTAGCCCTGTGAGATTCGTATCACCGAGGTTTTACTGTATATGCATTCAGTGTACTCATTCTTCTGGTTCTTTTTACGCAAGCGATGCTCGTCTTGAAAAAAAAAGTGGCCGCAGGTGAGGAGTGGGAGGGGGGGGGGGGGCGCTTGCTTGGTCACTGGCACCTATTTCAGATCTCCCGAAAAAGGGAGGGGTGCACATGCTCGGGTGGGGGCGCTTGCTTGGCAAAGAACTAGGAGGCTCACTAATAAATATACGGCTAGCAGTGCAGGCGATATGGCAACAAGGAGCATTAAGCGGAAGGTCAGAGAGGCAGAGAGGACTTATTGGATGGCAGCGATGGAAAAGAAGCCGGCTCTGAGCAACTACCGAAAGGGAAAAAACGAAATAAGGAGGGAAAGGTTTTATGATAATTCAAGGGGAAGCGCTTTACTGTTTGAAGCAAGGTCGGGCTGCCTTAGAACGCGTAGTTATAAAGCGAGATTCAGTAACGAAGAACAATGTACATGCTGCGGGGGAACAAAGGAAACGATGGAACATGTACTGATTGAATGTGGCGATATTCACCCTGGTATACGTGTGGGCACGAGTCTACAGGAAGACTTGGGTTTTAGGGACAACAATGGAAAGCTGAACACGTCCGCGATAGAAATAAGTAAAAGACGGTTAGAGTATTGGTGGCAGAAAAGTAGAGATAAAGTACCAAAATAAATAATGGGGAAAAATAACGTCATTCTGCCTTAAGAGGCCGAGAGATGGACCGTGAATTTATATTTTTTTGGTATAATAACAGATTTAATCAATGTAGATAAGGTAATAGGCCAACATGAAACGAGGAAGCTTTTCTTTTTTTGTTTTCTTCGAGCCTGGTGACAGACATGTCACCGCCCCGTTGTAAAGGGGACGCTCATAGCATCCATCCATCCAAGGTAGGCACTTTGTCAGATGATCTGTCTATGCTACGGCGTTACAGAACTGGCATACTGCCATTACGGAAACTCTGAAGGGGAAATCAATGGAGCGATCACTTTTGTTTAGACAACTCCATATAAAGTCAACGAAACAGTGTTATTTGTAAGCTTTAATTGAAGTGAGGTAATTAAGGAATATAGAGAAACAAAAGCAGATGGAAAAAGAACTTTCTACCAGCAGCATGTGAACCCATGACTTCAGTCTGTTTCATGCCTCAGGTAACATAAGGCGTACAGTGTAACGGCATAGTCCTTCAATACTTTTTCTGGTCACGGAACTTCTCCGTCACGCTATGGGGAAGCTTGATATGGCGCGGAAAACTGCCGCACCGCGACGCCACCGTCGCTTAGAGGCCACCCTTCTCCAGGTTGATCCCGCAGAGACCGCAGATGCGGCCGGCGCGAGCTGAAAGTATGCACGTGTACTCTGTATTTGTGATTGCTTTTTGGATAAGGGCCAAGTTCAGGTATTGTGCAGTTGAAGCTGAACGTTCGCGTGACGATGCCGTTTAGGTACTGTGTACCGAGGTGCTGTTTCGGCTACACAAGGACACTACTGAAAAGGTATCGCTATTTTCCCATGGCAAGTGTTCGTGCAGTTCGAGAACTGGAAGTGAGCCATAACGCGGCAAAAAACGAACAACTTCAGCATCGATTCGAAGCATGTGCGTGTGTGCGCGAGGCACTTTGATTCATCGGACGTCATCCATGTGGACTATTTCACGATAAATGGCGACGCCGTGCCGTCGCCGAGAGACAAGGCGCGCCTCAGGCCTAACGCCATTTCTCGTGCGTTCCATGGCCTGCCAGCCTACTTTGCGAATAGAAAGTCGCGACTGCGGACAGTTTGAGCGCCATTGAAACCGCTGAAACGACCTCGAGAGCCATTGTGTGCAAGGGGGGTTTCCAGCCGTGACAAACGGGCCATTAGCTACTTATTGTAACAACAACAACAACAACAACAGGAAAAACACGATGCAAGATTTCTGTGTCAATACTCCTTTAAGATGTCTTCTGCGCTCTACACTATACCCCAGTTCTGCGTGAAGGCGAAAATTATCCGTTATTTCTCATAAGCATTTGTACGGCTTCATTTCCTTCAAAGAAAGATCGCGATTACGATTCTAATAAGCGTTCAATTGTTCGTCAAGGAAGTACGGCACTGAATGCAAACATGCGTCAATCCTCGTCACCGTGCTCGCAAGAGGTAGATTAAGAAGCGCAATGCGAAGTGAGGGGCACGAATTAATCTATGCGGTTTTCATTAGAAATATTAAGGGGGGACATGGCTTGTGGAGACCAAAAAATCGTCAAAGAAAAAAGTGTTTTTTAAATTATATTATTGACATCTACAGCTATTATTTCGCATGTAAAGCCTAAGAGAAGTCTTATAAGATCAGTATTTCATCTGCAGTTTAGATCTGTGCAACGAGTACGAGCTGAACGTTAAATGTTTTTGGGTCATTTATTTAGCTTGTCGGAGTCATATCTCATGATCTAGAACAGCTAGAGCTGTAATTACTTTTTTAACATAAAGCCCAAGCTGTGTATCACAAAGTGCTGAGAGCAGAATTCTAATTTTCTGCTCATAGATTTTTAAAAATTGATTTTGTTTTTTCTTTACGGTAGTCATGGTACAAACATTGAATTTCGATCATCTGTAGAATGACTAGTTATGATCTGATCTGAAAACTGTTTGCAGCGTTGCACTTATTGCATATAGTAGTATCTAGCTATCTGATAATATTCACTTTCTGTTGAATGGCTTTTCTCCTATTGTCTCCGGAAACAATAGAGAGGCAGCTTTGTGTATCTCGTAAACCAGTTTGCTTACAAGAAAAATTGTTGTATATTTGAAATCAGCATGAAAAACCAAACAAGTATATTTAATTTCATCAGGTTTGGACATAAGATACAGAAAATACCTCCACACACCATGTCCCCCCTTAACAACAAAAATAACGTTAGAAAACTGTGTCGCACAAGTGATACGCACGAAAACTAGCAGAGCTTTCGAGGCCTGCAAACGACAACAGTTCCCGTTAAGCAAGCGCTTCACTGACGGCTATGATCTGCCGATGTATCTGTTCCAAAAAGATTACCGACAAATGCAAGCTCACGTCCTAGAATATTTTCTGTTACGTATGATTGGTCCGTAACCACTGCTGGTACAATACGCGTGCAATCGGAAATTCGGGAAATGACAGTGCACGACCTTGAGCTCAGGTTGTCATGCATTTAAACGCCCCTGTCTCATTCTCTGTACAGCGCATCACAGTAACGCCAAAGTTTTTTTTTAGGCGTCTTGGCCAACTATATAGAGACAAATTTCGCAGTAACAAAAGGTCCATTCGCATCGACTGCTGGCACAATGGGCCGCCAGCTGAATTTGAGATTGTTTACTTTTTGTATGCGCCTCAAAAGCTCCAAGTTTAGTTCTTATAATTGCTACGACAAAATACAATGTAAATATTCTCTAAAAAAGGCGTGGCTTTCGGCCGCGACGTACCAGACAAAAAAAATACAAGCGTAGCCTACGGCGGCTGCTCCGCTGGGTGGCCTTTCTTTTACTGCGGCGCCCCTAGCGGCCGCCGCTAGCTCTATATTAAACTGAGGCGGCAGTTTCGTGACCAGAAAAGCTATTGAGGGACTATGGTAACGGTAACATGGACAAAGACACGGATGAGCGCTGACTTGCAACTGAAAGTTATTACCGAGAACACTGAAATGCGCACAAAGCAAAAATTAGCCATGGGTTATGAACAAAATGGATAGTGCGAAGAAAGAAAATGCAAATTATTCTAAATGACTGCCGTTGTGGCAGAATGCAGTTTTTCTGACTAGGTGCGTACTGGCCACGCATGTGGCTTCAGAACGCTGTGCTTGACATCCAGTGATAGCAGGACTAGTGACGTTTTGAGCGCAATGTCAGAAACATGGCAGGAGCAAGCTCCTGAATGATTTTACCACGGCTCGCATGCGCATCAAAACCCCGCATGCTGCATTGTGGTGGATGGAGAATCTGTCACCAAATGACAGATCCTGGTGAAAAATGTAGTGGTGGTGAAAAAAACTGCCGGGTGGTGAAAAATCTACCAGGACGTGCCTGCGGTAGCGGAAAAGATGTCTCAGGTGAAGACAGTGACGCAGCCGCACTGCTCAGGAAGTCATGAGCCAATTAGAAATCGTCGAGTTGACAGTGCAATTTCGCAGTAATGCTAGGCTAGCGCCTTTTCCTTACATGGTGGCACTCATGAAAGCTTCACTGAAGTGGAAGTGCCCAGGAAAATTATTCGTTGTGACAAGACATTTTTCGCGTCGTTTCTTATGAGCGGCCGAAAGGGAATCAAAGATTCTTCATTCTGGTAGAAATTTCACTGTAGCAGTGTTAGTTGTAGTGGGAGTCGACTAATGGAAACATATGGAGGGAGTCTATGCCAGCTGGGATTTCACTCGCCAGAGTTCAACCTACCATATCTTTTGTTAAAATTGACTTATCCACTTTTGTTTTGCATGTAGCTTTAATTCCAGATTACTGTGACAGGCTGAGTTACTTTGTAGCTTCT
Source organism: Rhipicephalus sanguineus (assembly GCF_013339695.2). Classification (NCBI taxonomy): domain Eukaryota; kingdom Metazoa; phylum Arthropoda; class Arachnida; order Ixodida; family Ixodidae; genus Rhipicephalus; species Rhipicephalus sanguineus. The sequence goes on from NC_051177.1 coordinate 195,132,006, forward strand.
ACGGTTTAGAAAAAGATCTGCCTCCCAATAAAACACATGAAATGATAGATATTTTAAAAACTGCATGTTGTAGCAGAAAAAAAATTTCATACCTGAAATCAGCACATAAATAAGCATAGCTGAGAAAGTTTCATAAAAGTCCACTCAAAAATAAAGACTTATGCTTCCACTAGAAATAAATGCTGTAATGACTTTAGTTACACCATTAATGCAGAAAAACTGGCGAAAGTATTCGACCATAAGTATCATGGTGTTTATTTTACTGCAGAATTATCCTCGCCTCGCCATATCCAGTATGTCACGTGCAAGGCTTCAAGTGTTCTAGGTTTTATTAGAAGAAATGCAAGAAATTTGCCTATTGCCGCAAAAGAGCTCTTGTATATAGCCAATGTTAGACCAATACTTGAATATGCTTGTGTTTGGCACCCTTGGCAGCAGGTGGACATTCAAAGGATTGAAAGAATTCAAAATTTAGCTGTGAGATTTATTCATGCCAATTATACCCGCCACTGTAGCGTGACCAGTGCAAAGGAAAGCCTTGGATGGGAGTCACTGCAGCAGCGTAGGCAAAACTTAAAGGGACACTAAAGGCAAATAATAATTTATGTCAGATGAAAGCTCAATGTATGACGTCTAAAATAGCAATATTATCAACAGCAGTGCCCTACTTACCGATAAATTAAGCTAAATGTATCACACGATGAGCGCCACGAACGGCACATTTTGGAAATGATCCCGATGACGTGAGAGAGTTAGACTACAAATTAATCACTCGCAATCAAACTAGCTGCAATAAAAGAAGGACCTTCTGTGCATCAAGAGACGTAATAAAATGCTGCTTGTTCGTTTCTGTTTGATTCATGGAAAAAAGAACCTCTTCGGCGTTGCCATGGGTAACGGCGCGCGTGGTTTGAAAGTTCAGTTTTCGCCGAACTGCGCTTCGCCCGGCACCCTGCTTCGCTCACGGGGTCGCATCTCAGTGGTAGTTTCGGTATCGCGTACTGCCGCGTGTGTTTTGCGCGCTCGTGAAAGTCACTCTGAGAGAAAGTTCGGCAAAATGCCGCATGCATGTGACGTTGCCGGATGCCCGAATGACGCATGCCGCTGCGCAGTAAAAGGCAGGTAATGTTGGGCACGGCAGCAGTGACGTGATAAACACTGCTTTTTGAGGCGGGTGATTTGAAGTGCACTTGAAAGACGCCGGCAACAGCTGGCATTGTTGGCTCGACCTTTTACGGTGGCGTTAAAAACTTCGCCTCCTCTAGTTCATGGCCCGGCCGCTAGATGTGGCAATTTGTGAAACATGCATTACATTCATTATTTTTCGCTGGTTTCTGTCTGAAATGAAGGATGTGTCTACAAATTTTGGCACTCAATCTTTCACATACTCCAGATGCCATTTTCAAAAGAGGAACTGGCAAACACTACCAGGGTTACACATACATAAGTACAAAAACACAGAATGTGCGGGGGCTGTTATAGATCAAATGGAAAGGCATTGCATGCAAAACGCAAGCTTTGTGGGTTGAAGTCACACTCGCAACAAGCTGCTTTTCTGTATGTCACTTAAAAGCAAACCCACACATCTCATCTGTGATGGTCTCAGTCAGCTTTGGCAATTGGAGCCACGTCCTGTTTTGTCTCCATCAGACAGAGCAGGTCTATATAGGGTGCATGTTCACTAGCAGCCGAGTGTTTTACAGCCAAGCACACACATGATCCAAAACTGGCCACGACCAACATGGCAGGAAGTAGAATAAATAACTGCTTTACGAGAGTAATGCAAGAACTGTGAAAGGCTTCCCGCTGTGCAGGTGACAAGACAGTTTCTTATACAGTCGATCCCGGATATATCGAACTCGGATATATCGAATTATTGGCTATATCGAACAGTTGAGAAATCCCCTTCAATTTCCCATGCAAAAGTATGGGGCTGGTGTGCACGTATATCGAACTCCCGCACAGCGAAACATCCGCTATATCGAACACTGCCCCATGCCGAAGCCCAGAAAGTGCATTTTTCCTAACAACTATTCATCATTTTTCGGCCGCGTTCTTGTAAGTTCCAATCCCTCATTGCGTGCACGTGACGAAATTGCGTTGCTCTAGTTCGTTGCGTTGCGCTTGTCAGTTCACCGGTATATTTGACGCGCGGTCCGCAGGTTTTAACGCATGGGCTAGTGTTTTTCAAAGAGGCTGATTGCCGAGGGCACCAAAATGAGAATTCGAAGCGACTTCGCAGTCTTGTTGTAATGTTTGCATTCCCTTCCTTGTCTCTTCGCGCACAATGGCATGCGGGCCCGCAAAGCATGGCCTTCGAGATCCGCAACGTTGCGACGTATTTTTTGTGTTTTTGGTTTTAAAACGCCGATCTCAGAGGCTACGCTTTTTTTCGCATTTTTTGTGAAAGTAGCGGCTGCCTTTTGCAAAGCCACAAGTGCCATCGGTATCGCCAACATGTCGACGGTGGACAAATGTTTCTTCGTGCAGCGGTGCAGCGTTGTCTCTTGCAGAATGTGTACTGTGTGTACTTTGCGCTTTGTTCTTGATAAATCGTCATTCAGGAGTCGAACTAAACATTGTCCCGCTCGAAGCGATAAAAATGATGACCGGCGCATGAAACGACATCAAGTAAAGCACCGTCGTGCACTGTTTCCTTACGGGCCTTGGTGCCGGGCGACAACTTCGGGTGCGTCATGACCGCCGACTACGGCGTACGGTGCGTGAGTGAATTGTGACTTAGCATCTCCTGGCTCCGTATCGGACGGGAGCACAGCGAGTGACTTTATCGGTGCAGATAACGACGTAGCTGTTTCTGACTGCATCGATGCCGAGATCATAGCTGACGTTGCCGGTGCTGCGGAAATGGACCCGTGCGGTTTGAAGATGCCAGCCGCCGCTGCCACCGCTAAACCCTTTACCGCGCTACAGAGCTCGCATCACCGTTCAGCGTCGATCACCGCTGTTGTGGCGGAAGGTGCTGAATTTACTTATTTGGAAAGCTTATATAATATTGACGATGACTTGATGAATTCACGGCGCGCAAGAAACAAGACAAGTTGACGGAGTTTTTTCATGCGAAATAAAGTGCGCTATCTTGCAAAAGAAGTTCTCGCCTATATGTGAGCGAATCGTCATGTTCGCGCTTTTTACGATTTCAGAAAACTGTGTCGAGGCCTGCAGTGCTTTAATTAAAGCCTTAAATACGCATATTTCGTATTTCGAATTATCGATATATCGAACTATTTCGCGATCCCCTTCGAGTTCGATATATCCGGGATCGACTGTACTAATATTTGTTGCACACCTATACATACGTGTGTCATTGTGCTTACTCTTATTCTGTATGCAGCACCCCTACATAATACCCAGCAGGCCCTTAGGGTACTCAAATAAGTGAATAAATAAACAAACAAACAAATAAATAACACCTGTCTACTCACCACCTAATTGCGTGGGAGAGGTTTGCCACGTCCAAGTCCCATAAGCCTCATCCTTGCTCGTATTTCAGCTTCAGAGTCTTCCTCGCTCTTTTGCTCAGCTCCTGCGACAAATGGAAACATAAAAGTGCATTACATCTTGCTTCCCTTTCTGTTCCTGCCTCGCCGTGCTTACAAATGATCCTGTGAAGCCAAAGTACAATGCAGTCGAAAAAACATTTTAGTCAAACCTAGCTACAATAACTTCGCATTGGAGACAAAAACTAACATTTCGCCTTGTATACATATAAAAAAAAAAGATTTTCCTCGTACTATTCAATCATTAGTGACACCCATGTTGTACCGAGGTACAACTGTACTGTCAATAGTGATGTGAGCAAAGAAATTATAAATGAAAGCTACATATGCAGTAAATTTCACACGTTTAGCAAAAAAATAAACAAAAAAACCCAACTACACCCTTAGAAACCGTAACCGAAATGCATCATTAAATCCTCATTACAATAAGGTTGCTCTACTTTCAAGTTTATTGCTTCTGTCAAAATGTCACGTCTTCCCAAATGAAACTAGGTGCATGTTAATTTTGAACGGTATTGTTCAAATCCCATGGGCAGAGAAGCTGGCTCTGCTTACAATAGATAGCAAAGTTTAAAGTCTTGCATTTCACCTCCACTGACATGCAAATGCCATGGCTGGGACTGAACCCACAACTTTCTGGTCAATAGCCAAGCACCGTAACCACCGAGGCAGCCCAATAGTGCAGAGGATAGCACGCACCTGCCTGCCCTTCCTACTCCTTTGAGTCAAATGTAGCACTGAGAAACAACGGGAAAGTGTGCCCTTGTGAGCTCACAGCTGTCAAAACGAGTCCTACATAGTCTGATGCTTGCACACACATGCTGCTATCATCAATTGACAATATCAACTGCATATCACTTTGGCAGCCATAAGTGGAAATCCTCGATGGTTAAAAAGCTCTATCACCAGATTCAATAGCACAACGTGCTACAGTCGCCGACCATTTATTCGGACCTCTGTGGGAATCGCCAAAAAGTCCCAATAATCGGGAGTATGAAAAAAGGCTTCACCAGAAAAAAAGCACCTTTATTTGCCCAGCAGCCGGAAAAAAGCTTGTCAATGAGAGTCTGTACACATGCACACTTTCGTGCGACCAAGTCTGCCTGTATTAGGCCAATATTTGGCCACCCTTGTGGGTCGGCAAGAGCACTGCAACGGCCTACGCTAAATCCGCATTTGATGGCTGTGGTGTGGGAGGTGCGTCGTCACGGCAGTCACTGTCCACATGCGCTGGTTGGAGTAGCTGACGGACGATCTCATCACCCAATTCTGCGATGAGTCACTGCCTTCCACCTGGCGAATAATCTCTGCTTTTCTTGCCATCGTCAGGGCCTTGTAGTTGCCACGTTTCTTTAGCTCTGACGGTGCACATGGAACGGGCGGCATCAAAGCAATTTCAGTAGATTGGGCCTTGCACGCCAAGCAACAAGCAAGGGAGAGAGACACAAAGCTCGGGACGCAGATCAGGCCTAGCCACAGGAACCCTCAAAGCCAAAAGGGAACGACGTTTGGCTAGTTGATGTTCCAGCGCTCGTGCTGTTGTACTCTCTTTGTCAGAGCTAGGATCCACTTCATACTCGTACGCGTTATTAGTCACCTCAAACGCCACACCGAGCTGATTCTGATCTTGGCATAGCTTGGCCTGCTGTTTGGTCGTGGTAGCCATTCAATGGATACTTCACTGGCTAAAGCCAAAAGGCAACCGTTACATGTAGCCAACAAACAGCCTTCGAGATCTGTAATTTCTGCGTGGATTTTGACACTGGCACAATCTCCAGCTAGAGCCAGTGCAACATTTCACTGCTGGCAACCTAGCAAAAATATTGTAAACATTGCCGACAGCTCGTCACAGTGTTCAACGTCGCACTCGATCAGCCAGCCAGAGTACGAAAAATCGAACGGCGCACTGTGGGAAGTCCGAATTTTCAGTCACGAGTTTATGTTACTTCAATGGGACGAGTGGCAGTGCGGTGAAGGTGTCCGAATAAACGAGTATGTCCGAATTTGCAGCATCCAAATAACGGTTGGTGACTGTACTTGCAAAAACGGTAACCAATCCCTCCACTGCTGTGTGTCTCAGATTGCCAAGCACATCGTAGTTAAACACTTCACAGATTGGAATCTTGGACTGCACAACTAAGCGCGCATTGAGAGTGTACTTCTTAGACCCCAAAGAAACCTATTGCTTACAGGCTGTTCAAAACTATAGCTAGGAATATTGTGCGTTTGTGCCCCCACACTGCACAACTGAGAACATCACGTCGCAACTCCTAGGACACACGACCTTGTACCACCTTGTAGCACCTTGTAGATGTGAACAAACCACCGGTGATACAACACAGGTGCACACGGAGCCATGCTTCGTATCACTGGACAGTGATGGCAAAACCAAAATGGCTAGACACATCAACATCATAAGAAAACAAGTCACTTGTTATGAAAGTGAATGCGGAGCATTTCCACAAACTTTTCAAGCAAACTTGACAGACTATACTTTAGGATCATTTTTTTCAGTTACCAATTTTTTGGGCGGTGTCCTTCCTTCATCACTCTGTCATTCTTCAACAAATTAAGATTAAAGATTGTGTTTGTTGCATGTCAGTACTGCATGTGATCCCTGCCGGTGGCAAGTTATCGTTTCGTCCACGTTACTTTCTTCACATTTATATTCTAATTACTACAAGTAACACCACCTATACTTTCCTTGGCATTATTGTCTGTTAGTTCTCTTTAATGTTGTGTCTAACAAACAAAAATGAGCCCTTAAAAAGTCACCTTCTTTCCTTCATTCATAGCAAGGATCTCGTTCCGGCAGACTTGATGCCTTCAAGTAGTATGCGAGGGATTATTGGTCAGCTGCCCGTTCGTAAAAAGATCATGTGCTACGTGACGCCAACAGGCAGAAAAAGAGTGTTCCACACTCGCCGCCATGGCTGCGATCAGCGCTGACTAACACTCCTAGGTTTTAATGCACGTATATACCCCACAAAGTGGACGACAGGATGACCACCGCCATAGCTCAGTGGTAGAGCATTGGCCGTGTTATTCGAAGGTCGCAGGTTCGGTCCCTGCCGGCGGCAAGTTATCTTTTCGTCCACTTTACTTTCTTCACATTTATATCCTAATTACTACAAATAACACCCCCTATACTTTCCTTGTCATTACTGTCTGTTAGTTCTTATTAATACTATGTCAGTACAGTCAAACACGGATATATCGAACCCACATACTCGGTAATTTGTACTCGGTTAATTGGGAATCCCGGATAATTTGTATTATTTGCGTGGTCCCAAATTTTTACATGTAAATTTAACCGGATAATTGGTGCGGCCAGTCTGCGACTTCCCAGTTAATTGGCACACTTGGCCGCGACTTCCAAGATATGCAAAGGGTGTTGCGAATCTCGGAGGCTGTAACTAAAACATGCATTTTTTTTTTTGATGTACGGATCTCGAAGGCCATGTTTTTTTTTACCGGAAATACGTCGTAGACGCCGTGTTTTAGCAATTGCCAGGCGGCGATGCGTGCGGTTGCGATCATGATCATCATCATCTCAACAGCGATGTTAGCCACTCTAGCGAAGTGAATGTTTTGTGGAGTCTTTGTGCCATTTGGATGTCGGCTGGCGAGCATTGTGCGATTCGATGCGACTGCTCCATTTGTCTCCTGTCTCCGCTTGAGTGTCTTCCCTGTGAATTAGTTGATTGAGGTGTGCTTGGAAGGAAGATGCCGAAGTACAAGAGCTTGTCCCTGCACGAAAAGGTGTGCTTAATTGAAGAGGCCAGCAAGTCGACGGCGTCGAAAACGGCTCTCGCCGAAAAGCACCACGTGCCTCTGTCAACACTGTGCAACATCATCAAGAATAAGGAGAAAATTCTCTATGCTTACAGCAAGACGCACTCGTCAAAGCGTACACGAGTACGCCCGCCTACGTACGCCGACGTTGAAGCAGCTCTGATCGACTGGCTGCAGAAAGCCAACGCAGCACACCTTCCTGTGAATGGGACCATATTGCGTGAGAAGGCCAACCAGCTGGCGCTGCAACTTGGACATTCTGAGTTTAAATGCAGCAATGGATGGTTTTGCCGATTTAAGGAGCGCAACAACCTGACATTTGTGACTGTTTGTGGCGAGAGTGGCAGCACGGATCAGTCTGTTGTCGACGGCTGGAAGCAGCACACCTTGGCTCCACTACTCGCCAAGTACGAAGCAGCAGAAGTTTACAACCTTGATGAAGCTGCTCTGTTCTACAAAATGTTGCCTACGAAGACGTTCGCTTTGAAGGAGGCAGACATTAAGGGGCGGAAACAGAACAAAGATAGAATCACTGTTTTGTTTGGTGCAAGCATGTGCGGTGAGCACAAGCTGCCACTGCTTGTTATTGGGAAGACAGAAAAGCCTCGTTGTTTCAAAAATGCACGACTACCATCCAAGGATGACCTGATCTATAAAAACAACAAGAAAGCTTGGATGACGGCTGCACTCTTTGAAGAATACGTGCGGCACCTTGACCGCAAGTTTGCGGCCGCAGGGCGCAGCGTTTTGTTCGTCGTCGATAATTGCCCAGCTCACGGCGACATTCAGAACCTGCAGGCAATCAGGCTGGTCTTTCTACCCCCGAACACGACGTCGCTATCGCAGCCGATGGACCAGGGCGTCATACACCATACCAGGAAAATATATCGCTACAATCTGTTGAAGCGAATGCTCCTTTGCTATGACAACGGAAAGGAGTATAACATTGACCTCCTCGGTGGTATTTGCCTCATTGTTCACGCATGGAGGCAGGTGGAGGCCACCGTTATTCGACGGTGTTTTGAGCACGCCGGTTTTGTGAAAGAAGAGGCAACCTCCGCTGAGTTTGCTGTCACTGCTGTCACTTGCCCGTTTGATGAAGAAGGGGAGACTCTCTGCGCTCGATATGAGGCTTTGCACGTGGACGAGGAGTGCACTCCAATCGGATTCTCCGAGTACGCAAATGTCGAGTGCACAGTGCAGACGTGTTACGCCGACATCGACAGCGAGATAGCTGCGAGATCGACCGATTCGGCCTCTAATGTTGACAGCGATGACGAGCCCTCCCGAGCACCCCCTTTGGCGGATGTCATCGATGCCTTGAGTGTTGTGCGCAGCTTCGTCGAGTGCAACGGCGGCGAGGCTGAGATGCTGTGCCTCATTGACAGGTTGGAAAATATGACTTTCAGTGCTGGGAACTACCGAACGCGTCAGTCACGCATGGAGGAATTTTTCTCCAAGTAGGCTGACTTGCCACAATAAAGGTGTGACTTCCGTACATCACGTTTTCTGGCTGATTTCTTTGATTTCGCGTTGTTTCGGATAATTGGGAATCCCGCTTAATTGGGATATTTTTCTCGGTCCCGAGGCCTTCGAATTAACGAGGTTTTACTGTATATCGAATTTTCAGCTATATCGAATTCGTAAATTATCCCCTTGAAAACCCTTTGTAAAAGTATAGAAATTCGCATGTCTATATCAAACGGTATTTTTACCCGCCATCAGCTATATCGAACGCCGTGCGAGCTGGAAGGCGCGCTTTGGCACTCGCTGAGCCCTGCGACCTTCGCGGCACCGCGCCTCAGTTGACACCCAAAATGCTTGAAAAACGTGAGGGCGAGAGTGCTCAGACTGTACTCTTGCTGGGTGCGTTCTCCAACTTGTGGAACGGCTTTTTTCCTTCTTTTTTTTCCCTTTCTTTCTCATACGCTCTCCACGTTACCGTCGGCTCGGAGAGCAGGAACGAAGGAGCCGGCGGCCTCCTCCTTTCGCCTTTTCTTTCTTTTTTTTTTGTTGCTGCTGTTTTGTGAGTTTTGATCAGGCATTAGGGTGGCTTGTTGGGGCAAGTTGGTACATACTTCTTCGTGAGGAAATGCCAGCAGCCCCAAAGAAAGCAGAAGAAACTGAGCCAAGAAAAAAGAGACAGGAACAGGTAGGATGCCTTTCTTTGGTGCTGCTGGCTTTGGCATTTCCTCACGAAGAAGTCTGATCAGGCAACCACAGCCCGCGCCTTTCGTATTTGCTCAGCCAACCACAGCTCGCGCCTTTCATACATCGCTGCTGCCCTCACAGGTAGCCCGGGTGCCCGGGTAGCCATCGCCACCATCGCGACTGATCGCAAGCACTTTGTTGGCGGAGTTCACTTCCGTGAGTTGTCGCATACCACCGCATTCCTCTTTTGCGTGCGTGCTCCCCTGCGAGCTCAAAAACATCGAGCTAAAGTTCCTGCTGGCCAACACGACAGCGAAGCTGCAACTGCTCGACCAGGGCATCATCAAGTCCTTCAAGGTGGGCTGAAGGTTGACCTGCTTGGTGCCATTCAAATGGTGACGGGCGCCTGGCGAGACGTGAAGACTGACACAGTGGTCAACTGCTTCCGGAAGGCAGGCTTCGTGACAGCGGAACTTGCGGAAACCAGTGAAGACGGCGACGACAAGCGCATAGATGATGCATTTCACGAGTTGTCGTCCCTCTTCCCGGCTGCCGTTGCACCCGAAGTGTCTGCGGACGATTTTGAAGAAGCGGACTGCAATGTTCAGGCTGTTGCGAGCCCCGCAGACGAGGACATTGTAGCTGCGGTCACAGGGACCCAGGATGCCCAGGCCGACAGCTCAAGTGGCGACGAAGATCGTCTGGACGAGGCGGCGGCTACACGAGCGTACTCCGCCGCTGAAGTGGCGGCAGCATTCGGCTCGATTCACCGTTTTTGCGTTGACATGGAGTGAACTGGGCTGTCGCACCTGGACAGCCTCGATAAGATCGAGGCCAGCGTCTTCAACTTCATTTCGAAGATGAAAAAGCAGGCCAAGAAAAGCAATTTTGTTTCGCACAAATAAACCATTCTGTTGCATCGCGTGTGTCGAATTAGTTGTCACTCTTCAATGCGCCGATTGCAGGTGATCGTCCACCACTGGTAAGGTCTCGGGGCCCGTATTACTTTATATCGAATTTTTCTTTTATTGAACTAATTCGCGATCCCCTTCGAGTTCGATATATCCGTGTTCAACTGTACTTAGGCATTCAGTAATGCAACACAACTATTTTTGCTTGCTTGCTTTGGATGTCTCTATAACAATCTTTTTTTTTCAAAGATTTGGCTTATGTGCTAATGCACATGGGAAGCATTCCACATTGTTTTCTTCGACCAGCTGGGCAGGGAAAAATAAGCAATAGTACTATGCACAGGACAGTTTGAGAACTGACAAAAATCTAATGCAATTTTCACCTACAATTATGATCACTGCAGCTACTCTGCAACTTTTGAAGCATTCTTATTTTGAAGTCATCCAAGAAAATCGCACGTCTCTGCCAAATTTGGATAAATTTAATGCATAAATAGTCTCCTCGCAAGGAGACACACTCACTGGCTTTGACAGCAGCCGCAGAGGCGTAACCGCGGCCCAGTCCCATGCGGTACACTTTGCTCTTGAACTGCTGGTCAGATTCGTCACCACTGTCACTGTCTTCATAAAGCGCTGCACCTGGCACGAGAGAGAAAGAGGGATTACACTTGCGTCACAAGAAAGAATGCAAAAGGCATCTACTACATACAATGCGCACGAAGATCAGACGAAAGGGGAAGACTGGTGCCCCCCACACCGTGGCAACAGTGAACAATTAGCATTCTTACAACATCATGATACTACGCCTGTGCAAATATTAGTGCTCTTTGAATACGGAAACAAATATTACAGTATTCGAATTTGCTTTGAAATGAATTTAAAGTTTCCGAAATTTCGAACTATTGAAAAATAAAATAACGTATAGATTAACTTTATTGCACGTAACCTGCATAAAAAGTCTTGCTTCACAGCAGTGAGAGTCATCCAGTGGAAATATGCACTGTTGCAAAGCCACACTTCATAGTTAGGTAAGCAATTACCTACATTCCTAACTTTTTTTAAAGGGACACTAAAGGCAAATATATTAAGTCGACGTTGATTGTTGAAATAGCGGTCCAGAAACCTACTAGTGCTACTTTTAAGTCAAGAAAGTGCTTGTTTTGAAATAAAATCACGTTTTAGTGGTCCGCATTGCGTTAGTGCACTTCAAATCACCCGCCTGAAATCAGATTTTTATACGTCACTGCTGCCGTGCCCAACGTTGCCCGCCTTTACTGCGCAGCCGCCGACACTAGTAGCGGGACCCACAGCACCAACGACCATCGAAGCTCTGACTCTGTCAGAGCGGCTTTCACAAGCGTGCAAAACACACGCGGCAGTACGCGATCCCAAAACTATACCACTGAGACGCGACCACGTGAGCGAAGCAGGGCGCTGGACGAAGCACAGTTCGGCGAAAACGGGACCTTTGAACCACGCGCACCGTTCCCCATGGCAACGCCACGGAGGTTTTTTCCATGAATCAAACGGAAACGAGCAAACAGCATTTTATTACGTCTTTTGGTGCACGGAAGGTTCTTTTTTTATTGCTGCTAGTTTGATTACTAGTGATTTATTGTAGGCAGACTCTCATACGTCATCGGGATCACTTCGAAAATGTCTCACTCGTGGTGCTCATCGTGTGATACAGTTAGCTTAATTTCTCTGTAAGTAGGGCACTGCTGTTGATAATATTGCCGTTTTAGACATTGTCATACATTGAGCTTTCACTCTGACATATTGTTATTTGTCTTTAGTGTCCCTTTAATAGCAGAGCTGCCGATCATGAGTCCGTGCAGAGCGAACTCAAAACTATCACGATCATCAACCGGCCCGCGCTCTCTTCATCCCCTTCTTCCTCTTCATCTTCTGCTTTGCTCACAGAACACATGCGCTAATTTGTCCAGTGTGGAATGCAATAACTCGTATGGGCGAGGGAACAGGTACAGAAAGAAAGAAGAGAAATAAACAGGAGAAAAATTCTAGGAGAAAATCTTCACGAGGCGTGATTCGAACCCGCGTACCCATGATCCAAGGCGAGCATCTTAACCACTCTGCTATCCAGGCACGCTAGCAGAGCATAGCATATCAAGAAAGATAGAAATAGATAGTGAGAGAAAGGTAGAAATAAAAATAAACAGAAAAATAAAGAGAAACAAGGCAGGCCACCCAGCTCCGCACCAATGCTGGTAAGCTGCCTTAATATTTTCCCCAATTTGAAGAGAGTTCTACGAAGCGATAGTGGCAGAGTATGGCAAATTTTAAACTAACGTATTTTACTACTCATAGCTTGCGCCCTACAATTGAAATCCTGCTATTCAAATTCACTTTGAAATTATTTCATACTAATTAGTCGTTAACATTCGCTACAGCGTTGCACTGAACCGAAAACATGATATGCGCACGAGCCTTGATAATACCAGTACGGTTACTATTTTGAAGGCAAGAAAAACGCACCACAAATGGTGAATATCAATTACCTCCTACCTCTCATGCAATTGGAAATTTTTAACAAGTATCTATTCAATACAAATAATAATAGAACTTGCATTGTTTGATCAATACACTATATCATTGTAACAAAAAATGCACAGGGGACGGCTGACAGCTGATGACATGCCACAGTGTCCATGCACCAAACCATTGCTTTTTCATCGTTCAGCATCGCCTATATATACTACCATCTAAACAGAGGCTGGAATGCAATATTTCAGAATTTCTACGTTGTTTCTCGGGGCTCGTGCTGAAAAGTTAGGGATGGCATCAAATTGGCGGAGAACAGATAAGCATCGTTTACGAAGGTATTTTGAGGGAGGACTTCTCTTGCGAAAAAAATTATACTTCCACGGAAAAAGAAAAAAATCTGAAATGACCCAAGTGACATTTGGGACAGTCACTCAAAACGCACCTGCCAAATGTGCACCCCTGCACAACCCTATTAGAGCCTTGTATTTCCTACTATTTTCTTTAAGCAACGGCAACTAACCCAGCCCAGTTTTTCTTATCCCTACAGTTTACACAGTCTATTCACTTACCATTCTTCCTCTGCATGGCCTCCATCGCTTTCAGATGCATCAGTACCTACGCGCAAAAAGGAAACAAACAAGAAACTTAACAATGTCCCGATTGGTAGACATTATCAACTCATTCGTTTATGTTCAAGGTATACAACTCTCTTCCCCCCACCCCCAGGGGTGCAACAGCCAAAATAGGATTTGGAGCAGCGAAATGTTGCTTTTGGAGCACAAAAATCCAAATTTGGAGCAGGTTGCAAAAAAACTGAATTTCTTAGCCCAAAATCCCATATTTGAACAGTATAACAAACAAGGCTTACTTTCAGAAAAAAAATGCGTAAAAATCATTAAACATCAGCCAATTCGTGCAAGGTGCACATGAACACTGCTATTTAAAAAAAAACTGTTGAGCCACCCCACAGTGCGAACAATGACTAAGTCACATTAGCATTTGCAGGACCTGTCAAATAATTCGACAGGCGCTGGAAATGCTAATGTAGACCTGCGAACCTGGCAGCCTCAAAATTTGGGAGATTAGTAAAGCAGGAGCAAGTAGGGGTAGCGAAAAAGAAAACTGCCACAAGCTTTTGTCTCTTGTTTCTCAAGGCCGCAGATACGCCATACACAGCAGCTCCAAATGATTGCCAATAATTTTTTAGACATCAACGATCATTGTAGTACTCGTAACTACATGGCGCGTGCACAAACAAGTAATTAAGGAACAATATGTGCTGTGTCCCTGACAGCTAGTACTAATAGAGCCTTCTAAATCTCAGTATGCTTCTTTGCAGGACACCAGTGTACTGCGGCAAAAGTGGCTTAAAAAGCGTTCTGCACGCAGTAAAACAAGCATCAGAAAATTTGAGAACTACTGTCCTTTTCTATTGCGATAGCAACTACATGGACACTCTCGAGTTTGTGCCGTCATCTCATGTGTCTAAACTGATAACATATCCCTGTGCATAGTATGTTCTACCATGGGTAAAAGCGAGCGAGTGCGTGCGACGAACGCGTCTGAAGCAGATATCAAACGAGCCAGCCCATCTCTGTCGCTCGGAGGGCACATGCGATAATAGCACTCCGCTCGGGAAGCCTGCCATCAAAGCATAGAGGAAACGCCCCGCCCGTCTTGAACGAGCAAGAAAAGACGCGAGAGGGGGGCCGGGGGGGGGGGGGGGGGCTGTCGCTCGAGCAGCAACATTTGAACTTTGATTCTAAGGGCGCGGTCGCGATAGCTGGCGCGCGCGCTATCTCCGCAGCCATCAGTGGGCGGCTCGTATATCTTGCTACGTGCTGCACTCTCAATGCGAAGACACTGTGCAGAAAGAGTATCTTTCCCTGGAAACGCCGTATTCTCTTACACCAACGTTTTGTAGAGTTACGCGAGATCGGATACAAAAGTTTGCTGCCAGCGTCACTTCGTATAGCACCACAATTTGTTGCTGTCGCATTCATTGCTTCGTCCTTCCGGTGAAACTGACTTTTTCTTTTCTTTCGCGGGGGGGCTAGGGTTAGGGTCTGCGCGCGCGTCTGTATTGGATGACGATGCCCACACTGCAGATGAAAAACGCGGCCTCCATTTCTCGGTCAAATTTGCACAACTGAGAAAAAATTTTAAGCTGGTCGTGTATTTTGGCGCAGCGTGGCGCAATTTTAACAAATTTCACGGTTTTGGCTCAGCTTGGCGCAGAAATAAGGAATTGTATCAAATTGGCGCAATTGGCGCAGCTGTTGCATCCCTGCACCCCCACCCCCCGAACGAAATGTTTTTAATCTTCAATCCCGTATTATACCGTATTACCGCAAATACTTTATCATTTTGCAATAGCAAAGTTTTTCTGTTTCCCTGCAGATTTCATTATTGCAGGATACAACTGTACTTTTGAGACCACAGACATGCAAAGTTGAGCACCGCTACAACGTAACTGACAGTGTTTGAGGAAAATATTCATTGAAGTGAAAACTTCAACGAATAAAATTCACAAGAATATAGCTGACCTGAACTTTACACACATGGTAGACACAGCGCGAGACACTGCACTCTCTCATCCTTAGCGTCATGAAATGCCCACAGCAGCTCGTGAAAAGGAATGCAAATGAAACTTGTGGCTCTCATTTTGCACAAGACTTGCATACACAGGCCTGCCAACTCCACAGTTCTTAAAGTACCAAAGGAGATCACAAAAAATACTAAAACTGGGTATAAAAATACTAAAATACTGTTTTATTTTCCAAAAACTGGCTTAGGTGAATGAAATACAAAAGAAACATTTCACAAAAGAGGCACAAAAAGTTCTTAAGTCTCGGAAGTGGAGGGATGGGCTATCTATCATAGAGGCCGTGGCAGCCTTGGCCTTTCTCAGAAAGTCTTTATCGAAAACCTGTTCATGGCACAGGTTCCCGAGTGTGACTGGGCACATCTTGCGACAAGAAACTGCTCCACAGCCTTTCTTGACATGGAGGCATGAAACTGGGTGTGTGCCTTTTTCACTTTGCTGAAGACCCTTTCACACTCTGCGTTACTATGCGGGAGTGTTAGGACCCCCAACATAAATTTCGAAAGGCCAGCATACTTCAAGCTGCCATCCACTTCTCGTAAACTAGAGACCGCCTGCCATAGCACGTCAATCCACTGCTCCTTAGGTACTTCAGTGGGTGGTTCTTCCAACTGAAGACACGTGAACTCTGCCTGAATGTCGTCCAGAGCAGAATTCATATCTTGCCCCTCTTGAAGTGGTAACAGCACTGTCCAGCGGTTGATCAAGTACTTGACATCACAAAACCTGGCGTGTTCAATGGAAGCAAGCCTTGCTACTTCTGCACTCCTCAACAGCTCACACTTCAGTGGAAATTTTAGGATCATGTACCTTCTTACATGTGTAAAAAACTCTTCCCTTTCTGTTTTTAGGCTTTGCAAGGTCTGTGTGGTCGAACTACCAATTACAATATCTTCGTTATCTCTTTAGCTGACGGAAGAATTGTAGTCATGTCTGCCAGCACATCAGCTTTTTTGATAACTGAAGGTTTGACAAAACTAGAGCTGTGCGAATAGCAAAATTTTGGGTGCAAATCGAATTCGAATATTGGAGTGCTAGTGCGAATCGAATCTAATATTTTTTTAATACTTCTAGAATGTTTCTCGAATACTTCGAAGTGAAATTGCAGAAAAAGAAAGTTGGAGAGGATTCCTAAGCATACTCTTATGAAATAGCAACATGACTTTCTTTTCGCTTGGTTGATGAAGCACTGGCAGGGTGGTGTTTCATAGTTCTCTTATCAAGCAAGGCCGAATTGTATTTATGTACATGACTCGGTGCAACCAAAGTGTTGCCGACAACACTTTACACGTGACAGGCAAAGATGCCATTTCCTCAGCCTCTCCTCCTCTTTCAACTTCTGTGGAAGCCGAACTGATGTGGTGGACAAGGGTGCGCTCCCTCCAAGTCTGGAGTTCCAAATCTGCCTCAGACGTCTATACATAAAATGCTAAAAAGCTTCGGCGTCCGATTTTTCGGACTTCCTGCTCAAATTTCAGGTCCAAAACAGCATTGAGCGCTCAACTCTGCCACACCTTTCATCTCCATGCTGGAACCAACGTTTTCTTGAGTTAATACATTTCCAACTGTAGTGGATCTTGAAAGGCAGCTTTGCCGCAATACAGCGGTGTGATGAGGTGAAGCATACTGAAATTCTTGGGACCACTTCCAATCGGACCTTGACTGTGTCTTGGCTAAGTTCGATCGTACCGGAGCTTGAAAAGCAGCTTTGCCGCAATACAAGAGTGTAATGAGGTGAAGCATATTGAAAATCTGAAGGGGTCACTTTCAATCGGATGTTGACTGTATTTGTCTTTTGAAGTTCGAATTGTTCGAACAGTAAAATTCCAGTGAGAGTAGAATCGAATAGCAAACACTATTCGAAAAATACTCGAAATTTCGAATATTCGCACACCCCTAGACAAAACGCAACATGATCTCTCTTAGCAAGTTGCTAAGCACTTGCTAAGCAGCAGGTGTAGTTGAGGGGCTCTAGACTGCAGGGAACACGTTCACCTTTTCAAATTCTAGAATTACCGACGGCAAGAAGTCACAGTATGCTCTATTTACAGCTGACGAAAGAAACGAAAAGCCTTTCTTTTCTGTTTAAGACCTTGCCTGGACGGTTATGGATTTGCTTGGGAGCTGTATCTGACACAGGGACATTTGTGTCTAGTCTTGGTCTTTTGCTCGGATGACTGCTCTCCACTTCTTATGCATGCTTCTGAAGGACAGTGCAGTTCTGAAGGACAGTTCTGAAGGAAGGTTACATGGTTTGCTGGGAAACTTGCAAACCTGCCCAGAGGGCCTTACTTCACTATGGAAGAAACTAAGCAGTGGCTGCCACTGGTCCACAAGCTGTTTCAGGCTCCTTCAGAGAGAGCCACCTGGTGCTGACATGCTTTAAAATTTTCTTGGCCTCTACATCGTGGAGAGACCGAAAAGCTTTCAGCTTGTCCTTCCTTTTTGAGCTTTTCTTGAGGTAGTAGAAAATGTCAACTAGCACCTCATCTACATTCAGTGGAAGGCATGCTGAGCCTTTCTGTGCCGCCAGATTGATCAAATAGCAACAACAGCCCATGATGTCAATGTTCTCATGGCATTCTTTCAACACAGCAGCCACTCAGTTTTTCAATCCAATCATGACTGGCACGTTATCACATGCCATGCCGATTTAGTTCTGGAGCAGTATCTTTTGCTCGTTAGCGTGTCCACAACAAGCGCACCGATGTTTCGTCCCATGGAGTTACCTTCGAGGGCAGGCATCGCGAGCAAGGCAGTGCGAACAGTACCATCACAGAACGTCACCACGATTGGATACAGTTTTGCATTGTTGCCGGCGTCATTGCTCCTGTCTGTGGCGGCCAAGAACGGAACGTGCTGTAAGTGACTTATGACTTCATCAATAGCTTTGTTGGCCATTTCCTTCACAATTGCTGTAGTCTTCGCACGGGCTCAGTTCTTAGCTTCCTTCGAGTCCAGAAACATTTTTCGGAAGAGGTCTCCAGTGTGATCAGCAGCCGTGAATGGCATGTTCTGTTCATTCGGGAACACAGTAAAAAGGCACTCCGCTCTAGTTGTAGTATCGGGATCTGCTCTGCTGAAGTACCCTCCAAGTTTCCCGTGTCTGTGTTTCTTCGTATTCAGATGTAGCAGAATGTCCCGGCGACCAGCGTGCAAGATGTTCACATCGCAGCAGCACAAACTACAAGATGCATACCGCTCACCTTTACGCGACCTCTTAATAAATGGAAGGTCAGTTGAATATCTGGGAATAAACACTTGAAAGTATTTCTTCTCAGACAACTCATGAGCTGCTAGGACTGAACCATACGCTACAGCTCCGCAAAAACATGTGCAATGCACCTCCCACAGCGCACAAAGTAACAAAGAAAGTAAAGCCCATTTCCACTATCCGCACAGTCAATGCACTTTGGCTTTGACTTTGGATATAAGCCGATACAGTGTTGCCTGCATGGCCCGCAAAAAAAAAAAACAGAGAGAAAGGCCAGATTCAGCTGGTGCAGTTTACTGTCTGAAGCAGCGTGTTCAGTTTGAGAGCTTTTTCGACCCGAAACATGAAAAATCGTAAAAATATAGTTGTCATTACGATATTCGTAAAAATGTGCTGAAAATCTGGCACTTTACGATAAAATCGTAAAACTTGGCAGATATGCGTAGACACCTTTGATTCTGTCTTTGGCATTGGTGGCATCTGCAGGAGCTCCTCTTCCTCCTCTTCTAGTGTCTTGGCTTCTGGCAACACCCTTGGCTTCATGTCGCTTGGCAGCAGTTCATCCCTGGAGTGGAAAAGGAAACGGCGGGTGAGCAACCAAAGAAGCAGGCACCGAGAGAGCTATTTTTAATAGGCATTAAAAACGAGGACAGACTTATATCTAAACTACATCCTCCTGGCTATAAATGGCTTGAAGACTTTGCAATTAATTTTTCAATTAAATATTGAACCTCATGCACAGCTAGGAATCATTACCGTATTTACTTGCACGACGATTGTGCAGCCTTTTGCCATTAACCAATGCAGAATTGAGGGTGCGACCATTGCACGAGTTAAAAAGCCTGTGCAGACACGGCAAAGCGGTTCCTTCACCTTATACGTCAAGTGACCGCAGAAGCTGTCCAAGACCAAAAGTGGCCGTTTAGACAACAAAGTGACTGGGCAGTTCTGGTGAAAAGTTTTCAGTCAATGAAGCAGAAGGTCATTCGTTCACCCCTTTTCTTGGGCTCGAACTACGATTCCCTTGGGGAAAACTTCCTTGGGAATTCTTTTCCTTTTCAATACAATGTAGCGGGGTAGCTTTCTTCCCATCCACGGATACACGAAGTGTCACTGCGCAGCGTTGGCGCTCAGCACCAGTGGTTTGCAGGGCGATGCTTTAACAGCTGAACCACGCAGGGTTTGGTCTGCGTTCCACTACGTGGGACAATACATGATTGCGTTCATGGCGAAGGACCATACCACGCTTATGAAAACTAAGCACCTTGTGAGTGTAGTCCTCTGGAAGCAGCTGGCACAGAGCAGTGCTTCACCAAAAGGAGAGCACCTTCCTTTCCAAAAATCTTCGCACCCCGTGAGCATTAGCCTTGAAATCCTCGCGTGGTATGCCTTTCACACGTGCCAGGACTTGTGCCTTTATGTACAGCGTGTCCGTTGTCAGCCATCACTCCATACTTCCCTCATGTAGCAGAGGAGCTCTTCTTCCAATTCAGGAAACTTGCATGGCTTGCCTCGAAAAGCATACGTTTTGCCTAGTGTTTTACAAAGCCTCTGTTTGACCACATCATCGTAGACCGCACTTCTCGTCCACGTAGAATTTTCTGCTGGCAGCACGCTTCCCGTATTCTAGAAAAAACTATAGCCTTCAATTGCAGACTCATCCTAAACATTTTTT
Organism: Rhipicephalus sanguineus; assembly: GCF_013339695.2. Taxonomy (NCBI): domain Eukaryota; kingdom Metazoa; phylum Arthropoda; class Arachnida; order Ixodida; family Ixodidae; genus Rhipicephalus; species Rhipicephalus sanguineus. Next base: position 195,152,380 of record NC_051177.1, read on the forward strand.
TTGTTTAGTTCGTCACCGATTTTGATGAAACTACACTGACTTGTGCAGTTTTTCAAATACGTAATTACTTTTTCTTAACTCATCTGGTTCCTGATAACTTAAGTTCACACCCCCGTTGTTTAAGACCTCTAAAGAAAAAAAAGTGCTCAATTAAAAGCGACATTTTAGATACGGCGAGATAGCCTGACGACTAAAGATTGAAAGCATGCAAGGAGTTTTTTGTTTTGTCTTTCTTAGCTATTTTACAGCACAATAAACTTTCCCTTCCAAAAAGCAGTTGGCATCGTGTTCGTTTTGAAGAGTAATTAATTAACCCATATATGCCCAGTGTCCTACATATAGGACGCTTCTTTGATGCACTCTAACATTGCTATTTCTTTAGCTGATGACTAAAGCCACCTAGAGCACATCAAGCAGGCCTCAATGAGGCCTGCTTGATGTGCTCTAGGTGGCTTTAGTCATCAGCTAAAGAAATAGCGATGTTAAAGTGCATCAAAGAAGCATCCTATATGTAGGACACTGGGCATATATGGGTTAAAAAGGCGCGTGCTCTAAACTGCATTCCCATATTTGGATTCTATACACATACAGGTTTCCATTGCAAAAAAATTGTTCTACCTGCCCTAGCTGCAGAGATATCGAGGCCTCAAGATTGAACAAAGTCATAAATTTACATTTTGAGCAAAATGGAAAAAACGAACACACAGTTTACTTGAAAAACAACATTCAGGATGCGCATATATTACAATGCAGATGCTAATAGCCACTAGGGACATAATCAGACTGATGCTTAGCACTGTAGTGGTGCTTCTTTAGTGCTTGCTGGACATTCTCACCTGAGGCACGCTTGCGGTTAGGGTCAGCTACTCGACGCCTGTCCTTCTCAGTCATGCGCCTGACGCTTGGGAGGCTGGTGTTCAGATTGAGCTCATCCAGGATGCCTGTAGAGGTTCTCAAGTTGCCGCAGTTAAATTTCATTACTGCCTCTGCAACTGCAGCTTCAACTGCAAACAGTGACGCATGGCACTGCTTAGGTGCCAAAGCCCAGATCATAGAATGAAGGCTTTCATTACTGTTCTGGGTTTCACCCCTTTGGCACCTTTCTAAAAGCCCTCTTTGTGATAGGCGCTCGTAAACTGGCAGAAGAGCCTTGCACGCGTGTTGCTTCTGGACGTGATTTACACAATCCTCTTTTTGTACTTTAATGAAGCCGTAGACATCTGCTTCTTGCAAAGCGAGGAAGGTGCGGCTGTCACCATCTGAAAGGATGGTTGTGTATTTGAGGCCACTTTTTCTCAGAGACCTCTCAAAAAGGAGCACGGCTGCCTCCACTTCCATTTCGCCAGATTTTTTAGATGTGTTTTTCTGGCATATGTGGCTGTCCCGCCAAGCCTGATATGCCGAGTCGTCTGCCTTCGGTCCTCTTTTGCATTGGGCCCAGAAATTGCTCAAAACTACATAGACGAGCACTAGCCCAGTGAAGAGCTAGATCACTGCCCCCACGCCTATGTGGGACGAGTGCCCGTACTTCATCCACGAGCCATCATAAGAAACTGCAATATTGTCGGCATTGTCAATATGTGGTTCCTTATAAAGCTCGCGAACTGCGCTCGCCTCTCACTTTTTTGGCTGCGTGATTGGCTGCAGGAGTCGATTTTCGCTTTGCATATACCTGCCACGTTTCTTTATGGAGACCACGATGGGATATGTTCATGGTTGAAAAGATGTCGTTCATAGCCACTTGACTGTTCGCAGTGGCCTGCATGGCTTGAGCGGCGAGAATGTTGATGGCGAATGGGTCCACTTTCTGATCACCATCCACCCACGGGGAGCTCTATGCTTGCACGATGTCACCACAGTTCACAGAGCGCGCACACACACTTTCACGGCAAGGCCATACTCTGTCCCGTTTACAAATGCTGACGCTGCCGTTGCAGACTTTGCACATCATAGCATCCAGAAGGTGACCCATGAAGCCGAGATCGGCAATTACAAAACTTGCCTCTTTGCTCTGCTCCGCAGTGCCGGCCGGTGCGTCGTTTCTTACAAAATCAAAATCTTTTTTCGATGCGGCGGTCAATGCAAGATCGTATAGCCTTGAATCTGCTTTTGTCTGCCTTTCCAGCAGCTCTGATGGCATTAGCAAAGTTGTATCGCAGCGGACACTGACGCTGCCTTGCGAAGTGTCGGTGGCCGGCAGGCCTGCTAGGCCTAACTCTCCGTCAGCTGCCTCGGCGAATCCTTCGCTGTCGCCGGATGGGCTGGGTGATGCACAGTCTCGATGTTCATCCAGTTCATCTGCGCGCTCCGGTGATCGATCGATGTGCCAGCGACGTGTCACCGTTGGGAGCATCGCAGTCTGGCGGGCCTGACAGGCTTGCATTGGTGGGCGACCCATCTCGTTCTCCATTGACACTTCTCGCCAACAAACGCACCTTGAAGTTATTCGGTTGAGACTTTCTTCTTTTGCCAAACTTATGCCGCGAATGAAACTTTCGTGCTGATCCAGGCATTGCAACAACTTGGGTCGCGAGCTCAAAGTACAGGCAAAATGGTGGCGCAACACGTTGTTTGCGCGTTGTTGCCGCCCCCAGCAGACGATGCGAGTCACACTCAGCCAATGAAGTGGCCACTTCACGGTCATATGCGCTGAACAGCCAATAGCATCGCATACTTTGCTTCTTTTTCAGTTGCTTTTTTTTTCTGCAACAAATGAGTGGAACGAAGAAGCATGAGCGGGACTTTGAAGACGAAGAAATGCTCTTTCAAATAAGACCAAGGTCGCAGTTATGGCATTAGTTAATCGGCAGCTCTGTATCACAAAAAAAGCGGCATTTTTTCGTCTGGTTCTGCGCAAATCAAGTTCACACGTCTTCGTTGAAGCGATATAACAAGTAAATTGTCGCTTCCTGGAGTCTGAAAATTGGCAGGCAGATGGAAAAATGCTCGCAGAATTTAAAAATCTCATGAAAAAAACAAACAAACAACTTCTTTGCGATTTTTTGGTCCCAAAGACCCATCCGCCCCCTTAAAGCCAGCCATGTAGCTGTTAGGTGCTTGCCCACCGTGCCAAAAGAAATGGTCAGTTGAAGACAAGCTAACAGCAATGAAGAGTCAAACAGCCTAACAACGCATAAAAACCAGAGCTAGTGATGCTAACGCCGGTATTGATAGTGTTTGTAGAGAAGTGCAAGAAGCTAAGGACCAGCTTTATTCTTTAGTTGGCAAGTGTGAGCACTATTGAAAAGGGTTAAAGTCTTTAGACAACTTGATGAGCACCTTAGTATGTAGGAAGTTAAAAAATAATCCTAGTGGCGCAGTAAATTCATTGACAATGATGATCTGTTGCATTGTCTTGTACAACCTATCAATGGTGCAGCCCTTATACGTTTTTTTTTTCTTGGATACATACATCAGAAAAACTGGGTGTAGCCCATACACAGGTGTCACCCTTAAACGCCTTTGTACTGTATATACATAATGTGCAAAAAGAAACTTTTCAGTGATGATGATGGACTGTATTTTGCCAGTGTCCATGCAGTGATAAGGAGGGCCATGGCATTTCTCAAAGTGTTTTTGCAATGGTAAATGGAGTGCAAATGTTGAATGTCACATGGCTGCATAACTGCCTAGAGATCACTGTTTGTGGCTTAATACAGTCGAGCCCGACTATGTCGAACCCGTTTATATCAAATTATCCCGTATATCGAACAATTTCTAAACACGGTAAATTTACATTGAGAATATATAGCAAAAGTTACTGTTACATCGAACGAAAATAGCAACGACAACCGATATATCAAACTCCATGTGCCTCAAAAGTGCCCCAGCAAGTTGGCTTTCCCTCGCGGTGGTGGGGAAAACTGCCGGCGCCACCCTAGAAAAAGTGGCTTAGACCCGGTTGTGCACGGGCGAACACCCCCCTCCAAGAAATGATCCTGGCCCGCTCGCAGCACTTACAGCCAATCAGAGGCCGTCGTGCTTTCTCCGAGGCGCGGAGGCGGTAGAAGTGAGCGCCATTTTTTCTTTCTTTATGCTTGTGTGCCTGCTGCTGCCTGTTTTCCTCGAGTCCTCGTTCAGCGTGGTCCGTGCTGGTGGTGTTGCCTGTTGGTGCTCTGTGAACTTTATTGGCGCGCTGTCGTCATGGCTTGTGCAAAGAGGCAGTATTTGCCGTTCGCCGCGAAACTCGAAATCATAAATCGGGCCGAGCGCGGTGAAAAGAAGTCCGACGTCGCCGCCGCGTACAAAAGACACCGCAGGTGTTTCCGCCGAAGTTTGGAGCGAGCTGGCAGAGTTCCCGGGAGCTATCGACGGATCGACATTCGATGAGTTCGTCAGTGCGGACGATGTCGTGATGGCGACATCGTCGGTGCGGACGATGTCGCCATCATGGGTGAGCTACAAGATGAGGACTACGTTGCAGACGTCGTGCCGACCACGAGCCAAAGCGACAGCAATAAGGAAATTGACGATGGCCCATTGCCTACATCCTCCGAAGTGATTAGTGCACTTGCGTTGGTCCGGCGCTATTGCGTGAATGTGGAAGGTTGCGGCCTCAGCTGCTCCGACTCGTTGGACAACGTGGAGGCGTACGTGCTGTCGCAGGCAGCGAAGTCGTTGACACAGAAGAAAATCCAGGACTATTTTGTTCCTAAGTAGGGCACGCAAGTAAGCCACCATATTAATAAAGTACTTTTCTTACTGTTATGTGCCTTTGTGTCAAAATCCTACAGCGGGCCTATATCGAATTATGCCATATATCGAACTAATAAACGTTTTTTGGCGAGTTCGATATACCCGGGTTCGACTGTATATACCTGCTCAAACGAAGTCTCAGAAGCTAGTATTATGACTGTAAAAGCTCGTTATGAAGGAATAGCTAAAACAAGTTAATGAGGGGGGCACAAGCGCTCCAGGGCCTTTGAACGCACACAATCTACACATGCAATTGCATTGGAGCTCCAGCCTCCAGAAGTCTCCAGTGAAGAGATTAAACACAGGCACTGGAAAAATCAACACAAGCTGGCACTCACGCTTTACTGTGCAGGGAGGCGTAGTAGTGCCGCCGCTGGGCAGGTGCCATTGCCTGGACGCTGACGAAGACGGGAGCCACGGCCGGCTTTGGAATTTTGTCTTCGAGACTGGCCGACCCGCTGGCTTCTGCAGCCAAGCAAGAAATAGCTTTTGGTCAGTGCGCAAATAAGCAACGGAACACGGCAACCAACACTGCCCAAAGCTATTCACGTCCAAGCAACCCCAACAAAAGGGCACCTGGGGCACCTATTTTCAGCATGTACATTGTTGCGTAAACATCGCAAAAAAAAGCAGGGAAGCTGCAACAAGGGTCAATCTGGATCTTGAGGACAAGAAAAGGTATTGCGAGAAGATCTCATTTTCTTTTACGGCTGCATTCATCATGCATGCACATCTCTAAGAGCTGCAAGGTGACATATGGCAATACCAATATCTGCAAACAAATCATGCGAGCCTACACACACTGTGGCAAAAGCCTGACCCAAACAGACTATTACGAAAATACACAAAAGAACGACAGAACTGCTTGCTATAAAGACTCAAACGCTCGTCAATGGAACTGCCAGTTAATCATCTTTTGCAAGAGGTAATATGCTGCTTACACACAAAGTGCTTTTAATTTTATACATTCAATAACAAAATTAAAAGCCATTGTGAATGTATCGCTTAAGCAATACATTCGTAACGGCTTTTCATTCATAGTGAAGTCACATTAGCTAAAAGGCTATAACCCTACAGTAAAACCTTGTTGATCAAGCACAAAGTCTCTTCAATCAAGCAAACCTTTTCTTGCAGCGAAAAACGTGTAACACCTCCGCATCTTCTGAGCACACCACAATTAACAGTTCACAATGAAAAGTACACACAAAGACAAACGCAGTAGTAGCATGATTTTTTGCCAAATTCTATGGCCAACAAAACTTGTACTTCACTGTTGTAAAGATGATGGCAACAGCACACACCATCGCCTGGCACTTGTCAATTGCTGAAACATTGTGTGTGTGTGCATTTCCAGCACAAGGCTAGAATAGCATGGCCTTAGAGATCTGTTTTTTCGACACACTGCCTTGATCTTTATTTACTTGAGGCCTACGAGACCAGAAACTCGCATTTCATGACGCAGAAGCTGCGGGTAAACGAGAAGCAGCCGACTCACTGCACCAATTATCCAATTAAATTTAAATGCGAGAATTCTGGACTGCACATACGCAGTCAATGTCCAATTTTCGGACTCCCCAAGGACTGTGCAATCATCCAAAAAAACAAATTTAAGCTTTCTTACTTCACCCAAGCGGTCAAATCGCTACAATCACTTCTAAAATGCCATGAGATCCCGAGCAGGCGTCCCCCTTTTAAACAACTTCAAATTGGCGGCAAAATGGAGGGGGCGCACTTTCCCGGAAAGGTACCAATATTCAAGATACATCGTACATCACCTTCCTCCTTTTTAAAATTGGGTTTTGCAGCCAGGAAAGCAGTCATGAAGGCTAGCTATTAATAGCCTGGCTGGAAGAATATGAAGGGTGTGGTCAATTGTTTCTTCGGCAATCGCACTAAACTTCCTTTTCATCACACTGACCTCTTTCCTCAGTTTCTCATTTTGAGGTTGTAAAAAGTGCCCTTTGCAAGGTAACTTTTCTCTTTGCAAGCCTTTCTCTTTGTGTGGCTCTGTCCACTGCAATAACCGTTTGTTGAGAATTCCATCACTGAGCAACATGAAGCATATGATACTTCATCGTACAAGGCATGTTCTGCACCTCCACGTTTCACCATCCCTTGATGCCGCCTAGTGACAATGAGATTTTGGGGCACTTGGCAGGGCAGCCCATAAGCTTTCCCATATACAGAGAGAAACAATTCCATTGTTCTACGGACTTTCACTCAACGGTGTGCTTACAGGCGTATGCAATGACAAATGTAAGCACTGACAAATCTGTCTGGCTGGATGAAAGAATTCTAGATGCTGAGATGACTCGACTCCAGTGAGTATTAGATGCACCCGACATTGCCAGACCGCCTCAGTCCCTTCCTCAGTGGTTGACTCTGAATTTTGGAAGCGACAGCATTTCATGTCTTACCACAGCTCCTTTCCATCGAGTCATGGAGGCCATGCATGTATACGGTGGGCATCATTCCTAGCAAGTGGTCGATGTTCCCCGGGGAATCCTGAATGTGCCAAGACTCGAGTAGAAGACTCCTTCTCGGGCTTGTTTTAGTGTCTACCACAAAAATGCGGTCGAAGTTTGAGTGTGCTTTTGCATCTAGATTTTACCGCACATATGTTTGCCCTCCTGCAATGATTTCAATGTGAAATGGCAGTGTGTACAAATGTGCAATTAGTGCTGCTGCGTACAACAGGACCACCATGTCTCCCCATTCATTCAGAAAGCCTGGAGTGTTGTGTGCAATGGACATGTCAGAAAACAAGAAGGCACGTACCTTCGTCCCAGTTCTCTTCCGTCGGCACATCTTGGGCTGCAGGGGGCAGGGCCACATCTCCAGATGGCTTGTCTTTTTCTGAGACTGCAAGGCACAATGTCACTTACAATGAGCCTACGTGCAAGTTCTTTGAGCAAGTCAGTGCATGTAGCTTTTTTTCATGCACTCCTGCTGTTGCAATATTATGGTATAACATTTTCCATTATGATACCTTAAGGAAAGCTTTATGCAAACCAATGCGAACCAAGTAGAAGAGTAAACTTTCTTATTTATTAGTGCCAGTTCTATATACCAAATCTATACTGAAGGTGGAGGGTTAATCCCTTAACTGCTTATGACAAGCTGAGCTCGTCATGAGAAATTGTCACTTTTTTGCTTATGACGAGCTGTGCTCGTCACGGCTCTTCAGCAATGTTTCAAGAGGCTTTTGACACGCTCAGCTCGTCAAATGGCGTTTTCCTGTTTAAAACACAGATGGCAGCACGGGTTCCGTGACTGGCACTTTTACTGAATGAGAGTCTGCACACTAAACGGCGAAATGCGCGCCTTGCGTCTCCCGCCCGTTACAAACGAACATGGCACAGTGCCATGCTTAGAATGCTACCACAAGGATGGTAGCCTCATCTAGTTCGTATTGAACTATCGAGCAATAGTACATTTTGCCCACGAGAAGTCAAAAGGAACCCACACTTTCTGGAGTTGCAGAAATTTCTTTCGGAATACCCATCAGATGCCACAGGTATGGGGTATTACCAGGCTCGCAGTTGGGAGGGGTATCTAGGGCCCCCACCTCCCAAAATTCTGATGGAGAAAGGTGTTTTACCAAAATAAATAACAAAAATATGTGTTCTTTAAGGCCTTCAGTAGTGCACCCAACGATGAGCTGAATTTATCAAGAGGTGACACCTCATCACAATTACACCTTGATGTCCCATGAAATTCTCTGCTTAAGCACAGTAGACTTGTTAAACGGAACTCGAAGGGACCGCGGCATTGGGAATATGTTCCATTTAACAGGAGTGCCACTTACAGGGAGATCAACAGTGGCGAAGAAGTCAAGTACGAAACGAATCGCTTACAGGCAGTTTTCCCATTTAAGCAGCAATTTCATTTAAGAGATTTCGATCTACTAAGAGTATTGTAGTTACCAGCCTTTATACAAGATTTTTTTAGACTATGTGGCCCTCTCCTGTATGCTTGCATAACGACTAAAATTTGCACCAACTAGAATAAGGATCTCGAGCACCTGCTGTGCACCATTTTTCTCCGAAAGAGGGCAAGAACGACATTGGCACATGCTCAGCGCAAATTATGCAATTTTTTCAGAGATGTAGCTTAACTAATTATATATTGCACTAGATAAATAACACATTTCAAGTCAGCACACAAATATACATGAACTAGGCAAGTTTCATCAAAATCAATCAAGAATTCATAAAAATTTTTAAGGTCCATGTCCCCCGTTAACCAGTGCTTTTAGTATGCAAGTAAGGCATAGTAGGCCTGACACCACCATTCACTGCTAGCCATTCGCAAGAATGGGGATCCTTGTGACATGCTCTTGCACACAGAACGGAAGTGAGGGGATGGCATGTAAAAGATGCGTTACCGGTGAGGAAGCGTTCCACAGTGGTGTTGAGTGGGCACGTGTAGATGTGGTGCATCAGCTGGCTGGCAGGTACGACGTGCTCGGCAGAGAAGGGGCACTGCTTCATATCCTTCTCTTGGTGGGCCTGCAGATAGATAGATAGATACTGTTTATTTCATATTGTACATACTGATAACAAACACTTACCGGACCTGTAGCCAAAGGCTAGCTGTAGGTCCGAAAAAGAAGAATATATAGGAAATCCTAACACAGCATGGAATAGAAGGAAAAAAAAATAAAAAAACAGCAGTTGTAACATTTGCAATGAACAAAAAATGTCATTGTTGATTTCACAAATCAATTTATAAGTAAAAGAACCAATAATTAACATTTATTGTAGTCACAAACAAAGCAGCATGGCTTTCAGTCATGCAGGTGCCGCAGAGATGCACGTAAACAAAGAATACTGAAAACTAGGCATGTGTGAATTGTGATTTTTCACTTCAAAGTGAATACGAATCGAAAAGTTACTTCATTCGAATAGTTCCAAAGCAAAGTGAATATTTTCGAATCACAGCAAATACCTGGGAGACAACGTTCACGAGAGAAAAATTGATGGAATGAACTACATTACCTTGTTACAATAACCTTTGCTAGCTGTTTCATCCACTAAATCTTCTTGCTCTTCATAAAAGTAGGGGATCAGAAACAGACATCAGAGTTTTCATTTTCAAATTTATTAGCACCCACCCCTTACGTAATACCCTCTAAGAGCCTCGTTAGGGGGTATTGTGAATAAATTAAGATAAATAAATGTCTGGCCTAACTTCTTAGTGAGAGCTGCTGTGCACGAACACCAACTGTTCTACATGCTCGGGGAGAAGGTGCTCTCTTCGTGCCGCGACACATTCCCTGTGGTGGAAAATAGCCTCTCACTGTACACTTGAGTAGCTGGCACTGAAAGGTAGAGTCGAGCTACCTTGGAGAGGGATGGGTACTTGGCCTTGCCAATATTTTTCCACCACACGAAGGGATTGTCCAACCGAGGCTGAACAGGTGCATGGAGGTACTCCTCCACCTCCTCCTTCAATCTGTCAGAGCCAGTCGGTGCAGTATTGAAACCAGCCAAAGTTCCAAACACACTCCACGCATCACTGCTCGGTGATGCAGCTTCTACAGGCGCACTGCTCACACTTGGCTCCTCTTCATTGTTCTGTTGAGGCACGCCCTTTTCTGAAGCTGAGCAGAGCTCACTCTTTAACCACTGTTTCTCGCAAGTGGCATCATAGCACACTGCCTTAAATCGGGGGTCTAGTGCAGTGCTTAGGGCATATGGCACATGAAATTTAACGTCCCCAAAACTGCACATGAAGGCCTGAAGGAGGTTTCCTGCAAATACAGACTCCTCCCCACAACTCCATTCTTGCTGGGTCAGGTGGAGCTGCATGAAGTGCACTAGCAGCACCACTTGCGTAAGTGTTGGGCGCTTTTCGGAGCAACTCTCTCTAGTTGCATCATCAATGCGTTTAAGGACTAACATTACGATGTCATGAGACCCCATTCACTTGAGGCAAAATCCTCCGATGTGTCCTGTTCGGTCAAGTCCAAAGAAATCTGACGACGAAGCTTTAAAAGGCGAGCCATCATGTCGTACTCACCATTCCAATGTGTTACCACGTCTTGGATTACTTCAAGGGGCTCCAAGTCCATGCTTGTTTGAAGTTCCTTGAGACGATTCCTGGCCTGGGAACTCCTCTTGTAGTATCCTACAATTCCTCGAGTCTTGATGCACAGCTGCTCAAAGTTTTGGGCGTCTCTTTGCACAGTTCATGCACAGTTGCAAGGTGTGTGCAAAGCACTGAATGCTTAACCATCCTGTTCGCAATGCAGCACCCAGGAAGTTTCTGGCATTGTCAGTTACAATGAAGACTGGTATGCCTTGAGGCGGTCCCCATTCCTTGGCTAAATTAAGGAGGATGTTCTTCAAGTTTTCAGACTTATGGTCCTCGGGCATGTGCCGGCATGAAAGATGGTAAACGTGAAGACTGAAGTATTCATCGAGTAGGTGGCATGTAAACGAGACATAACTATCCCCAGGCCTAGACGACCACCCGTCGGTTGTGACAGAGTAGCATGGGGTACCATGGTTGAAGTGATGGCGCAGCTCACCTTTAATTCGCTCTTTTTCTTTGGCGTAAAGTTCTGGCATGACGCTCCTGGAAAACTTAGCCCTCGATGGGACTTTGTACTCTGGCACTGCAGAGTGCATCAAGAACAAAAAGCCGGGCTCCTTAACAATAGAATACGAATGCAAGCCAGCAGCCATGAACTGTGTAACCTTCGTAGTTAGCATTTTTGCGCGCTGACTGTCACTTTTTAAAGTCTGCTTGAAGTAAGTCGCCGTCTTCGTGCCCGTCGCCTTTTTCGGGCCACTCGCCTTTTTTGAGCATTCAGCGGCCCGGAGCTTCTCAAATTGCTTGAATGGAACATGGTGACACTTCAGGTGATTGACGAGTATGGTTGTAATGCCTGTAGGTGTTTTAAGGCACGCATCACTGGCCCCGAGCTCAAAAAACTCCCAGATGGCACTCCAGAATACCAGTTGCCTCCATGGTTGTGCTAGGCCAGTCGTGCGCGCAATCGCGCAACAGGGCTACGAAACTGTTGTTTTCCCTAAAGTTCAGCACCTGCAGCAAAGACATGCGTTGAGCACATTCACAAGTGCACAACAAAATACAGAGGACTATGACAGCTAAGTGTTGCCTGACCGAATACTGTACCTACTACCGCTAAGATATCAGCTTCCTTTATTTTACCGTCCTAAGATAGTTTTACACAGAGTTTCCTTAACTTGAGCGGACTCTGGCGCTGCGATCGTTCAGCCAGAGAAATAGAGAGAAATAAAAAAAATAGGAAGAAAAATATTAATAAAGATAAATAAAGAGAAAAAACAAAAAGAAAAAGAGGAGGAAAGAAAGAGAAAACAAAAGAGAAACAAAGAAGGCTGCCCAGCTCCGCACTTCCTTCAGGCTCGATCAGAGGGACTTGCATTGACCTCGTCTTCTCAAATTTCAGGTTGGATCATATACAATAACCTTTGGCTTTATATTTCACCAATCATAAGGCGGTCATAATGAAAGGAAAACGCCGCCCACATCTCAACACCATATATGCAGTGTGATTAATAAACAACTGCGTATATACTGTACACACGTGTTGTCACGTCTTTGCATGGTCAAGTGGGCAATGTACGGGGGGGATTCACGGTTAATCATCCCCCGGAGCTTTGCCCACTCGTCATCATTCGCTTCGTGGATATGCTGCGATTTTTTTAGCATGTTTGTGTTAATCCAAAATGATGCACGATGCTGCAGCCTTTAACACAGCAAACAATGCACTCCGCACTAATGCACTCTCCTATAGGTATTACATCAAATGCAGCCCTGCCATGTCACACATGTACAAATTTTATGAAGAGCTATGCTGGTGAAAAGACTAGAAAACTTTTCGTAATATGTACTTCATCTCAATCCATATTCTATGGTCATTTTTCTCTAACATTCCTATTCGATCCTGCTTGGAAATATCACTCTTCAAACATCCGTGTAAGTTTCTACTGTTTTACCTGTTTTAAGTACGATTACCAATTGAAAGAAATGCGAGATAGAGCCTTGGGACAGATGCGCCGAAGGGGCACACTCTTGCCATGCAACGTAGTGCTATAAGATGGAAGCCTTCATACGAGTGCACCACCTACAAACAATTTTACCAAACTTTGTCAACATCTACGCGAGAACATCGATCTAGATTTCTAATCTGCTAACGGGCCGATTTCTTGCAGTGGGTGAGAAAACTTGATACACTGGGCACACCACAAGACAATTAGAAACTAAAAGAAAATTAAAATTAAAATTACAAACGGAGTCCCGGTGAGCTAACTTACAAGTGTCCTTAGATTAACAGTGTCGCCTGGTGCATTTCAGCTTAGCACTTAAATCAGTAGCAATGTGCAACATGTTGACAATAACGTTTACTGTGTAGAAGGAACAAGTTGGTGAATAGCTGCCGATTTTTAGGTCTCCAAATCAGAATAGACCCAATACGAAATTGAATGCTGTAAAGATAAACCTGTCTTTTTATCCTATTTGGACATCCTGGTTGAAAGGCAGTGCTTTCCATATCTTCTTCCGTCCACATGTAGCCTTGCACTGCAAGATTAGCTAAGGATGATCTCAGGGTGTCCACCAATTTCATTTTTCTAAATTTCCTGACTTTTGCAGATTTTCCATGACGATTCTAAGCATATTCCCAGACTTACAAGCCTGCTCGAAAAACTGACAATCTGTGTACTGGAATGAAGCCCTCGAGTAGTAAAAGAAAATTACACCATCTCCCACTAAAGGGAACCATGTGGGGATGCGAAGCAGCGCATGGGTCGACCTAAAGTTCAATTCATCACGGGCACCTTGCCCGATGTTAACGTGTCCTTGCAAGTGGAGCACACCATGAATTCACTGTAGTTGCTGTTGCTGTTCGCCATCACGTGATTGCTGAGAGAGTAAGGGGGAGAGGCCACAGCGTCTTACCCTGCTCCTTACACAGGCACAAACGCGCTAGTGCGCGCCAGCACACATGGTTTTGTCTGCATTACACCAAGCTAGGACAGCATACGGCAGCCCGGGCCCCTAAAGTGCTCTGCACGTATCATCATCAAGGCAGTCGAAGAACAAGAGGAAGAAGACTTCTCCTTGGCGCGAGTGCGCGCTCAGATGGCTGTGCTACACTCACAGCAGCGCGGCTGCATCACGTGGGAGGAGAGGAGAGAAGGCAACCGAACAACTGCGTAATGGAGGAGAGTGGGAGAGAGAAGGCACATGCACAGTGGAGCGCAGACGCCACCACCGGACACAGCCTCGAGCAAAAGCTGCTTCGCATCTAAAAAGAGCGGGCACTTGCATAAACTGAGTGCAGAACTGAGGATGTCTGCTGTTGCGTCACATCGGAAAGACGTTGACCTGTCCCGGCAAGCCTCTGCTCATAGTGATTCTGGCCAAACCAGAATGCCTTCAAGTGGAGCCAAGGTCATGGCCAAGACAAACAAGAAGAAATTTATCGGAGTGAGCAACATGCTTGGGAATTGAGGTATTCTGTGCGATCTATAGAAGCAACACTATGCACTGTCCTTTTTTTCTTTCACTTCTGCTTAGCCATTTACGAAAGCTGTGGAAAAAAGAGCAACCTTATAAGCTTTGATGAATGGCAGAGATTGTTTTCTTGTCTGTCGCACCTACTGCCATCAGTAAAATTTCCATGACTCAGCCAGGTTTTTCAAAAATTCCAGGACAATCCTCCGACCTTTCCAGACATGTTTAAAGTCCCTGACAATTTCAGGTTTTCCAGCTTGGTAGACACCCGGGACCTATTAACTGGCACCAAACATTTACAGACATACAAAAATGGCGCAGTTTATGGATGAACGAGCCTGCAGTTCTCACCTTTCTGCACTTTGTGATGTGGATCTGCAGACGTCCCAGCTTGACCTGATGGGCCGGGTTGTAGGGGCACGTAGTCAACGGTTCCTGCCGAGACTGGTACGTTGCCATGGTTTCCAGCTGCAATCAATTGAGGAGCTTCATTAGCATTACGTGAGACATTACACTCAAATCTCGATATAATGAACACTGATATAACGAATTATCGTTTATAACGAAGTAAGTGAAGAATAGTGTTGTCATATATACAGTATTACAAATAAACGCTTATAACGAATTTTCGGATATAACAAAGTTATTTTCGTGGCAGATGTGACTGTTATAATGAGGTTTGAGTGTACTACATAACAGCGGAAGTGATATATAAATGCTAGCTGCTGCTTCAAGACAAACTGCACTGACAGGATGGTCGCAGGAATGAACTTAGCAATGAATAGACATAACATATGACTAGTAACAAAGTTACTAATTGGTATGAGCACTCAAGTGGGAAAAAGAATATTTGCAACCAAGCCTTTAGATAGCTCACTCACAGATGTTTTGACAATTTACATAAAATCGCAGGGAAGATAATTCACGCTTCCGAGAGCCTCAAGCAGTTAATTAGGCAATTGACTGACGAAGTCCTAAAGGCACACTCGAGCTTATGTAAGTGCTTGCACTGTGTCTTGCATCAAGAAAGACAGTACTTGTAAATAAAACAAAAATACACTGAAGCATCAATTTGTGTGACTGCCAGTCCAAAGTTTTATGTTGTGTTTTGCAATGCCACATTAAAAGTAAGTGTACCTAGTACTAGTCAGCAGCCCACAGGGCCAGAACACTGAGCAAACATTGCACGATTAAATTAGGAGAGTTACATTTAATGATCAGCTCAATGACTTTTCCAGAGCTGCGCTTTAGTGAGTAGAGTCAAACTTACTGCAAAATTCCGTCTCACTAGAATAAGACTTGCTGTAATGGCAACAAAAACCGTGACTGTCACTGCAACCTAACCGGTGGCACTAAATGTCACAATAGTTAAATAGAAGTTACTCCACTAAACCCGAGTGATATATGCAATAAAATAATATGGGTCCTCGCTAGAAACTGTTCTACTTTGAGAAAATTAGAGAACAAACATAATTGGCAGTTTGTTGGCCTTTCTAGCAAAGCAGGTCGCGTTACCAAAGTACAACCATGGTCATCTCGAAAAGATTAACAAAATTTGGCCGACACAGGCATGTTAGCAAGGAACTATGCAAAAATTAACTATGTCGAAGAAGGCCATGTTCTTAGAGCCGGAAACTAACATCCTATCCATGGAAGGGCACAACAGACACTAGCATCCAAAGAACTTTAAATGTGAGGTATAGCGCAGCACACAGACACATGAGCTCCCTAAACTGCTGGAAGATTGAAAGTGGCCAGGCGATGACAAAGCAGCCCAAGCTTGCTGGGAGGAGAGGAAAATTACCTGCTGCATAGAACTACATTGCAGCATCAATTGAACTGTGCTCACAGTGAGTACAAACTAGTGTGAACAGCTTGGAGTATTGCTACCTTTACATGGGGGGAGCACTTCTTTGGGCAGTTCTGCACAACAGGACTGCAAAAAGCATTCTGCAATGAACTTAAGCGGCGGGGCCTGTGCCTATGACCTGCGCACTGGGAAATTAGGCTCATGCACGGGAACTTGCATCAGAAAGGCTCACAGCCTCACACAAGCAGCAAATGCTTATGAACATTCGGTATTTTCAGCTCACAATGTGGCCTTTAACGTGGTTAGTTTAATATTTAAGTGCGCAGCACTTTCAACTGAGGTTCATATTTGTGCCAGATTTTTAAAGCAAAATTAGCCAGGGCGGCCTAGCAGTCCGACGGCTAATGAGACACTTCGAGAAAGTTTCGAACTGCAGTTATCAACTAATGGTTCCTGACATTACACGGGCCCAGCTTTCGTAACACGCACACACACAGCGCTGACGCAATATTACGCGTAGAAAATAACAATATTTTCATGTGCCCTAATGAGCACATGAATATGAACTCCGGGTTAAACACCCACTGTGTTGAAGTTTCAGGTACGGAACTTCCAAGCGTCATGACATTGAAAAGCCCAGGCCCTCGTCCAGGGATTTGGCCAGGGATTTGGTCCAGGGAACTGGCCCAGCACATCACCTTATTGAGCACTCGTCGCATTCGCCGTTTAACATGCGCCACCCGCTCAAAGGACTGTTTTCAAACACCGGAATTAAAGCAACAAGGGGCGTCGACGCGTTACACACGCTGTCGGATAACAAACGCTCATGCAATATTCAGCTGCTCCTAAAAGGTATTCGTACGCTCGCGCCGCTGCCAAAGTCACACCTAACCCTGAAAAGCCTCCGACACGCAACGTCTCATAGCACAACTAATTGAATAGGCGTTTCTCGTACGATACTAGTACGCTGCGCACTTCTGAGCCGTAATACACGAATACAGAACACATACCAGGTACAAGCGCTAAATTCGGGCGAATTCGAAGCTTCGCGAAGCTCGAAAGCAGACGCGCGCAGGGCTTGCAAAGCAGCGCTGAAGTTGCTTAAAAAGTGGCTTTGACGATAACACAAACCATGCGACCGCACAAAGAAAAACCAAAGCTCACTTCTACTTCGTCTTCGGCTGCCTCGGGAAGAGCAAAGTACGAGCCCAAGAAAGCTGACCGCTTTCACGCTGACGAGCGAAACCACTTGCCTCGTACGTTCACAGCGACTGAACTGCACTCAGTCGCAAGACAAGACGTAAGTGAAACGGTGCAAACTGGAATAAAGACTCGGGAAATTCAGCACCTGTCGTGACTGTCATCCAGTTCGCACTGTTCCACATGGGGCACACAAGAATGGAAACAAAGCACGAAGACTTACGTAGCAGCAAAAGAAGAGCCGGGAAATACGCCTGAAGGATTGCCTGCTTTGTCAGTGAGAGGACAGAAGACGGACTGTGCCGCGTGTGAGCTGCAGAACGTGCGGGAACACAATCACACGAAAGCAGTGACTTTCGGGTGACTAGTGAATTTTGGGTGACCGAAAGAAATTCCGAATCCAAACCAGTCGAAACTTCCGACAGGTTTGACTTCGACTTGACTCGCAGTGGCTTGCACGCGTTCAATAAACGTGCCAATCTCAGAGGCCATGGTTCAACGAGATCCGCTTGCATGCAACTACATGCAACACATATGCAACATTAGCCGTGACCATGGCCGTGACATTAGCGATCGGAAATGACACAATTATGGAGCCGATGACGTAAATAGACTCAAGCTCGCTGGAATCCAGCTATTATAGTTTCGGTCCTTATAGAAAATAGCGTCACGATCACGTATGTTGGAATCATAGATAAATTCATTTGAAGCTATGGTTGGGATCCCGAGGCAACCCAAATATTGCTCGCTGCGAGATCGGGCTACAAGTGGCAGCAGCATCGCAGACAGTCCGTTTCGGCGCGCGTTTCGAATTTAGGTCTAGTTTGTGAGCCTTCCGTCTCTCCTGTGACGGCTGTTTGATTATTCGAGCGGCCGTCACAGGGTTAGACAGCCATTTGTTAGAGAAATTCATCACAAGCTCCCTCGGCGAGTCGTCAGAAAAGCTGGAGGGTGACGAGCGCTCACCTGATTTTTACTGTGAGGTGCACGAAAAAGGTGCGACGCGAAATGACACTGCATAAAGTAAAACAAGTATAAATATCTCCTTGGTGCGCGCTGACCCTTCAGCGGTAGCACATGCGTTGTTCGGCTCTGCAGCCGAACAACGCATGAGCCTAGTCCTAAAAGAGCGCAGGCCGTGGCTGGTGGCGGCACGCATTCAATAAAATCACGCCATATCCACGAAGTGAATGATGATTGAGGAGCTGGCTCGGATATAATCGGGTAAACCGTGAATGCTCTTACTGTCATATAAAGACGTCACACCTTGTTACAGAAGCGATCGTGGTCAGGTTGTTGTCGAACCACAAGCGGTCGCAGACCTTGCAGCTATGGCCGAACGCGTGATGGCGGAAATCGCGGAAATGTGGTTTTGCCTGCGTTAATGCCATCATCAAGGCGCTCGAAGAACAAGAGGAAGAAGACTTCTCTTTCGCGCAAGCGTGCGCATGCTACATTTGGCTATGCTATATGTGGTTTTGCCTGCGTTAATATCATCATGAAGACGCTCGAATAACAAGAGGGAGAAGACTTCTCTTTCGCGCGAGCTGCGCCTGTAGCGGTCGCCTCTGCAACTAAGGTTACGCTTACGGCGCGGGAACCTGGCGAACCAGCTCCTAATATACACAACGGCGCTTTCCTTTGAGCGGTTTGAGCCGACTGTCACCGAATGAAACACGTTGACGAGAAATGTGTCCGAAACTCCTCAGAAATAAGAAAAAGGACATATTTTCATGCTGCCTTCATAACTCCTTTTTCTGTGGCGGCAGATATTTTGAGCTGAGTAGAGGCATCAATTACGACTGGAATTAAAGAAATTAAGTTAATTAGTGGAGATAGGCGGTAGGGTAAAACGGGAAAATCGCAGCCCTTCCTGCAAAGAGCCTGTTGCCGCTTTGAGATTTCGCAAAAGCAGCCGCTGGCAATTATTAGCGAATGATGAAATCTGACTAATTTCGCCGGCGGAACCGAAACTCCGAAGAGCGCAACTGCTATACTCTTCCGAGACGTCCAGAATAAGTGATGGCATCTTCATCAAATAGCGCCGGGGCGCCCTGGTGCTCCGTCTCTTGCAATGCGCGTAGCGCCTGGGAGCCGCGGTGCACACCGCTGCGATTTGTCGAAGACGGCACGAGCGTCGTTGTACCAATCATCGATCGACCTCGCTTCGTGGGTGTACGTGTTTGGTTTGCGATCACAGCACGTATACGGCACACGCACGTTAACAAATTCAGAACTAACACCACTGCAATCGCCATTGGGAACAGTCACCTCATTATGGTCATGGGAACTTCGGTTTCGCCGGTGAATTTTGTTCAATTCATTGCTCTGCAATAATTACCAGAGGCCGATTTTTTTTAAATCTCAAAGCGCCAATGGCCTCCTTCACAGGAAGGACAGCAATCCGCCTTGTTCATTTTCCTGTGCTGCCCTCTGCCGTTTTGGTAGGGCCGGGACAACCGGCATTGCCAGAAGTAAAGCCTCCGAGATCGAGACGTTTCGCGACTTTCCCGCTAGGGGAAGGCGGACGTGAAAAAGGCGGATTCTCCCATTTGACCCGACCCTCTGTCTTCGCTAATTAAGAAGGTAATTATTTCTTTAATTACTGCCGTATTTGCTGTGTCTAATCGTACTAAGATGTCTCCCATCCACAGAAAAATTTCTTATGAAGGCAGCGAGCAAATATTCCATTTCCCTTATTTTTGATGATTTTCGAACACATTTCTTTTATCTATTGCCACTTTGATTCAAGAAGCTCGCCTAATGTTCCTGTAGGAGACAACGGAACCGTGGAGGGGCGCTGCGGTACGATGTTAGGCTTGTGAAACTGAATACAAATGCAGGTACGATGAGAAATACAGAGCAGACAAGATAAAAGTATATACACAATACTATACACTTTACTCGTCATCAGGTAAGTATAATTGTGTAAGGTCGAACAAAACGAACCATGATTTGAAATGGAAACGATGTCGGAAGGAGTGTGGTTCCAGTCTTCGGACGTGTCTGGGACAAGAATATTAAAAAGTTTTGGTACGGCAGCTACTAACGTGTACACCTTATGGTAATGGTCTCAAGGAGACGAGCGATAAGGTGGGGCCGTAACGAACTGAGCTTTGAAAACTTGATTGAATATTTTATGAAAGAGCACGAGACGAGATGCTCTGCGACGTGATTCAATTGGTAACTGCAAGGACAGGTTGCATTTGATTGACGTGACACTGCTACTGCGATGGTAGTTAAATATGATACGAAGCGTACGTGCTGCGTTATTTTGTATCATTTCAAGTAAGTGAGTCAAGTGCGATTAAAAAGGGTCTGAAATGGAGCATGGATACTCACTTGGCTGGCTTCAGGGGGCGCTCGGTTAGCCTTGTTCACCTCGCCGCGTCGTCCAGAGTCCCCGGGAAGGTCACGCCGAAGCGCTTGGAAGGAGAATGGCGTCTCCCGTTCCTCGTATGCCTCTGGTTGCGGTGCGTGGTCTTGCCCAGTGGCGTAGACAGGGGGGGGGGGGGGCACACCGGGCCCGTGCCCCCCCCCCCCGAAATTTCTTTTCCCATGGGATACAGAGCACAAAATGACACTCGACCCCCCACTTATCTGCCCAGACCCAATGTCGGATCAAGGAGCCCCCCCCCCCCCCCCCTCTGAAAAAAATTTCTGCCTACGCCACTGTTCCTGCCAAGCGGTCATGTACGAACGCCGTAGTTGAAGGAGCAGGTTGTAAAAGTTCCATGCCAGGAGAGACACTATAGCGAAACTCGGGTGCAAACCATCAGCAGCAGCACGGTCCATGGCGGGAACGTCTCGACGGCATGGTCCAGATAAAAAAACACCCTCACTCCTGTGGCACAAATCCAGGAGTCGAAGGTTGGATTCCTGGGCTTCACGGTTGAATCTCACGACCGCACGCCAGCCAAGTGGCATTTTATTGTATTTCGCGGGCACCTGTGGAAAGCAGAAAGGCACTAATACTTAATAGACAGAAAGTTAGACAGGGGCGTAGCCAGAAATTTTTTTCGGGGGGGGGGGGGGGGGTCAACCATACTTTATGTATCATCGTGCGTGTGTTTGTATGTGCGCGTGTATATATACGCAAGCAAAACTGAAAAATTTCGGGGGGGGGGGGTTAACCCCCCCCCCCTTGGCTACGCCCCTGAAGTTAGAAGCTGCCTAATCGGACATTTTGCAAAACCGATCTACAACTTTCTCATTGGAATTTTTTGCCCCACTTTGGTGCTTCAAAAGTTGGTCAGTTAATCTTGTTTGATTAAACAATGCCCATGCAACAGGCGAACCTATCGATCCGGCACGCGTGGCGGTCTACGTGGAAGATAACTGTTAAGGCATTTGATTTCATCTTTATGCAAGTTAATCGACGGTTGGCTCACGCATGCGCTACCACTATTCTCGATATGCCATGCTTCAATCATCAGGCGCGTTTCTTCATTTCTATGCCGGTACAACACTGCGCATTCATCAAATTTTGGCGTGCACTTACAATCTCGACAATGTAAAGATAGATTAGAAGGTGAACCTCCTGTTAGCGATCTCTTATGTTCCAACAATCTCTGGTTGATGCATCGGCCCGTCTGTCCTACGTAGAAGCGGCCGCAGCTGAACGGGATCTTATACACCACACTCGCACGGCAATCAGTGAATTTGTTGGTGTGTTTTACGAAACAAATATCGGTCCGCTTCTTGTCTTTTACTCCCTCATTCTTCCTCTGCACAGCGGCACAAATCTTACCTAGCTTATTGGCAGCCGTGAAAACAACATTAACGCCGTATCTAGTTCCTACTTTCTTTAGCCTGTGAGAGCGATGAATGTATACGGTATAAGGGGTATTCAGACGGAGGAGAAATGCTCGGGGGGTAAAGGCGGAGCCTAGTGACGTCAACTCGCGAGGAGAAGTCGCCACAAATGCCCCCCACTCACACGGACGGGGCGAACGGAGGGGGAGACCAGTGTTACCAGACTACTCCTGTGGCTTGTACCGCCCGTTTCACCAGCTGCTGACGACGATGACCCCAGCTACAGATGACCCCAACTGCAGACTGGACACCCACTGCCGCTCTCTGCAGGAGCAAGTGCAACAATGTGGCCAAACAAGAGCCAGAAATTCCGCCACATCCCCCACCGCCGGGGGATTGTTTGTCCTTTCGGGGAAAACGTCCCCGTCTCCTCCGAGGAGGCGCGGGGGGGTCACGCCCACTCGCTAATCCGTGACGTCGTGGTCACGTGATCCGCAACCCCCCCGTCTCCTCCGAGCATTCCTCCCCCGTCTGAATACCCCTATACCTACGACGCGTTTCTTCCTATCGCTTTCTGCAACCATGCTCGGACTTAACACAATAGACTTCTTTAAACGTTCAGCGACTGTGGCCACTGCATCACGAGGATACCCTACATCTAAAAGACGTGTAACCTGTGCGTTAAAGCTATCACTCATTTTGTGCTCACACGACTTGGTGAGGGCTGACTTAAGGCAAGACATGGCAATGCCGTTTTTTACAACCTTCGAGTGCTTCGAGAAAAAATTTAACAGCGGTTTCGAAGATCTAGGAGAATACTGCCAGCACACGTGGTTCTTCTGGAACGTTAAGGAAATGTCTAGAAATTGTATTCCATTATTCTGAGGCACCTCTTTAGTAAAGCTCAGCCCTCCTCCATTTAATTCAAATTTTTCGCTCACGGAAGTTACCACCTTTTCAAAGTCCTCACCACTACAAAAAAAAAATCAAGTAATCGTCCACATAACGAAAAACCTTAATAACCGAATTACCTAAGGCGCCTTCCAAAATATTGTCAATCTTGCTAAGGTATAAATCACTAAGAACCGGAGCAACTTTAGAACCAATACATATCCCTGATTTCTGCACATAAACACCTTCCTTCCAACCTACCAGCGTCGACTTTAAATACATGGAAAGGATTTCTAGAAATGCCCTGGTAGAAACACCACATTTTTCGGTGAAAACCGTCCGGTGCTCTTGTTCGTTAATACATTCATTAACACATTTTAACAAGTCCTCATGCGGCAAAGAATAATACAGGTCTTCAATATCCATACTAAAGGCCTTACAACAGCCGGGGTTCTCCTCTGAGAGGAACTGAACTAGCGCCTGAGAATTACGCATACGAAAAGGGTCTGAAAAACTCAAAGCGGTTAAGCAGTTCTGCAAATAACTAGATACAGCGACTTGCCAGGTGTCTTGCTCTGAAACGATTGCTCGAAACGGAATCTCGTTCTTATGTGTTTTGGCTGAAAAAAACAATTCTAAAGTAAGTGATTTAGACTTCTTGACATTACAAGTTATTCTCTCAAGATTATGTCTTAACAAAAGGTCGACAGCACGTTGTCTAACTACCGATGGCTTGAGTTTTACCATCCTAAAATTCTTTTCTATGGCTGTTAATGCTTTTTCTGAGAACAAACTGTCCGGCATAATTACAAAATACCCTTCCTTATGTGAAATTACTGGCCTGAGTTTCTTCTCGACACAGTAATTAACCAAAGGCCGGATAGGATCAGAACACTTGAGATGCATATTATAACCCTTGGTGCTAGCAACGCAGTCAGAAATGCAGTGGGAACGCTCTTCTTCAGGAACAAGTCTAGTGAATGTACGCGGCAAACTTAAAACGTCTATTGGTTTCAGGTTCGCCTTAAAACAGTATTTAGGACTCAAGGCTAAGGTTTTTCAGTGACTATCATCTAAGGCAGCTCCTCCAAGGACTAGCAAGTTATTTTGCGGTGAAACAGTAGAAATAATCTTCCTCTTACATGGTTGAAGTTCTCGGAAGTTTTTACCCTCCATATGAATTCCGCACGCTGGTTAGCTACCCTCATCCAGTCGGCGTACAACTGCTTCTGGCGGCGATCGTCATGCGAAGTCGAGCAACGGACCTTGAGGCATTCATGGTAAAATCTCACTTGCGCAGATAAGTTTTAGTGCCTTCTTTCTTTTCAGCCGTTGTGCGTCTCTTCAGTTGTTAGTCGGCGTTTGTGGTGTCCTGACTTCTTTCTTGTGTCCGTGTTTGCACGCCCTGTCTATTTAGAATGAATACTTACCAACTAGCTCAGCTCTCTGTTATTCTAAGCTTCATTTCTAGTACTCTGAGCCCTTTTCCGTGGTCCCCTACTTATCTGAACAATCCTGCCTCTTTGGCTTCTTTAATTGCTATTTGCTTGGTCCGTGCTAGAACTTTTTCATGCTTTTCTAAGAATAGAGTTTGCCCAGTTGAAGTTCAACTTTTGTGCGGCTTTCTGCAACCATCTAACGGACATGGCAGGAGGATATGTGCCATATTGACCGCGGAATCATGGCGTCAAGTGAGATTTTACCAGGAATGCCTCAAGGTTCGTTGCTCGACTTCGCGTGACGATCGCCGCCAGAAGCAGATGTACGCCGACTGGATGAGGGTAGCTAACCAGCATGCTGAATTCATATGGAGGGTAAGACTTCGAGAGCTTTTGAACCAGGATGTCAGGGAATGTTTAACGAACGGCGACGTTAGCGTTAGTTTTAGCCCCTCTACCCTAACCAAGTTGCAACATTGGCCTTTGACGCGTTTTAGACATTCGTCCTGTCGAATGCCGACAGCTGGACTGAGAGCTCGTTGCGAAAGGGCGGAGGGCCACGGTCTTCCAGTACCGGCGTGGGCGCGGCCAGCAACTGCGGCGGACCCCCCTTCGGGGGTTGTCTGATCGGCGTTCTCCAGGACCAAATAAAGTTCATTTCATCATCATCCTGTCGAATTATTCGAAACTTCGAATACTACCTATTCGAAAGTCGAATCGAACTATTCGATTAATGTTCGCACACCCCTACTTATTTTACTAAAGGCCGACTGTACTCTCTCGCGTAATCGTTAAATCTCGGAGCCTCACTTTGTGCTCGTGAACGGTGTCGGCGGACGTTGATTCCATATGGATCCTCGGATTGCATTGACCGCTCGTGGAAAAAGTCTAGAAAACCGAGCTGTATCCTCTTGCATAATTCATGCTGTAGGGCATGCGGGCGCCAAAACAACAAAAATGAAAGAACAATGACGCTTCGTAACTGCTCAGCTATAGCTGCTCCAACTGTGGCACGCGGGAACACAAATCGTAGAGAGGTCGTCGTAGCTAAACACAGAAGAACTTCATAATTGAATTGCACAGTAACATGTTCCACCTTGCCAAATGCACTTGATATGAGAAGTGCTGGCACGGCGCAGCCGGGAAGCTAAAGCATGAGGCCCGCATACCCGCGCGCTTGTCGCGGCGACTGCTGCGGCGTACACACTTTTTCCATGAGTGCTTGCGGGCCCGTTGGTGACGCTTGTGTGCTTGAAAAAGGTCTATTGTCTAAATCTAAGCTTTACAAAAGAGGTATATAACCGGAATGCACAGCAGGAAAGCACAGCTGTCTACTCACCCCTAAACGGAGCACCGGTTGTTGCGTATGGTAGCGTGCAGGAGCTGTGGCGCTTGCCGTGGGCAGCCGAAGACACGGAAGAAGGTCGGGAATGGACGAAGCGAGGAGTGGTCGCAAAAAAAATGTTTCCTTTACGACATTTTAGAGAAGAGAAAAACGTAAGAACACACATGGAAACACATGAAGGTGAAGCATCGCAGAGCAGACATCCCAGCTAGCAAGTCCTTGCTTGCCGCTTAAATACGGTTCCAACACAATACTGTGGTCCCTCTGGTCCAATAAAAAAAGTCAGTCTTCCCCATTGGCTGGGTCGAGTCACGTGGATCAGCAGAGGGCGGAGAAAGTGACGTCCCCACACGCTCTCGCAGCGCCTCGTAGTGGGAGATGGCACGGGCGAGGAGGCGAAGGCACATTTCCACGAAGGGACTCACGGTTACTGAGCGTGGTGGTGGTGGTGGCAGTGGTTTGAAGAGGAAAAGGCGCCTACTTTCTGCAGCCCGGTCGGGAGCACGGCGCAGCGCCTAGAGCGTAGCTTCCTGTAACCAAGCTGTGCTACGTGCCTCAGGTTGAAATATGTTCTCTTCCCGAAAATTCGTCAAGGTGGCGGTCACGCTTAAATGCGCTTACTTCTTTGTGAAGAATTTTGAGGGTCTCTGCAAGTACAGCAGGTTGTCCCTTTGTTAGAAACAGGATAATGGCACTCTGGAGCCCACCCCTTCACGGCAGGCCAATTACTCACAACGGACTCCCGCAGTAGTGCCCGTGCTCATTGAGCTTGCTGAACGGGGCGTGCTTCCCGGAAGGCCTTCATGCTTCTTCCTTTTCGCACAGCTCCAAACAAGGCGTTTCGCACGTTTATTTCGGAGGAGGAATAACCTTTATTGATAATAAATAGTGTGATAGCGCGGGTGCACCGCGACGGTCACGGTAACTATGCAGCTCCCGATGATCAAATCAGGGAATGGCCGCGTACTCTGTGGTTATAACGCGGTCATTTCGGATTAGGGCATCATTTCTCGAGGGAAGAGCGAGTAAATTCTAGGCGACTTTGAAAATTCGTTGTAATTTCCGGGCCGCGTGCTGCGCTATAACTTTCGGTTCGAATGTTCTCAGGAACCTAGGCAACCGATTCGCAGCGTTTTTCGGATTTTGTTATTGTATTTGTACATACTTACCTTTTCTTTTGCGTATTACGCCGTCACTGCTGTTGCGCGATTGAAATGAAGTATTTACACCTGGCTACACCCCCCCCCCCCCAAAAAAAAAAAAAAATGAGCCTCTATTTCTGCACAATCAGCCGAAAAAATTTACGGGGACTTTTGAGCTTCGCCTTCAAGAGTAGAACGCGATTCGCAACTTTCACGTATCGTGGGCCGCCGAAAGCTCTGTCGAGATTATTGAAATGTTGGACCTGCTTGAGTCAGCAAATGTTACTGCTTGTTTTGTCTTGTTTGTGGTCATTTTGCATTCGTTGTGCACGCTCTCGATATCAGCATAGGCGTGCGAAAAGGGGGGGGGGGGGCACCTAAGAGGGGGGCGCAAAATCTGCGCCGTACATTGACCCTACTAGTCACCTAAGAAGGGGGGGGGGCGAAATCTGCCCCATACATCGACTTTGTAGGGTGGGGGGGGGGCGCTGCGATGAACCTTTGCCTCCCCCCCCCCCTCATGTGGAACCCTGCGCATGCCTATGGATATCAGCTTGAAACTTTCGGTACCTCAAGGTGTACGGAAAATAAAAAGAAAAGAAAAAGGCATCTGATTTTACTGCGGACCTCGATACTCACAGCGTACAGCGGGGGGGGGGGGGGGGGGCAAAGTAAGCCTCTTTTTTAGATTAGCGCCTCAAAATCCGTGAGTGGTTGAGCGGGTTAAACTTCGGAAGCAAATAACCAAGGCTATGACCAAGGCCCATGAATGCATGCAGCACGCTAGGTTTCTCACGCTTCGTACCTCCGCTCGACACGGTCGCTGTGCAAACAGTACCAGAATTGATTAGGAATGTGTTCCGCCTCTAGGACATAATGAAAGGTCTGGTTTCAAAAACAACTGTCGCATATTTCCCCGTCTGAAGCGTCTGTGAAGTGTCTGCGTGACCTTCACATCTCGATAACTTTTTGTTCGGTATTACTCGCCGATGGCGTTGTTTCTGTCGTCCCTGTCCCGTACCATGTTATCTATTGCACTTCTAGCAACGTAGAATGATATATTGCAACGTAGAATGATAGCCGGAGCTTCACTTCTTAAACGCGAAAATTGCGTCTGCCGCTAGTTTCATTTGCTGCTTGCCGACTTCTTGTGGCATTCCGCAGTTTTTTTTTTTTTTTTTTAGCAAGAAAACGCAATAAAGTCATATTTCTGATAGTCACACATGCCTCAAGAGGTTCTTCGGTCTGGAAGGGCAACAAGTTTTTTCCGTACTTACTCCACTTCGTGTTTTGAAGTGAGCTGAACAAGCCACGCAGCAGAATGCAATAATGCAAGCGAAAATGTGATACAGAACACCTCCGAGAATGTCTGTGACTTTGCTGAGAGATTATTTAGTGAGTATCCCATTATCATCTTGTGCTAACGACACAGCAGGAGATGCAAAGCACGATTAAGCGTGCCGCAAGCAACGCGACGGGTGTGCTTGCCTTATTTACAATTATGTGCATATTATCTTCCTAATGTGGCTGCAATTACGTACCCACAATTCCTTTACTTATTACGATATGTAACCGCTGCCCTGCTTTCACAAAAACATAAATATGAGGGCGACCGAAGTGCGGAGAGCTGCACCCTTCGCCAAACGTGTACCTTCCTAAACCGTCTGTATGTAGCGGCGGTGCGATAATCTCAATGACCGTCATATTGGTTGTACAGTCGCGCTGCCTATACATTGCTTGTACGTGACGTCACAGACAGGTTCTCTGCGTTTGTTCACCAACATGGCGGCCACCGTGACTTTTTTATCTTATTAGAGTGTCATTTCAGCGAAGGACACCCAGTCGTTCCCTCCCCGCGCTTTCCCTTGTGCTCTCCTCGCTTTCTTCTGTTCGTCAGCTGCGCCAAGGGGGAGCACAAGGGATTGGAGGGTGCACCGGAACTAATCTGACGTCACCGTTTCTTGCTCCGCGCGTTCGAGCAAGAGTTCACCCTGCGTCTCAACCAGTTTGTGCACCAAGATGGCGGCCACGGTGACGTCAATGCAAACCATGTATAGGCCGTGGAAGTTGCCAATCCGCGCGCATCGCCTTCTTCATAGCTACCATATCCATAGCTAGCCAGGCTTCGCTTCTCGCTGCACACCTCAGCTGTGCCGCAAGGAAAGGAACGCCAGTGCGCGGGTAAATTGGCGGCTTCAAACTATCCCAGGATGCCTACTGCAAGTACAGTTGCGCAGTGCCCACAACCCACTACGCGTCCGTAAAGCAACACGCGCACGTGCCCGCTTTGTTGATGCGGTTGCTGATGATGATTAATTATGCCGGAGTGCTTTGGAACGAATAGGCCTTTAAAACACCCAGTCGTTGCGCAATTGATATGTCTTGACGCCTGGGAAAATTGTGCGCTTCTGCCACGCAATATTAATATCGTTAAGGAGACTTCTCGCATTGCATAGGCCCTTCCCTCTGCTTGCTACGCAGAGGGCCTACGTTCGACTCCCGCTCGAATCGAATATTTTTATTATTTCATTTACTTGCGTCTATCTCGATTTTTAGCTCACGGGCAACACTGATTTTTCGCGGATAACCAACGACGTCGACACAAGAATTTCTGCGAAACGAGCTCCAGTGTTGGCGGTAACGCGTTACAAGTAACGGCGTTACCGGTAACGCGTTACTTTCTTCGGTAACTTAGTAACGTACTCGCTACAATTTAGGAACTGTAACGGGAAACGTACCTACGTTAACATACGCTCGTATTTCGGAAACGTGGGGTGTCACGCTACTCGTTACTTTTTCATCCTGTGGGTGGCATTTTCCCAGAGCTCGCCCCGAGTAATTCTTTTGTCGCAGCGTCGGACTGCTGTCGGCCTGCCAGGCACTGACCAAGAAAGCGCGGGCGGAATCGCTTTCTTTTTTGTGGAAATTGTTGGGGCCAATTTCTTAAGACGCGCCGACTCCTTGTGTGGAGGTTTTGGCCATCGCCACACAAAGCTTGATGAAAGCCGCATAATTCGCCATGAGAAACTGTAGGGACATGCTTCTCGTGGAAGTGGATGTAGCAGGTGGATTGCTGGCACCTGCGCCTTTTCGTGCCCAAATGACAGGCCGGCCGAAGAGAAAGCGCAGGGGCTGGTTTACTCCATACCACGTGCTGGTCGTGAAATTTTGTACGTGGGGGAAACAAAGAACTCCCCCGAAAGGCTGCGACAACATAAAAACGACGCCCGCAAGTTCGCGTGACAAAGGAGTACACTCGCTGAGCATAGCATGGTAAACGACCCCCGCATCGAATTCGACAACTCCCACGTCTGTGGAATTCTGGCCGATCCAGGCGACAGCCGGTAACGTCAACCGGTCTACAGGTGCGCTGCCGATGAAGAGTCTGCCTTATTGTGGAGAATTGGCGTGACCCCCGGCTGGAAGAAAACCCTGAAAAAGAGTGCGAGCGGGACGCGAAACGTAGAACTTTTTCTTGTAACGCAAAAAAATCTTTTTTTTACTCACTACCTTAATACCGCTGTCACACGAACAGCCTTAACCGCGGTTAAGCTAATTACGGTTACGGCTAACCACGGTTACAGGTAGCTACACGGCAGACATTACCGCAGTTAGTGTACTAATCGTGGTTATTGCAAACGGGTGATTCCACGAGAGATCGACACGGATCCGAAAACAAATATTTTAAGTTTAATTGAGTATTTTATATTTTATGCATGTCCCATGCCAGTAGCCCGAAAAGGAACTTAATTTCCTTATTAACTGCATAATTTACGAGGGAAAAATGTCAAACACATTCAATCCGGAGGGACCAATTTCATTACCTGTCGTTCTCGAAAGTTCACGACGTTGTAAACAGAAATATTATCGTTACAAAGAAGATATTTTGTGTATGAAATGTATGCGCAACAAAGAGTAAAGTAACATTGTTTGAAACTTGTAGAGCTAAAAAAACTGTTTTTGAAAAATGTCTAAATATGCGACATTTTATAGTAGCTACAAAGTTGATAAGGCTTATCAACTTTGTTTTAAAATAAATTTTGCTTTTTCTATCTGGAACTGCAGCGAAGTTTCTGGTTATTGAACTCCTGAGCGAGGGAGGCTGATCTTCAACACCCTCGCATAAACGCTCGCAATTTTTGCGGTAAATATACAGGTTAAAAGTGAACAAAAAATGTTTATGCACAGATATTTTTTTACGTAACTAGCCCGTTTAAGCATTTCTTTATTACTACAAAATTCGCGCATTTATTTTGCTAGCAGAAGACCACCATCAGAATTATTGTAAATTCCTTAGATTTCATTGATGCTTTCTTTGCGAATAGCGTTGATGATTGACTCTCATATTCTGTATAATGTCACATTGACAAAAACGGCTTCACCATGTGTCAGAGTCAGAAGCCATCACACGTAACTCTAAAGGCAACTTTAAGCCCCTATACCATTGCTGAGGTCCGGTACATTTGTGCAAGTAATACTCATTAGATCAGAATTTTGGGTATATTCGTTGTTTGGGTTAGAAGTTTTATGTGAAACAAATTTCAGATTTAAATTATTGCTATTGTGGGTTCGTGCCGCAAAGACACATCGATTATAATTTATGATTGCGGAGTAACGGCAGAGGTAACGTCCGTTACTTTTTTTCGGTAACGGTAACGGTAACGTGTTACATTTTTTTGTAGGTAACGTAGGGCGGTAACGCGTTCCTTTTTTTATAGTGTAACGGGTAACGTATTTAGTTACTTTTTTTCAGTAACGCCTACAACACTGGTTGTCGCAGCGTCTCGGGGGAGTTCTTCGTTTCCGCCAAGTAAAACATTGCACGATCAGCGCGTGGTATGGAGTAAACCGGCCCTTGCTCTCTCTCTTCGGACGGCCTGTCTTTTGGGCACGAAAAGGCGCAGGTGCCAGCAATTCATTTGCTACATCCACTTCCACGAGAAGCATGTCCGTACAGTTTCTCATGGCAAATTATGCGGCTTTCATCAAGCTTTGTGTGGCGATGGCCCAAACCTCCACACAAGGAGTCGGCGCGTCTTAAGAAATTGCTCTCCACAATTTCCACAAAAAAAAAGTTATTCCGCCCTCGCTTTCTTGGTCAATGCCTGGCAGGCCGACAGCAGTCCGACGCTGCGACAAAAGAATTTGTCGGGGCGAGCTCTGAGAAAATGGCACCCCCATGATGAAAAAGTAACGAGTAACGTGACACCACACGTTACCGAGAAATGTTAATGTAAGTACGTTACCCGTTACAGTTTCTAAATTGTAACGAGTACGTTGCTAAGTTACCGAAAAAAGTAACGCGTTACCGGTAACGCCGTTACTTGTAACGCGTTGCCGCCAACACTGGCGGTAACGCGTTGCTTTTTTTTATTAAGTAACGAGTAACGTACTTAGTTACTTCTTTTTCTGTAACGCCTACAACACTGGTTGTATTGCACGGCTCGGTATTAAATTGCTGCTTTATATTTCCTTAACATCCGTTGTTTCGGTGAGAAGCACATGTGTACAACCTTCATGATCTCTTACGCGCACTTTTAACTAACATATTTTTTTTATTGAAATGATGAAATAGGAGAGGTTGGTGCCACTATGGTGGGACCGGCTACTCCTTCTCGCTTAGCAGACAAAATATGTAGTAAGAAAAATAATAAGGGCACAAAATGCAATGCAGTAGAACACACGATGTGAAAATACGCACAGCCGAACATCACAGGGCAGTTCAGATACGTCTAATAGGTTCATATGTACACAAGTGTTGTATCACAAGTTCAAATAAGAAAAGTGACTTCACATGTAGACCTGCAAACTCAAATATTCTGTATTGCTTGACATACACAGGAGAACACACTTACACAAATGATTAAAGGGACTGTCTACCGCTCGGAAAAATTTTTTTGATTGTGGTGAAATTGAGAAGATCGTTCGTCACATCGGCGGCAACGAGCGCGCTTTCGTCCCATAAAAAAAGAATTATAATTTTAATCTGATGTTGAAAACCGTGAAAGAATGACCGCTAGCGTCACCCAACAGCAAAGTGATCGCAATTCCCGCAATCTATAGGTGTGACAGACTATCCACGCAGGTGGACTTATTTTGCTTAAAAACAAACATGTAGAACTTGAGAGTGTATTTTCCGCTCTTGAAACAGCTTTCGATTGCGTCAAAAAGTAATTTTTGCTGTATTTTTTTATCTCACGCGCCCAAAAAGACGCTTGGCGGCGCTGCCGACGCCGTCGCTTTCGAGTTCGTCTGCTTCAACATCCCGCGCTGGTTGTACCGTTACGCTGCACTGTCCTTAGGATGTCTCGCGCGTGCTGCGCTGTGAAGGCATGCATTTAAAATCGCTACATCAGTACAGGAGTTTCGTTACATCGTTTGCCTGAAAGACCGTTACAGAAACGTCTGTGGGAAGATTGCGGCAGCAGTGCTAAAATAAACGCATAGACTGCAATCATAGCAAAACGAGTGTTCTGTAATCGTATAATAAGGCTTCATTAAACCGATGGTGCGCTTAAAACGACTGTTACATTCATTGCATTAGTGTTCAGAGAAATAAAAGAAATCCTACAGAAATGACATGTGCTTTCGGTTTTAAGTTTTACCGACACTACAATCGTCATCGCGTCCACCAACCAGTGTTGTGGGGCGTATTCACACCAATGGAAGAAGACCGAACGCAGATCGAAAAATTCTGTTTCAAAATTTTCTACTCACTTTCCAGAGAAACCGCTGCAAGGTTGGACACCTCAGACGGTATGCTTTCGAATGCGGTACAAAACAGAAAAGCGATGAAGGACGGTAGACAGTCCCTTTAAACATAAAATCAAACGCACTATCACAACATTACACATTTCCTTTAGTACGAAGGGGAAGTCGACGTCGTGTACAGTAGGTCAATATTTCCATAAAATATCAGATTCTTCAAGAAACTTCTTGAAGGCGACAAGCGCTCCTTTCTGAAGTCTTGCCGTTGGCCATGGACCTATTCTTTTTTTCTTCACTGTGAAAGGCCTTCTGTCTAAAAGTAGTAGACTTGCTCGTAATACTTTTTGTTGTGATTCATATTTTTTGCACTCGATAGGTAGATGATGTACATCATCGTAAGGGTGGCCGTAGGAACATTCTGTACTAGACGCACGTATTATCCGGTGTAGAAAGTGTCGCGTAAATGATGTGCCAAGCCGTAGGCGTTGGACTAATATTTCAAATCTCCTATTTTCTCTCAAGTCTCATGGAATGCATATAGTTTCATGCAAGGGTCTATTAAATATAAGTCCCAACTTTTAGACTTTTCATCGAACCATTTGTCTTTGGTGAGGCTACAGGTTATTCGCCCGAGATCGAGCGGAGTTGCTGCCTGGCGGCGACTGGCTGAACCACGCCTGGCTCCCTGCGTCGCCTGCTAGCCACCGCGGGTTTGCATATGCGCTTATGTCATGCACGTCCTCAAAGGGCGGTTTGTTCCGTTGTGTTATCGCAAATTTAACTGCTTGTTCGTATGCCGACCACAATGTACAGGATCATTTGGCCTTGCTAGGCTGTATATGCTCTGTAATACGATCATTGAGTGGACTTGTCGAGAGTGCTGTGTATTGTCGTCGTACCGTCCGTTCGCCAGAATCATTTCAGCGTGCATGGGTGCCTCTTTCTGGTTCAAACACATCGCAAAGTGCACTTGGCGTCGTCGTAAACATGATGAGTATTAAATATCGTATGAATGCAGCGTCGTAGCGACTCCGTGGTGAACAAAAACAAGGCTCTAAGCCGTGCACTTGCGCGTCACACTTGTTAGGCGTACAATTGCGGGACAGTCTTTTGTCGGTTACGCGACGAGCTTTAGATGTGCTTAAGATGTCCTTTCATTGTACAGTCGTAGTCCCACTACAGAATAATATTTATGACAAGTGAAGTCTGACTTTTCGGTAATAACTCCCTAAAAGGTACAGAAAATGGAATGACACGGAAGTGATCAAACTGATTTGCCGAGTCTGGTTTTTACCTTGGGGCAAAATGCATGCGAAAACACCAGTGTACTGTTCCAGTGCCAATTTCACGCGAAAATTCATCTTTTTTTATTTTTACATTATCATCTGCTATTGTGTGGTGTTTTTATAGATTGATGTGAGGCAGTGGGCATCACTGGTTTAAAAAAAAAACCACTTTTGTCCCATAAATTAACCGCCCCTTTGTTGCATCACGGTTATGCAGGTAATCAGTCGAAAAAAGCTCTCTGCTTAACTGTTACCTTTTTAAACTGTTACTGGAATAAAAACGAGTGCCTACGTACGAAACATATTCATAGAGCTAAAGCTCTATGAGAGTCGATGTTATGCGAAGCATGCAGCGGGAAGGTGACTGTGGCGTAATTCTTTTTACTGAGCGAAACGTTAAAGAATGACGCTAAAAATTTGTATAAATTTTATACGCACACATATATGTTGAAGAGCCGTATATGTATTATATAACCAGTTCTTTACAGTTGGTTAACGCTGCCGACGGCAACGTGGGTGTTACCAACACCAGAAGCAATAAGCTGATATGTAGTGCTTATACTTGTACCTTATGATGGAGAACGCACGCACGTTTCACGAACCCATGTGCATGTGTGGAAGAGGTTCTTGACAGTTCTTGAACAAGGTCATCATCACCGTGATCATATCGGATCCGCTCCTGATCACGGTGACGAGTGATCCATGTGTAGCGAAGTATCAGTTATATAGTACAGCTGTTGGAAATCGTGGATGCCTCGGTGATTTCGTCGACAAATTGTCTGTCGATAGAGCCCGCGACATTTTCAGAACCTGAAGTCACCCTTAGCGTTGGTGATGTAAGGGGCGTCGAGGCTGGTAGGCCTGGACGTAGACCAACATCAGTGGATGGCACTTGTATTCGTAGACTACCTGGGCGTATGTGGACTACGTAGTCTAGTCTACAAAGCGGCTGTCAATCAATCTGGCATCATCCTCGGTCAGCATGAGGCCATCGCCCAAGCTCGTAAGACATGAAGAGGACACTGCGTAGTACTGGTGGACTAAGTGCACTTTACGGTGCGATGATGTGAATATCATACGTAACTTTCGTCAATGTATTCCTCCGGGGTAGAGCAATGCTTCAATATAGCTTGCTGAAGCATAGGGATACAATAGCAATGTTTATTAGAGTGCTATAAAAGCGGAGCCAACACTGGAACCACAGACGTTAATCTGATATGACGCCTGTATCGTAGGAGTGCATGTATAGTGTTTATTTCTTTCTTGTAAAATTAGATAGCCCCACCACAACCGCAATTGACGTTGCACCGCCATTATGCCTGCATAGGCTGTTTTTCCAAACCAGTTTATAGACCTGGCGTGTATCTGTGGTAGAATGCCTCATTGCCACGCAGAATGCTTGGGTTGTATTCCTGCTGGGATCCTAATTTTCATTCTTTCCATTCGTCAGGTCAACGCTGCCGATGTCGCTTTTTCTTAACGCTCGCGCATTTAAGTTACCAATGTCTGTTCTCGCCGTTCGTGGGTAGATATAAACTGTCAATCACCTGTGGCGCATACCCGTACACTGCGGCCCATTGTAAACGGGTATGTGCCACACGTGCCTAGAGGAAAGGGTTTGACGACGTACGCGTCAGAACTTTCATGTTATTCATGTCATGACCCGACAGTGATATTCGTCAAATCCTCTTACCTTCCGATGCCAATTTTGGTCTACACCAAGTTAAGGAGGCGATCATTAGAGCACCCAGACGTAGGTGGCTAGATAGATAGATAGATAGATAGATAGATAGATAGATAGATAGATAGATAGATAGATAGATAGATAGATAGATAGATAGATAGATAGATAGATAGATAGATAGATAGATAGATAGATAGATAGATAGATAGATAGATAGATAGATAGAAACGTGCGAAGTGCCAAAGGTTCGCTAAGAAATGCTTCGCATTTAAAATACCGGTGCGTATTAGTGCACACAGTTCAGGAAGTGCTATTCGGTCGCCAGATGAGCACGAAGAAAATACTTAATTAGTTCAGTTGCGCAACAGCAGTGCGTAGTAGGCGGAACACAAGCTATTGATGCTGTTGCCTTTTGATTTTTGAAACTTTGTGTATTGAAATTTCAAGTTTCTTCAAGTATTTTACATGTCTTACATTAGCGTTTGTTTATGTCCTCTACGGTTTGTTTGATTTGTCAGACACATATATGCTTCATTGATTTCATTGCTGGGCAAACTTTCGCTCATATATGTTTTCCTGTACACACATGTTTTGCGTGTAGAAACTCATTTATGCTTACTTTTTATTGACTTTTTATTTACACTGAGCACTGTGTCATTTTGGTGGGTTTTTGGGTTTACAGGGGGCAGGCGCTTTGTCAGGCTTTTATGCCTTTTCGCCGGTCCCCTAGGCAAATTGTACCTTTTTTTTTGCTTTTTGCCTGAAATAAAATTCTACTTCTACTTAAAAAACGTACCAATAGACCAGCAAAAACGTCATATAGTGCAAAAACGCAGACTGCCGCACGTGTTGTGTCCCTGTTGCGTCCCTGTGTTATTTTGCGCTGAAAAACTTTTCCTAATGTCTTACCAACAAGGCCGAATTTCTCCCCTTGTACTATTTCGGATTTGTATTGGGTAACCTACTCACGTTACCATTTTTCGGTGGGGGTGTGACGTTATACTCGTTACTCTTTATTCCAATGATTCAAAGAATTTTACTCAAAGTTCCTTCGTCTCGTTGAAGCTACTTTCCCAGTGCTTTCCCCGACGTCATATCGTCGCAGCGACGGACTGCTGTCGGCACGCCAGGCGTTAAGACAAAACGTCCACGCGCGGGATCCTTTGTTGCGCGGGGAAAATTGCAATTAGGAGCAAATTGCCGAAATTTCTTAAATGGATCTACTAGTTTCCGGTACCTGGCTGTCAAAGTTCAAGTTGTCGTTGATTGTCGATGAATCAAAGCGAAATTCGGTCCTCGTAACTGTCAAAAGCGAGCTGTCTAGATTTGCTTGGCTTGCGATCCATCAACTCGGGTTACAGCGGCCTGCCTGAGCTACAGCACAACCATCGATGAATTCTTCGGAAATGCATTCTCAACATCATTGCCAACTGAAGACGAGCGACTGCCTCGGTACCTTCGGTGCCTCATGTCATTGCACAGAGTGGGCTCAAGGAAAACTTTCCGCGTGCTCACCATGGCTCTTTCTGAAACGGGATACAGGTGAACCACAAAGCGTGTCCGTCAACGCATTCACCCATGATCTAGGCAATCAGAACTTGATAAACGATGCCCACTGGCAATTGCCGTCTGCGTTAACCCACCGACCTACAAAGCACTGCCGAACAGTTTGTCTGCCTTGCTGATTGACACGGCCTATGACAGTGCAGCAGAACTTACCTAACAGTGCATTAGAGCGGCTGATACGTACTTGCACTTCGCTAAAAATTCATCAGTGCAAAATCATTGGCCATCGGTATCACAGGCTCAGCAAAAAATCTTCTCAGCCACACTAGGATTTCCTGTACGTCCGAATTAACGGGAGACGTTTACACGAACAGTGCAACATTTATTTCATCGTCGACCTTGTCCTACGCGACCACTGAAATGAGCTACTCAGCAGCAAGAGCACTCTCACCGCAGGAGGATGGAGGGAATCCTGCATCCTCCTGCGCCTGCGGATCGGCTGCATATGGACGGGGGACCAACGCTACCGGCTGGACTTGGCGCCATCTCCGTTGCGGCTGGTCTTGGCGCCGGAACATCTGGCGGTGAGCTGGAGCCTTGCGCACCTGTTGCTGGCCTGCCCCGCCCATAGCTGGTAGAGACGCCACCTTGAACTGGCTTACCGCACCTTGGGTCTACCATCCGGTAGTCAAGAGGACCTGCTCTTCGCGGGCCACCATCAGAGCCCTGCCCTCCAGAGCCTCGTCAAGTTTCTTGACTTCACGGAGCTGTCATCCACGCTATGAGATGACTCACCCGACTCCTAACGGTCAGCTTTGGAGGCGCCTTTCCATTCAAGATGCTCTTTTCCACGCCCGCCTGCTCATCAACGACAGCCTGCCTACCTGCCGGCGCCCTATCGGGGCCCCTGCTTCCCAGCCGCCCACAGCCTGATCACATCTTTCGTCCCTTCTCCTCTACCTCAGTGGTGCTGAGCCGTGCTCCAGCAAAGGCTGCTGAAGAGAGCCATCTTTTACGTTGATAAAATAAAGAACCACTTGTCTTTCTCTAGAAAGCGCAGTATTTCCAACAACAATCCGCATGTGGACCTTCTTGTATCCACCATATTTGCCAGTGTTTAACTTCGCAGCGCACCCTGGATATCGTTTTAGGTGCGAATGAGCAATGAGCGGCGATTAGTGCCATTTACTAATGCCTAGAAATAAAATGTAACTGGTACGCTGCATAGTTTCTTTATACACAATTCTATTTTATAGAAAGTGCATAACTCATTCAGTATGGATTACACCAATGCGAAGCTATAGGCGAATGCTTCTCAAAACTTAACCCGGTTTATGATCGAAATCTAATAGGGCTGCACTGTGTCCTTTGTAAACACTGCAGTCCGAAATGACGGTTGCACAGCGTACCTGCGCTGATCTTATGAAATCTTTTCAGCCACGTAGACCTTTGCGCAATGGAAACATTGTATGATGTTTTCAAAAGAAATTCTGTCATGTCAGTAGAGGATATTATAAATTATGAAGGCCTACCAGTACGAAATAACTTTTTGAGCGCGATAAGTTAGGCTACTGGGTGACTGCTTATAGTTTCACGTGTAAGTATAACAATATAGACAGAGAGGTGAACTCAACGGGTTGAATTTGTTCTCGTCTTTGGCGCAACAAAAAAATGTGAATGCCGGAGAACAAGTTTGCAAGAAAACTGCAAACTTCGAACAGCCTCAAAAATGCGGTTCTGACGAAGAATTAACGTATGTGTGAAAGTATCTTAAGGTAGAAATTTCAAGTATTGTATCGGATACATTTACCCTGCTAGTACCTTGTATCTGTATATCTAACACTTATCGTACGTCTCAGTATCTTTTGTCGTATCTCGATACAACTGCAAAGTATCTTTGCCTCCCCCTGCTGACAAACTTTGTACCAACGGTACGACGCGGGAACTGCGTGCTGTCTTCCTAACAGACTTTTTCGTTGTGTCCCCGCAGTCCCTCCCACGCCCTCTTCGCAGTCACTCGCAGTAAATTAACCCATATATGTCCAAACTCAGAAAAAATGACATAAAAATATCTTTTTTTTTTTTCAAAAAAAGTGTACTTCTACCCTCAAGTGAAAGCACAAGTTCTTTATTTACTGCCAGGTAAACGCAACACTGTTTTTAAGCCGTCCTATACACATACGACACTGGGCATTAGGGGTGCTATGTGCGGGTGTGGTAAGCCTTGGAGCATTTCACGTGCACACCGACATTGCACCTATTCTTCTCCATGACGCGTTTCATAGAAAGCACGCGTTTGCCCGGAGAAAGCCGTCGGCATTTCACGTGCACTTCTTCCTCTCCATGGCGTCTTTTACACAAGGCACGCGTTTGCCCGGAGAAAGTGGTTGGCACGTGGCAGCATGAAAAGCAAGCAATGTCTAGGCTTGCACACGTTGAGAGTGAGGCCTGCTTGATGTGCTATAGGTGACGCTAGTCATCAGCTAAAGAATAGCGATGTTAGAGTGCATCAAAGAAGCGTCCTATATCTAGGACACTGGGCATATATGGGTTAAGGGCGCAAAATACGACGAGCCTTACACTAACAAGTTGCTTAAAGTTTAGGCGCGGAGGTCTGCAACGTGCCATGCACAGGAGGTTGCGCTTACGAGATTTCCTTGTGTGTTCGGGCAGTTCTTGTTGGATCTTCGTGTCCTGTTGCCTAATAGTAATTTTGTTGAATAGATGCTCCTCTAACACTTGCAAGGAAAATAACCTGTTAAGTAAACAAAGTAATCCTCGCTTTCGCTGCTATTTCTTTTGAAGAGATAAGTCCTAGAGACCGCATTTTAGGCAAAGGCATGTTTTGTTCCTTGCGTTCCTATCGCCCCATTTTGATATATGAGCATGAATAGTGTTTTTATAGTGCCTATAAATGCCAATTTCTCGCGTTTGCGCCTAAATGCCTATAAGTGCCTATAAATGCCTATTTTCAACATCGGCGCCTTTGTGAACACTATTTAATCTCAAATTTTGCTTTCGAGTGCAGTTTGAGACCATTATTCATGTTACCGGGCAACGCGGCTCTTCCATGATGTTCAACCTAGTCCTCTAGTCAGCCAACTTCCGGAAAACAACCGCCAGAACCAGTGAAATGGTACGCGACGGCCACCATACACCGCCGCGCTGACATGGCGCGATCGGTTGACGAATGCGAAACTATGGAAAGTCATCAGGGGAAAGGGGAGTGAAGAGCAAAAGAAAGGAAATAATTATGGCAGCTTTGCACTAGTGGTGCCAAGCCTGAAGGAAGAGCGAAGCTGGGCGGCCTTTCTTGTTCTTTCTCTGTGTTTTAAATGCGAAGCATTTCTTAGCGAACCTTTGGCACTTTGAGCGTTTCTGTC
The DNA here is from genome assembly GCF_013339695.2 of Rhipicephalus sanguineus. Lineage (NCBI taxonomy): Eukaryota > Metazoa > Arthropoda > Arachnida > Ixodida > Ixodidae > Rhipicephalus > Rhipicephalus sanguineus. Next base: position 195,193,734 of record NC_051177.1, read on the forward strand.
TACGTATCGATCAATCAATCTATCTATCTATCTAACCGCCTACGTCTGGATGCCCTCATGATCGCCTCCTTAACGTGGTGTAGACAAAATTGGCATGGAAGGGTAAGAGGATTTGACGAATATGGCTGTCGGGTCATGACATGAATAATGTGAAAATCCTGTCGCGTACGCCGTCAAACCCTTTCCTCCAGACACGTGCGGCACATACCCGTTTACCACGGGCTGCGGTGTACGGGTACGCGTCACAGGTGACTGACAGTTTATATCTACCCAGAACTGGCGAGAACAGACATTGGTAACTTAAATTCGAGAGAGGTAAGAAAAACCGGCATCGGCAGCAATTGACCCGATGAATGGAAAGAATGAAAATTAGGATCCCAGCAGGAATCGAACCCAAGCATTCTGTGTGGCAGTCAGGTATTCTACCACAGATTCACGCCAGGTCTACAAAGTGGTTTGGAAAAACAGCCTACGCAGGCGTAATGTCGATGCAACGTCAATTGCGGTTGTGGTGGTGGCTGTCTAATTTTACAAGAAATAAACACTACATTATACTCCTACGATGTGTACTTCTACGATACAGGCGTTATATCAGATAAACGTCTGTGATTCCAGTGTTGGCTGCGCTTTTATAGCAGTCTAATAAACATTACATTTATATTCCTATGATTCAGCAAGCTATATTGAAGCACTGCTCGACCCCTAAGAATACATTAACGAAAGTTACGTATGATATTCACATCATCATACCGTAAAGTGCACCTAGTCCGCCAGAACGACGCAGTGTACTCTTCAATTCTTACGAGGCTGGGCGATGGCCTCATGCTGACCGAGGATGATACCAGATTGACTGACAGCCGCTTTGTAGACTAGGCTACGTAGGCTATATACGCCCAGGTAGTCTACGAATACGACAAGCGCCATCCACAGATATGGGACTACGTAGCACTATCCAGGCCTATCAGCCTCGACGGCCTATACCTCACCAACGCAAAGGGTGACTGCAGGTTCCGACATGTCGCCGGCTCTATCGACAGGCAATTTGTCGACGAGATGACCCAGCCATCCACGATTTCCAACAGCTGTACTATACCTCATACTTCACTACACATGGACCCTTCGTCACCGTGACCACAATCGCATCCAATAACAAGTCATGACCAGCTGCTGGTGCTCACTGACCACGATCATGATGACCTTGTTCGAGAACTGTCAATAACCTCTTCCACAGATGCACACGGGTTCTTGAAACGTGCAGGCGTTCACCATCATAAGGGACAAGTATAAGCACTACACAGGGCTGGGCAAAGATACTATGAAATTGTATCGCGATACGATACAAGATACTCGGGCAAAAAGTATTTGAGATACAGATACAAGATACTCGCGGAATAATTGTATCCGATACGATACTTCCCAACTGTATCTTAAGATACTTCGATACATTTGCAAATTTGCTGTTTTAGATCTCTATATTGAAGCAGCAAAGGCCTACGTATAAATGTGTTTACTTGAAGAAAATTTCTTAACTGCTACCAGCTTTAATTTTAACAAAACACTTGTTTGTGTCACAAGATACAAACTTTCTTGCTTGCTCAAGGCGTATTAGTTTCATTTCTAAACGACTTATTGGGATTTGTTTGGCTGCTTAACAAGACAGCTCTTTAACTGCTGTGCTGTTGTTTTTGCTTCACACTTCTGCAGTTTATTGATGTCGCTGCCCTACTTGGCGACCACCTAGCTGGTTACCATCTCCTTGCAAGTGCCTCCGCACGATGGCGCAAATACCGCTGTGCAGTCTCACCTTGTTCGCAAGCGTATTGTTTTCGTAATACCGCATCCACCGACAGGTGTACAGCAGCAACAATGTTGGTAGCGGTATTGTTTGTGACGCGTCGTGTAAAGACGATGAACTACATAGTCGGCGCTCACAATTGATTGAGGACATAAAACTGCAGTGATTTTTCATATTTTACTTATCTGCTGGTGTAAAGCGTTCGTTAGCAACATATTCACTGACGTGCAATATTTTACCATTTGTTCTCCGAGAGAACCTGAGCCGCCAGGGAACGTCTCAGACGTAGCGGCACAAAACGCCGCAGGCTTTCACTGCTATTCACACTATTGCCACTTCTAGCTCTACTTACCTGCGGATTTGTAACAATAAGAATACGTTAAGGAGACCTAAAAAAAGGAAAAAGATTATATTTAAGTCAAATAGCAAGGTAGTTACGTATTAAACAATCAAAGTGAATAAGTATACAGTTTGTTTCACGTAAGTAGAACCCAATATTCAAAAAACAAGTGATTAACCGCCGCTGAATGAAACCAAAAGTATTTGGTTTGCCGTTATGTGGCACTCGTTATGGTATGTTTTGTACTAAGCTTAACTGGTTAATTAAATAAGGTCAATTATGCGACATTCCTACGTTTTTAATATTCACTTTAGGGCCAACTGCGCTTCGACACATCGTAGAGCGAATTTAAAAACGACCGACCCAACTTTTTTGGTAGCGTACATGCTGCGTGGTGAATATTTTCGGGCTTTTAGAGAAAGACCGCGAAATATGAAATAAAACCACGTTCGCAGACAGTTAAAAAATAAAAATAAAGCAGAGAACGTATTTTAGCAGCAGGTTACAAAAGACGTATTACAATAAACAGACGGGCGAAAAACTATGCGGAGGACTAGGTAATGTATGGGATGCAAAAAAAAAAAAACGGAAGACAGCAAAGAAAGCACTTGTACTAACAATCAAATTATCATTAAAAGAACTTCTTGAATAATTTAGCATGAAGAACAAAGATACAGTACGTCAAAGTATTTCCTGTTACGTAAATGCTTGTTCTATTGCATCTAACGTCAGCACCGATAGTGGGACGGTCGTTAGAATCTCCTTTGCATGTAAGTCGATCTGATCGTACTATGCAAGTCAAGCTTGCATCCAGAAGATGTTTCAAATCGCTGATGTGTGAAAGACGCGAGACGCCAAGCGGCCTCATTCATGCATTCTTGAGACATTGCAACGAAGCATAACGCAAGACAACCTTCGATGACGACAGTATAGCGGCATCAGAATTTGTGCAAAAGACGCCGCGCGCATTGGAGTACGCAGCAGGGTGCAGGGTCTATGAACAAGTGTCATGACATCAACACAACTAAAAAGAAAGAAAACATCTAGAAAAAAAGGTAGGCTTCGCGTAGACGTTCGCACACTTGTTTTTGTCGCGATGGCTCGAGCGCCATCACGTGACTCTGCTCCACCAATAGGGACTCTTAAACATCATCACCTGTGCTCGCTGGAGCGCTCTGGCGGAAATATACAAGGATCTTACTGTCGCTAGTTTTATTCAGGTGGTCTAGTGGCAGCAATATCTGCTTGAGAACCGGAATTCCGGTCGACGTTTATTGTTTCGCATGGTGGTGTTTCTATAGCAGTATCTTATACCTTAAGATACACGATACAATATTGAATGTATCGGAAATACAGATACAGATACTCGTTTTGCAAGACGTATCGCGATACAGATACAAGATACCCAAAGAGTATCTAAGATAGTATCGAAGATACATGTATCTTCGATACTGCCCAGCACTGATATATATATATATATATATATATATATATATATATATATATATATATATATATATTAACAGCACTAACAATGGGCCAAATCACGGTTGTTCCCATGGGAGGCATAAAGATTTCGGTCTTTTATTCGCGGTTGACACATACGATACATTTCATTTATATTCCTTGGTATTACGTGCCAAAACCACGATATGATTACGAGGCACGCCGTAGTGGCACCGGATCTATTTCGACCACCTCGAGTTCTCTAACGTGCACCTAAAGATAAGTATATACACGGGTGTTCTTGCATTTCGCCCCCACCAAATTGCGGCCGCGGCGGCCGCGGGAGTCGCACCCGCGTCCTAGGACTTAACAGCGAAACAGCTTAACCGCTGAGCTACCACCGTGGGCAAAACAACATTTCGATGCATGTACACACCGGATTTTCCGTCCGATCGCCCGCTACAAAGCGCACGGCATCATTAATAATCATCATCAACAACTAATATCCTCTAGCGGGCACGGGTCGGGCCTGGTCATCAATAAGCGCGCCCTGGATTAGTTTAGTAATGAACGCCCGGGCCCGGGCCGGGCCCGGGCTTGGAACGACGGGCCCGGGCCGGGCTCGGGCTGGGTACGGTCAAGTACGCCCGGGCCGGGCTCGGGCTTGGAATCACGGGCCCGGGCTGGGCTCGGGCTTCATAAAGCGGGCCCGGGCCGGGCCCGGGCCGTATAATCCGGCCCATGCAGTGCTCTACTACGAATCATATGATTGTTGTTTTGATATGGCATGCTTACAGTAGCAGCCGTGTACTTTCGTGAAAAGACGTTTGCGGCGTGCGAAAAAAAGATTATACGGCCATGGCACTGCTTCCTGAGAAGGTTAGAGTCAAGTCCTCCGTGCCGCTGGAGACTCACCCGCCGATTAAGACGCGAGGCATCTAGCTGAGCTTCAACCACTGTGAAGCAAGATTAACTGCTCGCCTCGTTTTTTCGGCTCTCGCGTCATGCTTGCAGTCTCTTTTTATGATATCGACTTGACAGGCGTATAAAACCTGTTGCGTGAACGCGGCTAGAAAATCGCACAAAGTCAGAAGGTGGTTACTTCAAGGTTGCAATTGCAAAGCATGTATTAAGTGCCAGTTATATTTAGCGGCTTAAATATATATCACCCCAATAAAGTGACAAAAACAAAGCAAACCTGCAGATTGATGTCAAAGCTTGCTGAAAATGCAAAGACGTCCGTTCCGGCGTGATAAAGCAGCCTTCCCGACGCGTGAAATGCAGGCGCCGAACTTCTGACAATGTGCGGAGTTCAGTTGAATTCAACCAACCGCGCAACGCTAACGGTATAACGCGAATGTGAACGTTCAACAACGACGGGTAGGTCTCACGAGCACGGGGAATCAAAACACAAAGTTGCTTCACCTACAACCGTAACTGGACTTTCTCAATGCGAGAAGACAGCGAGTAATCATTACTGTAGTCGCTGCGTGCATGCGCCCCGTTACTTACCGATTCAGGTAGTCGGAACGAACGAAAGCGATGAACTCAGACAGCCAAAATAGAAGGCGAGACAGCGCTGTCAGCTATCCACGCTTGCCGCCTTTATTTATCGTGCGACACGCCCGGGAACCGATACAGTTTAACACGTGAATCGTGTGCCTTGTCTGCACTGTTGTGGCTGGCCACTAAACCGCAATACTTCGGACCACGCTTGCGCTTCCGCGGGGTCGCTTCTGCCATCGTGGAAATGCGCAGCTTCGCACAGCAAGCCTCTTGGTTCAACGTACCCAGCTGACGGCCCCCCAGTTCCCCGCACCGAGAGAAGAACGCGAGCGCACGTGCGCTACCGCTACCGTGAAAGGGGCTGAGTCGGCCGCGCGAAGGTTCAGAGCTTTCCGACAGAGCCGCAGCGCGGCTGGCGCGGCGCTGTCGTCGCGCCGCAAACTTGAGCTTGGGTTCCCTATATGCTCCTGTGCTGTCCTTCTCAGCCATGCCGAAAAGAAAGAAACCCAGGAGTACTCCTACATGTGTTGATTCGACAGTGGACACTTGACAGAATGAAAGGAGAGACCGTATTCTGCGAACTGTGTATTGAAAAGGACAACCGCACGGCTATGTTCAAATTGTGTGGTCGTCAAAACTTCTCTTATTGTGTACGTGTCTTTCAAGGCTGGGTTCGTCGAATGTCCAAGCTATGTTCAAGTACTGGCGCTTTTGTGCCATCATAAACAATAACATTTTTTGCTTTCCTGTCGTAGATACAGGTCGCGAACGTCTTTGTTTTCAAAGTATTTGCAGCCATGTAAAATTTATTGTGCCTACATTTACTACGTTAAAGGCCTAAAACGTGTTTTGTCTGCTTACTTTTTGGCGCCTAAAAGACGCTTTTTTAATGGGGTAGTGACACAAAAATTTTGGCCTCGTGTTTTTTGGCTGCGATGTGTTGCTGGGGGCCTGTTAGTCATGACACGGCCCATCGTTTGCTGCAGCGCGCGACAGAGAATTAATGACAGGCTCCTCATTACCGACCAGGGTCAGTTTCGGTTTCAAAAACGACAAGCCTCCGGGTGCAACTATCACCATCTAACGGGCGCAGCGCACGATCAGGTCAGCACACAGAACTGTGACGCTTTTCCGCGCGGTTCGCGGGCAGCCGCCGAGAAGTATGCTGCCGGAGCGAACGCGGCAAAAAACATGGCGGCTATGACGTCATAATAACTTGTTGCAGCGTGGTCACGTGAGGGAAATAGGGGGTCACCAAGGGTCATATTCGAGGGTGTCAGTAGCACGAGGGTGTCGATCGCTCGCGCAAACTTCAAAATCCATTTAAAATACTTTCCAAGCTATATTCGCTGTTGATATTTTGCAGATGGTATACACATGTTCACGGGAATCGATCCTCCAGGCTAACTCGCCGCGAAACTTTGTGTCAGAACCCCTTTAATGCTTAAAATTCCGGCCTCTAGAGATAACCTTTAACGCCTTTATTTCAACCAGTGGAGCACACTCTTAAGCCTGTTTCACATGCAAACGACTGAGCGGCGGGGCCCGCGGCGATTGAGCGGCGACAGGACGCTCGGACGCGGCTTCGTTTCACATGCACCGCTCTTGCGCCCGTTACCCGCGGGTTTCCTTTCTCTGAGTTCGCTTGTTTTGGTGCACTTGGGTTGCGAGTTTCACCAGCCATCTACTTCGGTGCTCGATTTTCACGAGCCTTGAATGACGAAAATGGGCAGTATATCAGAGTCCAATTAAACAACTTCAGTAGTCACGTTTATTTCTGTTCCAGCTTTCTTTTTTTACCACACAAGTCTTCTTGCACGCTCATACACTTGACTTGGCCATGGAATAGCAAAAGAAAGAATTGGTTTTTGTGGTTTTAAGCTTTCACGGTTCTTTCGGTGGCTTTTGCTCTCGAGTGCCGCAAGGCGTTAGTGCGCCGTCTAGGCCGGCAACCATTGCAAACCCACAATGTCGTCGTCTGGGGGGCTCGCATTTGTCGTCTTCGGGGTGCGTGACCATTGAAAAGAAAAAGAAAAAAAAACAGTAAACTATTCGAACGTGCTGGGCCAGAGTAGCAGGGCTGGGCAAAGATACTTTGAAATTGTATCGCGATACGATACAAGATACTCGGGGAAAAAGTATTTGAGATACAGATACAAGATACTTCCGGAAAGATTGTATCCGATACGATACTTCCCAATTGTATCTTAAGATACTTCGATACATTTGCAAATTTGTTATTATAGATGTATATAATGAAGCAACAAAGGCCTAGGTACAAAACTGTTTACTTGTAAATTTCTTAACTGCGACCAACTTTGTATAATTTTAACGAAATATCTGTTTGTATACCAAGATCTCGGTCTTTCTTGCTCATGGTATATTAGGTTCATTCCGAAACAACTTATTGGGATTTGTTTGGCTCCTTAACATGAAAGTTCTTTATACGCTGCGCTGTCAGTGGTTTTTGCTTGACACTTTTGGAACTGATGGGTGTCGCTGTTCTACGTGGCGACCAGCTAGCCGGTTGTCATCTACTTGCAAAAACGTCATTAAGAAGCCTCCGCACGATTACGCAAATACCGTTGTGCAGTCCGTAAGCGTATTACCATTTTCATAATTACGCATCACGCGACAGGTGTCATCGCTGGTAGTGATAGTTTTTGTGACGCATCGTGTGAAGACGATAACTACAGAGCCAGCGCTCACAATTCAATGAGGACAGAAAACTGCAGTGATTTTTCATATTCTATTTATTTGCTGGCGTAAAGCGTTCGTTCATATTCACTAACGTGCAATCTTTTTAGCATTTCTTCTCCGAATGAACTTGTGCCGCCCAGAAACGTCTCAGACGTATTGTAGAGGCACAAAGTGGCGCAGGATATCACTGCTATTCACACTATTGCCACTTCTAGCTCTGCTTGCCTGCTGATTGGTAACAATAAACAAAAACGAAAACAGAACTTCATGGTGACATACCAAGGAAAAAGAATATATTTAAGTCAAATATCAAGACGTTTCCGTATTAAACAATCGCAGTGAATACTGAGTGTTTCAAGTAAGTAGAACGAAATATTAAGAAAAAAACCTGAGGTTAATCGCGACTGAATGAAACCAACGGCAAAACATCATCTGGAGCTCGTTATGTTATTTTTTATATTGCGCTTAATTGGTTCATTAACTAAGGAATATTATGCAACCTTTTTAACATTCAGATTAGGGCCATGTGCGCTTCCTCACGTTGTAAAGCGCATTTAAGAACGGCTGATCCTTTTTTTTTTTGACGACGTACAGGCTGCATGGTGAAGATTTTCTGGCTTCTAAAGAAAGCCCGTGAATTATGAAATAAAACCACGTGACTGCACTCAAGCGCTACTAGGGTGCCTTGATGCGCGTTTTGTCGCACACATCGAGGCACACTAAAGGCCGAACCATATAGAGCGTTTTTGCCGGCGTTTTCCCGGCGTTTCGTACGCCGGCGTCCCTCGACGTCGACGCTACCGGTGACGGTGGACGAAACGTCCACCTCTGGACGGTCCAGACATCACGGGCGGCAGCGTCGACGCCGGAAGCAGTTCGATGGACGCAGAACCAATCAGCATGCGGCTGGCAGCAACTTCCGCTACGTAACGGCGTCGTTGCTGCAGCCAAAATGGCTGCCGCCCGCCTCGAATCTAATAAGTCGTCGCCGTGCGCTGTGTGGCCCTTAAGTTCTCAAGTGATGCTTGTATTTGACTTAGCTTGTTCCTTAGAAGCTTCGACAGCAAAGCGCTCGTGATATCTTTGAACTCTTTCCGAGCGCCGTACTCAAGTTCATCGGTAGGCTTAGCAGGAATAAGTGTATTGGCCGAATACGTGGCCTCAAAGATATACGGCAGCTTCAAGCTCAGAGGCCATATATTACAAGTTTGTGGTTCTTCTCAATGCCAATAGCTGGCGCTACGAGTCAAATAAAAAAAAATACTTTTCGGTGGCACTGTGACTCGTTTTTTGCACCACAGAACTGCAAATGAGACATAAAAGCTATAATCAGGAATATATCTTGTTGGTCCATTGACGGAAACTGTACACTGCTTTACGAGGTGTCAGGTTCATTCCCTCTGGTCACACTGTGCGACGCTGAGTTAACGCTCCTCATATGGTTTGCCGCCTTCTCTGACGGCGTTGATGCGACGACGCCGAGGGACGCAACGTCAGAAAACGCCGGCAAAAACGCTCTATATGGTTCGGCCTTAAGCGCTACCGTACTGCAGCGCTCTCAAACGTGCTTCGAGCGAAAAAACCGGCGCGTGGACCGCCATCCTATCGCTTCTCAGGGACGATTACGTTTGCTTGCTGTGTGCGGCCGTCAGAAATGTTGACTCAAGGCTCTGTTATACTCCGACGTCCGACGCGAGCACCCGCGAGGACGTTGCGTTTCGTCACGTCGAGCTGGTGACGCTACGCCAGGCGCAAATCGGTCTCCGCTACAGTCCAGCCGGCTCCAACGCACCGGTGCGATCGCATCTAGACGAGCGCATGCGCAGTAAAGCGAAGAACGCCCGCGCCACCTGTCAGGAACCGACGAAACAGCCCGCGAAGCACGTTCCTATACATGCGAGTCCGGCGCGTCTGGCGCGAAATGCAGCAGGATCTATTCGGCGCCGAGCTACGCCCGAGCGCGCCAGCAGCCGTCGGCCGCGTCGGCGGTCAGCCGACGCCGGACTATACAGGGCTGTTTTTTGCTGACGTAACGTCGCCGTGACGCGCGCGCTCGCTCGTCGACGTTACGCTGGAGTATATCAGAGCCTTCACTGTGGTGCCGACGCCTAGAGCAGCGACCGCTCATTTCACCACGGTCCACGTGCCGATTGTTTCGCTCGAAGGACATATGACAGCGCTGCAGTACGGTAGCGCACGAGGGCAGTAACGTGGTCATATTTCTCCGCGTTTCTTTAAACGCCGGAAAAAAACAACACTACGCAGCATGTACGTTTCCACAAAAAATTGGATCGGTCGTTTTGGAAGGCCCTTTACAAAGTAATGAAACGCACTTGACCCTCAAGTGAATACCAGAAATGTTGCATAATTCCTCTTAATTAATTGACATATTAAGCGCAATAAAAATACCCTATCGAGAGCCACATGACGGTAAATGTCGTTGGTTTTATTCAGTTGAGGTTAATCAATCTTTGCAAATATCTTTGTTTCTTTGTTTCTAAAGTGCAAGCCATCGAATTTTGTTTAAGATTGTTTTTTGTTGCGTGTTGCATTCTGTAACCACTCCTGCAAGGGCCGAGTGAGCCTGCAGTATTTTAAAATATATATATATATATATTTGGTTCCACTTACGTGAAACATCCTTTGTAAACACGATACAGGCGGTACCCCTAAAACCTACTGCATAACAAATAGCTCAAAAGGGTTCGTGGGGACGATTATGAGTAAAACGGAGTACTTGGTATTATGTGTCTCGAATCCCCTTGCGAAGATCTTTAAGATTCTTTCTTATATACTTTCTATTATTATAATGCAAACTCAATTTCGCTACGTTATGAAATCGTAAACAGAATCTTTGTTGTTGTTTACTCTAGGCACGCTCAGATTATTTTACCTTTGTCGCCAACATCACCTTGGCATGACAATAAACTCATATGGAATGTAGATATGTAAATAGCAATGATGCAGACAGTTAAAAAATAACAATAAAGCAGATAAGAAATTTAGGAGCACGTTACAAAAGACATATTACAGTAAAGAGACGGGCAAAAACTATACAGAGGCCTGGGCAATGTATGGGATGCAAACGGACGACAGCAAAGAGAGCACTTGTGCTAACAATCCAATTATCATTAAAATAACTTATTGAACAATTAGCAGGAAGAACAAAGTTACAGTACGCCAAAATATTTTTTGTTACGCAAATGCTTATTCTACTGCTTCTAGCATCGGCACCGGTGGTGCCACGGTTGTTAGAATCTCATTTGCATATAAGTCAATCTCACCGTACTATGTAAGTCAAGCTTACATCCACGAGATCTTTGAAATCGCTGATGTGTCAAAGCTGCGAGACACAAAGCAACCCCTTTATTGCATTCTTGAGACTTTGCAACGGAGCACCACACAAGACAAACGTCTGTAACTACACTACACTGGCTTCATAATTTGACCGAAAAACGACGCACGCATTGGAGCACACAGCACAGTACCGTGGCTACGAAGACGTGTCATGACACCGACACAGCTAAAAAGAAAGAAAACATCGAGAAAACAAAAGGCCGTCTGTGCGTAGACGTTCGCGGACTTGTGTTCGAGATGGCTCGAGTGCCATTGCGTGACTCTGCTCCACCACTAGCGACGCATAGACCTAATCGACTGGGCTCTCGGAGCACTCTGGCGCAAAGATAAAAGAATGTCACTGTCGTTAGTTTTATTCAAATGGCGTAGTGGCAGCAGTATCAGCTTGAGAAACGAAGTTCAGCCGACATTTATTGTTTCGCACGGTGGTGTTTCTACAGCAGTATCTTGTATCTTAAGATACACGATACATTATTGAATATATCGGAAATACAGATACAGATACTCGTTTTGCGAGACGTATCGCGATATAGATACAAGATACCCAAACAGTATCTAAGATAGTATCGAAGATACATGTATCTTCGATACTGCCCAGCACTGCAGAGTAGTAAAAGAAAAAAACTGAAACATGTCCTGCGACCAACAAGTGCGCAGTGCCGTAGGGTCCCCCTGTACGGACCTGTGTTGGTGCCAGGATTCGATAAAGATACAAAAGAACAAAATGACACGTGCAAACGATTTGTCTGCTTTGATGGAGCGCAGTAAATTACAACAAAAGGAAAAGAACGGCGTTTCTACACTGCCAGCTCGTTACAGCGAATGTCGTCTGCTAGGAAACCGAGTTCCTCCTGGAGCAGGCGCCCGCTCCTCCACTCCGCCCCTGCAATCACGTGCTCCTCACGTCACTGCTCTCCCATTGGGTGACCTTGGACAGACGCTCCGCCGCGAGCGAATTTTTCCAACTCCGGCGATCTCGATCGCCGGCGTTACGAGCGTCCACTGGTCGGGCTCCCGCGACAGCAGCCACTCGCTCTTGGAGCAAAATCGCTCGCATGTGAAACAGGCTTTAGTACAGAGCTGCCACAATGTTAAATAGCGGTTTTAACGCGATAGCGTTAAAGAGCTCGTTTCGCAGAAATTCCGGCGTCGGCGTCGATGGTTGTGAGCAAAAAATCGAGAAAGATGCAAATTAAATACATAACAGGAAAGCGCCAGGCCTGCGTGGAGCGCGCAGCACAGTCACAGCGAAAGCTGGAAAAGCTTCTTTTCTATAGAGCCCGTTCTAAACTTTGTTGGGGCTACTAATACAAGTACACATGTAAGGTATCCACTACGCCATAAATCATAATATTTGTGAAGTAGGGAAGCACCCACTATGCCAATATTCGTCTTTCTGCGGATACGCGGTGCGCCCGCTACACATCTGTAAGGCATTATGTGCACTTTGTTGATGCTGCATGTCGTTGATGACGATGAAGAATTATGGTTGAGCACATTGCAGTGGGTCGGAACCTTTAAGCCAAACACTTGTTGCGCAATTAACATTGTGTGACGCCTGGTTGTTATTTTACTCATCTGCCACGCTATGTTACACATGTTAATGCGATTCCTTGCCCGACATGACGCCTGTTGGGGTCTTTTGCAAAGGAATTTCAAGCACCAGCATAACGTGGCTCTGTGATGGAATACTATACTGCCGCGCAGAAGGCCCGGGTTAGAACACTGCGTGAGCTCGGGCCTACCCAAAAAACCTGGGTAAAGCAGTTTTAACGGCGGGCTCGGGCCGGGCTCGGGCCTGAAGCTCCGGGCTTAGGTTTGAGCCCGGGTTTGAGATGGCGTGCTCGGGTCGGCCTGGGCTTGTACTTTGCTCAGTTCTCCTCCCATCGTTTCCTCCCATCGCTCCTCACGTCTCCTCCCACCGCTGCTGACATAGCTTCTGTGCATGCTGCTCTATATCTCTATTTAGTCGGGCTATCCTCCTACTGAGTGTCCTGTTGTGTATCTGATGTTTCCATCTCCTTTATAACCCTTTCTATATACTTTGTAGCCCTTCCTATATAACTTCTAACTGCACTTCTGGTGGAACTATTTGTGTATCCATGGTTACGTCTTTCTTTATCTGTTCAGTCCATTCTTAGATGTTTTTAATTTCCCCGCTGGTATCCTCTCTAATGTTCCGAAATTTATCCCAGTCTACAATCTTGAGCTTCTTGCACTTGCTTTTACGCGGTCCCGCCATGACTGTTATTTCTATTATGCTGTGGTCGTTGCCCAGATCTTCCTGTGTATTTCTCCACTACGCGTCCGTTATGTTTTTGGTGAAAGTAAGGTTTGGCGTAGTGTCGACGCAAACACTGGTGCCTCTCCTTGTGGAAGCTGAAGGATCGGTTACTATAGGGTTAGGCCCTCCTGTTGCGCGTCTATCCAGAGCTGTCTGCCTTTGGGGGTCTCGAATTTATAGCCCCATGCCGCGTGTTGAGCGTTAAAGTCTCCTCCGATTACTGCCGCACGATTATCCGCTTTAGCGAGGGTTTTACGAAATAATGTTAGGAATTTGTGTTGTTCACACCCTGGTTCACTGTAAACGATGAGGACAAAGAGGCTCTCTGATGATTTCCGTTTAGGTATAATCTCTATGAAGCTTTCGTCAATATCCCTAACTTCCGTGTCGTGTTGCACGACCGTTAAGTTTTGCTTTACTAAAGTCGTAATGGCTTTCATCTTTCCTTCGGCACCATCAAATAATTTGGATCCAAATAGCTTTGCTGTGCCGTGTGTTTCTTATGTTAATATGATATCTGGGCTTTCTTTGTTAATCAGGTGCTGCTGTAGATCGAATCTTTTTCTATCGTATCCCCTACAATTTCAATGCCCGACCGTGTATGGGTCTCGTCTATCCATGGCGGCGTTACAGTTTACCTGCTCCTTCGGTTAGCACCGGGGGTTTGATGTAGGGCTTGCCTGTCGTTGTGATGGGACAACCGCCACTTGATTGTGGTCCCCACGCTGCTATTGTTGTTTCTATATCCGCGATGCGGGTCACTATCGCATTAAGCTGCTGCTGCATTTGTTGCATGATCCTTGCACCCATTTCCTCAAGTTTTGAGGCTCGATCCTTTGCTCGATTTCTTCCTGACGCTCCTGAAGTGTATTAACTGGTTTGGTCTTTTTCTCACTGTGTCCCAGTGTACCTTCCGTGGCTTTCCGTTTAGGCGGAAGAGCTACATCTTCCGCCATGCCTGTTTCCCTTTCCTCCGCCACAACTTTGGTCACTTCTCGGTTTTCTGTGATTCCTCTCCTAATATTGTTGTTCTCCTCTTTTAATGCGGTGTTACTTTCATTATACTGAACCATCATCTGCCTAATCTGCGCTAATTCTTTCTCTAGCTCCCTGATTTTACTTTGAGAAGCAGCCTCCCCGCGCGCCCCGGAAACCGCGTCCGCCCAGCTCACCTCTCCGAGTCCAGCGGGACCGTTGCTGGTGTTTTCTTCTTTGTCACTGTGGGATCTTCCCTCTTGTGCTCGAGCACTCAGTTTTTGTACTCCGCACAAGCACCACCAGGCATTCATGTAAAACAATCAACTTCCTAAAAAAAGGCAAGCTCTTTGTCAGATAAGTTGACAGACGGCGTGCTGACGCATTGAGGACCTAATTTAACAATGTTTTCACCTTCAGTGATTTCACTTGTCAACTTAGCATTCACGGATGAGACAACAGTACATGCGCCGAAAACAGGTTCACAGCCACATGTCTTACAATGTATCGCAAGCCATCCATCAAGCCCATTTTAAATGCAAAGCATTTCTTACCGAACTTCTGCGAGTTTGAGCGTATCTATCTATCTATCTATCTATCTATCTATCTATCTATCTATCTATCTATCTATCTATCTATCTATCTATCTATCTATCTATCTATCTATCTATCTATCTATCTATCTATCTATCTATCTATCTATCTATCTATCTATCTATCTATCTATCTAGCCGCCTACGACATTGGGCTCTCCTGGCCGTTTCGTTAATAGGATGTACCCCAAAATTGGTATGCCGTAACGTGACTTTATGACAAACATAAATGGCAGGACATAACATGAAAATCATGATATCCATGTCATGAACGACATGATTTACATGCCACTGCTTTGGTGCTCTTGCGGCCGTTTAGTTAGTTTGATATATACCAAAATTGGTATGGCGTGACAATAGTGTATGACGAACACAAGTGACAGGTCCTAACGTGCAAATCATGACACGCATATCATGTACAGCATGATTTACATTCCACGCTCATGGTGCGCTCGCGGCCGTTTCGCTAGCTTGATATACACCAAAATTGGTATCGCGCGACGTGACTGTGTGACAAACACAAATAACAGGTGGTAACATGAAAATCATGACACGCATGTCATGCACTGTATGACTTAAGTGCCACGCTCATGACGCGCTGGCGGCCGTTTCGCTAGCTTGATATACACCAAAATTAGTATCGCGTGACGTGACTGTGTGACAAACACAAACAACAGGTGGTAACATGAAAATCATGACACGCATGTCATGCACTGTATGACTTAAGTGCCACGCTCATGACGCGCTCGCGGCCGTTTCGCTAGCTTGATATACACCAAAATTAGTATCGCGTGACGTGACTGTGTGACAAACACAAATAACAGGTGGTAACATGAAAATCATGACACGCATGTAATGCATTGTATGACTTAAGTGCCACGCTCCTGACGCGCCCGCGGCCGTTTCGCTAGCTTGATATACACCAAAATTAGTATCGCGTGACGTGACTGTGTGACAAACACAAATAACAGGTGGTAACATGAAAATCATGACACGCATGTCATGCACTGTATGACTTAAGTGCCACGCTCATGACGCGCTCGCGGCCGTTTCGCTAGCTTGATATATACACCAAAATTAGTATCGCGTGACGTGACTGCGTGACGAAAACAAATAACGGGTGGTACCATGAAAATCATGACACGCATGTCATGCACAGCATGACTTACGTGCCACGCTCATGGCGCGCTCGCGGCCGTTTCGCTAGCTTGATATACACCAAAATTGGTATCGCGCGACGTGACTGTGTGACAAACACAAATAACAGGTGGTAACATGAAAATCATGACACGCATGTCATGCACTGTATGACTTAAGTGCCACGCTCATGACGCGCTGGCGGCCGTTTCGCTAGCTTGATATACACCAAAATTAGTATCGCGTGACGTGACTGTGTGACAAACACAAATAACACACTCTAAGACAAAATCGAGTATTTGGGGAGTATTTCTGCCACACAACAATAATCGTCATCTGGCTTGCTCGCGTTTCCTTTCTTGAAAACCCAGCTCTCGTCACTTTCCTGTCAAGAATGCTATGTCACGCTGATAACGCGCGCGCCGTTCGTGACCGGAAAGTGCCGCGACCGCGGTGATAACGCGAGGAAAGCACGCGAGGTGGATGACGATTGTTGTTGTGTGGCAGAAACACTCCCAAAATACTCGATTTTGTCTTAGAGTGCAGGTGGTAACATGAAAATCATGACACGCATGTCATGCACAGCATGACTTACGTGCCACGCTCATGGCGCGCTCGCGGCCGTTTCGCTAGCTTGATATACACCAAAATTGGTATCGCGCGACGTGACTGTGTGACAAACACAAATAACAGGTGGTAACATGAAAATCATGACACGCATGTCATGCACTGTATGACTTAAGTGCCACGCTCATGACGCGCTGGCGGCCGTTTCGCTAGCTTGATATACACCAAAATTAGTATCGCGTGACGTGACTGTGTGACAAACACAAATAACACACTCTAAGACAAAATCGAGTATTTGGGGAGTATTTCTGCCACACAACAATAATCGTCATCTGGCTTGCTCGCGTTTCCTTTCTTGAAAACCCAGCTCTCGTCACTTTCCTGTCAAGAATGCTATGTCACGCTGATAACGCGCGCGCCGTTCGTGACCGGGAAGTGCCGCGACCGCGGTGATAACGCGAGAAAAGCACGCGAGGTGGATGACGATTGTTGTTGTGTGGCAGAAACACTCCCAAAATACTCGATTTTGTCTTAGAGTGCAGGTGGTAACATGAAAATCATGACACGCATGTCATGCACTGTATGACCTAAGTGCCACGCTCATGACGCGCTCGCGGCCGTTTCGCTAGCTTGATATACACCAAAATTAGTATCGCGTGACGTGACTGTGTGACAAACACAAATAACAGGTGGTAACATGAAAATCATGACACGCATGTCATGCACTGTATGACTTAAGTGCCACGCTCATGACGCGCTCGCGGCCGTTTCGCTAGCTTGATATACACCCAAAACTGGTATCGCGCGACGTGACTGTGTGACGAACACAAATAACAGGTGGTAACATGAAACTCATGACACGTATGTCATGCACAGTATGACTTAAGTGCCACGCTCATGACGCGCTCGCGGCCGTTTCGCTAGCTTGATATACACCAAAATTAGTATCGCGCGACGTGACTGTGTGACGAACACAAATAACAGGTGGTAACATGAAACTCATGACACGTATGTCATGCACAGTATGACTTAAGTGCCACGCTCATGACGCGCTCGCGGCCGTTTCGCTAGCTTGATATACACCAAAATTAGTATCGCGTGACGTGACTGTGTGACAAACACAAATAACAGGTGGTAACATGAAAATCATGACACGCATGTCATGCACTGTATGACTTAAGTGCCACGCTCATGACGCGCTCGCGGCCGTTTCGCTAGCTTGATATACACCAAAATTAGTATCGCGTGACGTGACTGTGTGACAAACACAAATAACAGGTGGTAACATGAAAATCATGACACGCATGTCATGCACTGTATGACCTAAGTGCCACGCTCATGACGCGCTCGCGGCCGTTTCGCTAGCTTGATATACACCAAAATTAGTATCGCGTGACGTGACTGTGTGACAAACACAAATAACAGGTGGTAACATGAAAATCATGACACGCATGTCATGCACTGTATGACTTAAGTGCCACGCTCATGACGCGCTCGCGGCCGTTTCGCTAGCTTGATATACACCAAAACTGGTATCGCGCGACGTGACTGTGTGACGAACACAAATAACAGGTGGTAACATGAAAATCATGACACGCATGTCATGCACTGTATGACTTAAGTGCCACGCTCATGACGCGCTCGCGGCCGTTTCGCTAGCTTGATATACACCAAAACTGGTATCGCGCGACGTGACTGTGTGACGAACACAAATAACAGGTGGTAACATGAAACTCATGACACGTATGTCATGCACAGTATGACTTAAGTGCCACGCTCATGACGCGCTCGCGGCCGTTTCGCTAGCTTGATATACACCAAAATTAGTATCGCGTGACGTGACTGTGTGACAAACACAAATAACAGGTGGTAACATGAAAATCATGACACGCATGTCATGCACTGTATGACTTAAGTGCCACGCTCATGACGCGCTCGCGGCCGTTTCGCTAGCTTGATATACACCAAAATTAGTATCGCGTGACGTGACTGTGTGACAAACACAAATAACAGGTGGTAACATGAAAATCATGACACGCATGTCATGCACTGTATGACTTAAGTGCCACGCTCATGACGCGCTGGCGGCCGTTTCGCTAGCTTGATATACACCAAAATTAGTATCGCGTGACGTGACTGCGTGACGAAAACAAATAACGGGTGGTACCATGAAAATCATGACACGCATGTCATGCACAGCATGACTTACGTGCCACGCTCATGGCGCGCTCGCGGCCGTTTCGCTAGCTTGATATACACCAAAATTGGTATCGCGCGACGTGACTGTGTGACAAACACAAATAACAGGTGGTAACATGAAAATCATGACACGCATGTCATGCACTGTATGACTTAAGTGCCACGCTCAAGACGCGCTGGCGGCCGTTTCGCTAGCTTGATATACACCAAAATTAGTATCGCGTGACGTGACTGTGTGACAAACACAAATAACAGGTGGTAACATGAAAATCATGACACGCATGTCATGCACTGTATGACCTAAGTGCCACGCTCATGACGCGCTCGCGGCCGTTTCGCTAGCTTGATATACACCAAAATTAGTATCGCGTGACGTGACTGTGTGACAAACACAAATAACAGGTGGTAACATGAAAATCATGACACGCATGTCATGCACTGTATGACTTAAGTGCCACGCTCATGACGCGCTCGCGGCCGTTTCGCTAGCTTGATATACACCAAAACTGGTATCGCGCGACGTGACTGTGTGACAAACACAAATAACAGGTGGTAACATGAAACTCATGACACGTATGTCATGCACAGTATGACTTAAGTGCCACGCTCATGACGCGCTCGCGGCCGTTTCGCTAGCTTGATATACACCAAAATTAGTATCGCGTGACGTGACTGTGTGACAAACACAAATAACACACTCTAAGACAAAATCGAGTATTTGGGGAGTATTTCTGCCACACAACAATAATCGTCATCTGGCTTGCTCGCGTTTCCTTTCTTGAAAACCCAGCTCTCGTCACTTTCCTGTCAAGAATGCTATGTCACGCTGATAACGCGCGCGCCGTTCGTGACCGGGAAGTGCCGCGACCGCGGTGATAACGCGAGAAAAGCACGCGAGGTGGATGACGATTGTTGTTGTGTGGCAGAAACACTCCCAAAATACTCGATTTTGTCTTAGAGTGCAGGTGGTAACATGAAAATCATGACACGCATGTCATGCACTGTATGACCTAAGTGCCACGCTCATGACGCGCTCGCGGCCGTTTCGCTAGCTTGATATACACCAAAATTAGTATCGCGTGACGTGACTGTGTGACAAACACAAATAACAGGTGGTAACATGAAAATCATGACACGCATGTCATGCACTGTATGACTTAAGTGCCACGCTCATGACGCGCTCGCGGCCGTTTCGCTAGCTTGATATACACCAAAACTGGTATCGCGCGACGTGACTGTGTGACGAACACAAATAACAGGTGGTAACATGAAACTCATGACACGTATGTCATGCACAGTATGACTTAAGTGCCACGCTCATGACGCGCTCGCGGCCGTTTCGCTAGCTTGATATACACCAAAATTAGTATCGCGCGACGTGACTGTGTGACGAACACAAATAACAGGTGGTAACATGAAACTCATGACACGTATGTCATGCACAGTATGACTTAAGTGCCACGCTCATGACGCGCTCGCGGCCGTTTCGCTAGCTTGATATACACCAAAATTAGTATCGCGTGACGTGACTGTGTGACAAACACAAATAACAGGTGGTAACATGAAAATCATGACACGCATGTCATGCACTGTATGACTTAAGTGCCACGCTCATGACGCGCTCGCGGCCGTTTCGCTAGCTTGATATACACCAAAATTAGTATCGCGTGACGTGACTGTGTGACAAACACAAATAACAGGTGGTAACATGAAAATCATGACACGCATGTCATGCACTGTATGACCTAAGTGCCACGCTCATGACGCGCTCGCGGCCGTTTCGCTAGCTTGATATACACCAAAATTAGTATCGCGTGACGTGACTGTGTGACAAACACAAATAACAGGTGGTAACATGAAAATCATGACACGCATGTCATGCACTGTATGACTTAAGTGCCACGCTCATGACGCGCTCGCGGCCGTTTCGCTAGCTTGATATACACCAAAACTGGTATCGCGCGACGTGACTGTGTGACGAACACAAATAACAGGTGGTAACATGAAAATCATGACACGCATGTCATGCACTGTATGACTTAAGTGCCACGCTCATGACGCGCTCGCGGCCGTTTCGCTAGCTTGATATACACCAAAACTGGTATCGCGCGACGTGACTGTGTGACGAACACAAATAACAGGTGGTAACATGAAACTCATGACACGTATGTCATGCACAGTATGACTTAAGTGCCACGCTCATGACGCGCTCGCGGCCGTTTCGCTAGCTTGATATACACCAAAATTAGTATCGCGTGACGTGACTGTGTGACAAACACAAATAACAGGTGGTAACATGAAAATCATGACACGCATGTCATGCACTGTATGACTTAAGTGCCACGCTCATGACGCGCTCGCGGCCGTTTCGCTAGCTTGATATACACCAAAATTAGTATCGCGTGACGTGACTGTGTGACAAACACAAATAACAGGTGGTAACATGAAAATCATGACACGCATGTCATGCACTGTATGACTTAAGTGCCACGCTCATGACGCGCTGGCGGCCGTTTCGCTAGCTTGATATACACCAAAATTAGTATCGCGTGACGTGACTGCGTGACGAAAACAAATAACGGGTGGTACCATGAAAATCATGACACGCATGTCATGCACAGCATGACTTACGTGCCACGCTCATGGCGCGCTCGCGGCCGTTTCGCTAGCTTGATATACACCAAAATTGGTATCGCGCGACGTGACTGTGTGACAAACACAAATAACAGGTGGTAACATGAAAATCATGACACGCATGTCATGCACTGTATGACTTAAGTGCCACGCTCAAGACGCGCTGGCGGCCGTTTCGCTAGCTTGATATACACCAAAATTAGTATCGCGTGACGTGACTGTGTGACAAACACAAATAACAGGTGGTAACATGAAAATCATGACACGCATGTCATGCACTGTATGACCTAAGTGCCACGCTCATGACGCGCTCGCGGCCGTTTCGCTAGCTTGATATACACCAAAATTAGTATCGCGTGACGTGACTGTGTGACAAACACAAATAACAGGTGGTAACATGAAAATCATGACACGCATGTCATGCACTGTATGACTTAAGTGCCACGCTCATGACGCGCTCGCGGCCGTTTCGCTAGCTTGATATACACCAAAACTGGTATCGCGCGACGTGACTGTGTGACAAACACAAATAACAGGTGGTAACATGAAACTCATGACACGTATGTCATGCACAGTATGACTTAAGTGCCACGCTCATGACGCGCTCGCGGCCGTTTCGCTAGCTTGATATACACCAAAATTAGTATCGCGTGACGTGACTGTGTGACAAACACAAATAACAGGTGGTAACATGAAAATCATGACACGCATGTCATGCACTGTATGACTTAAGTGCCACGCTCATGACGCGCTGGCGGCCGTTTCGCTAGCTTGATATACACCAAAATTAGTATCGCGTGACGTGACTGTGTGACAAACACAAATAACAGGTGGTAACATGAAAATCATGACACGCATGTCATGCACTGTATGACTTAAGTGCCACGCTCATGACGCGCTCGCGGCCGTTTCGCTAGCTTGATATACACCAAAATTAATATCGCGTGACGTGACTGCGTGACAAACACAAATAACAGGTGGTAACATGGAAATCATGACACGCATGTCATGCACTGTATGACTTAAGTGCCACGCTCATGACGCGCTCGCGGCCGTTTCGCTAGCTTGATATACACCAATATTAGTATCGCGTGACGTGACTGCGTGACGAAAACAAATAACAGGTGGTACCATGAAAATCATGACACGCATGTCATGCACAGCATGACTTACGTGCCACGCTCATGGCGCGCTCGCGGCCGTTTCGCTAGCTTAATATACACCAAAATTGGTATCGCGCGACGTGACTGTGTGACGAACACAAATAACAGGTGGTACCATGAAAATCATGACACGCATGTCATGCACAGCATGACTTACGTGCCACGCCCATGGCGTGCTGGCGGCCGTTTCGCTAGCTTGATATACACCAAAATTGGTATCATGCGACGTAACTGTGTGACGAACATAAATAACAGGTGGTAACAGGAAAATCATGACATGCATGTCATGTAGGTATATCATTTAGATGCCACGCTCATGGTGCACTCCCGGTCATTTTGTTTACTGGATATATACCTAAATTGGTATGGCATGACAAGAGTTCGTTACGAACATAAATAGCAGGTCACGCATCGTATATATGTAGCAGAATATACGTTTCATTAGCACGGCATATACCAGGTTATACACGCATGCATGTATGACAATCTCGCGATATATAGCGAACTAGTTGTCACGACATGAATGACTTCATAAGCCTCAATGACAAACAAGACGATCTATGCAGCTGTTTACTGGCTGCTTCGCATTATCTCGATTCCCACGCTGCGTGGGATCTGCCGCTATTTTTACATTGTTGTTGCGCTATTTAAGCCTATCATTACGACACCTTCTGGTCTGGCCTATATATTTCTTACCACAAGAAAGGGAAATCCTGTAAACAACATCACTCCTGCAAAGAAATGGATGACCTTGTGTTTCTTAGCGCACGCATTAGATTTCATATTGCTATTATTGCGATGGCACAGGCTAAGAAGTTTACGAGGGCCTGAAAAAACACTTTTACTTTGTGCGGTGTACAAACATTGTGTGCTCAGATAAACAAACTTTTGTTGGTAGTTTGCGCTCTGTGCGTCATCGTCGTCTTTCTTTAGTCCCTGTTCTGCTTGCGCAATTCAACACTACGGCTTAGCAGCCTCGCTCTTAAAAAAAGCAAACTGAATCCTGTGCTGTCTCTCTTCTGTTATTATTGCGCTCCCTGTTGAAACTTAACTCCTGCTGCACTTGTTAGTAGCATGCGCCAACAAAACAAATATTTTGCTACTTAAAACGCTTTGCTGGCGATTCCATATTCGGGCAACATCACCTAGATTATTGGCTCGGGTCCCTGTCGGGCTCGATCTGCAGTCGGGCCGGGCCGGGCCGGGCCGGGTAGGTGAGATTTTTTTCTCGGGTTCGGGCCAGGCCCGGGTCTCGCTTTGAGTCACCGGGCCGGGTTCGGGCGCGTAAACTTCAACGAGTGCCGGGCCCAGACAGGGCCCTGGCCGACTAACACGGCCCGTTCAGTGCTCTAGCTCGGTCGCATCTGCAATGGCTTTAAGTTGCGGCTGCGCTGGTTCACGCGTTCGGCGCTCATTGATTTTTTAGGGGCGAAGCTCCTTAAGGCGGCACCCGTTCGTCCCTCGTAGTCGTAGTAGTAGTCGTAGTGCGTAACCATTCTTACGCTTTGACCTCCAAGGTGGTGCCGGTGGGAGATTTTTCCTGTGCGTTGTTGAACAATAAAAAATTCGCAGCGTGCGCGTTAACTAAATGCCGAATTCTTCTGTCTCTCATTCCCCATTAGCAGCCATTGGCATGTTCCAGTAGGAAACGTTAGTAGAAGTAGAAGTGTAAGTGTTAGCTAAAAGCCGACTTCTTCTGTCTCTCATTCCCATTAGCAGCCATTGTTTACCTCCAAGGTAGTGCCTGGTGAGATTTCTCCTGTGCGTGATTAAACAATAAAAATTTTGTTCAAAACGCCGTTGATTGATGAAATAAACCAACGAAAGACGCCAGATGTTTTGTAAAAGCAAAACGAAAGAACGCCAGATGTTTCTAAAGCAAAATGAAAAGACGCCAGCTGCTTAACGAAAGACGCCACATGTTTTCTAAAGCAATGGTTTTCTAAACAATGAAAATTCACAGCGTACATGTAAAATTAAAGTGAGCTGCAAGTCGTCATAACTCATCGAATCTTTAGTATAAACGCGCCCGATCTCACGTCGGTGATGATGTACTGGGCAGAATTCACGGAAGATTCACGGTTTACCGATGAACCTCCGCAGCTTCGCCCACTCATCATCATTCACTCCGTGGATATGCTGTGATTTTTTGTTTCTCGGTTCAACTTTCTTTGTTTTATCGCGCAGCACACTGCTTTCTCTGACGCCTTTAGATGACTAGCGCAAAATTACTTCTTTCTGCGGCGTTGTATTACCCCAAACGGTTCCCATGTTTGCAGCCGCATATCGAGCACTGCGTAATGAAGCGCGATAAAAAAAAAAGCAATGCGTGCCGGGCGCGCGAGTCAGCCCAGCCGCAGCCACCACGTAAAACGATGGTACAGATACGACAGAGAAGAGAGAGCGACACCCAGTCGACATTCAGTCGACGAGCACCGTAAGCGCATCAGGCAAAGCTGCATGACAGTAAGCGTATAGGATGGGATGCGCATGCGCGCCGCTGCTCTTGGCGTCCTCTCGACCACAAGGACCACGCCGGCAGATAGCACGTCGATGCAATTTGGCACGGGCTCCCGTGATCCGTATACTTTTGCTCACGGTTGTACCTAATGATAAAACATAGGAAAACGAATTGCGATATCTTCTTATCATAATGATTAGTTGTAGTTGTGAAAGTAACAATCTATGGCGTAAACTATAGCTGCATTGATGACCACGCCTGTGGTCTTTAGAGTTCGCGCATGTTGTTTAAATGGCGCCTCTACGATGCAACACGATTTCACCGTCGACGCATGTAACCGCACAGCCTGTAGAGCATAGTACGAATGTTCATTCGAAGAAGCCGCATTTTCTTTCCGGGTTCATTGGCGATCCGCGAGCACAGTGGAAGGCTTCGGAGAAGTGCGGCGAGTTCTTGAGCAGCATGTTGCAGTCGGTGGATAGATCTCGCACAGGCTTCGCGACGTGGCACATGGCATGGCACAACATCAAGAAGAAGACCTGCGTGCGGTCGCAGTAATTAGTGAGTCTTGTATAAACAGATAGTATGTAAGCCCGTTTTCTGTTTTGTTCTTGAATAAGAGAACTGCGTTAAAGTCTTCATTGTAAAATAGCGGGCGACCTCGTTTCGGTGGACGATAATAGGAGGTCGTTGACTAGCTAATTCAAGGCTAAAATTTATGGTAACCTTGAATGTACAGTCACGCCCAATGACTTGCAACACGAGAGCGCATGGCCTTCAGTTCAAAGACTGCGCATGGGTTCAACTTGTTTTCATTTCAGCAACTAAATAATATTTTCTTATTTGAAATCATCTCCGAGTACAAGAACAGCATTTAGTTATGAAAATAAGGGCTAGTGGAAGCCATGAGCAGTCTTTGAACTCGCGAGGCCACGCGCTTCCGTGTTGCAAGTCATATTGAGCGCGACTGTACACGTAATATATAACGCAATTGATGAAATTTATGCTTTTCTTGATTATGCGAAGATTTCATATAAAAAAGGCTATGACTTCTCGATTTAGCTACTGGTCACCATAGGAAAGATGACAAGTTTTATGCAAAGATATGTCGAGTTAGGGACACTTCATCAGACTACGATTGCAACTGATCGGATAATGTAAATGGGCGTCGTTGCGAACATCGAACCTCATCTGTAGTTACGAATGGTACCCTGTTCGACTTTGCTTTCATTCAAGGTAGGATGATTGAAGTCATCCGTTGACTTTACTATGTAATCGAAGTTGTTACTAACCCTGTTCTGCTCATCTGGTACTGACATTTTAGTCTTTTCTACACGGAGCTTCCTTTTTGCTGTTTTGATGCCGCCCCTCATTTTTAAAGACGACAGTCTTTCTTGG
Source organism: Rhipicephalus sanguineus (assembly GCF_013339695.2). NCBI lineage: Eukaryota > Metazoa > Arthropoda > Arachnida > Ixodida > Ixodidae > Rhipicephalus > Rhipicephalus sanguineus. Next base: position 195,220,289 of record NC_051177.1, read on the forward strand.
GATACTTAAACGGAGAAATTTTGGTCTGTCTTTCTGTCTGTCTTTCTGTTTGTCGGCACGTCACTCGATTCAGCCATCCGGCCAAAGTTTAAGCCCATGCCTAAAGACCACCGAACTTGAACTGGTGTATGCGATCATACTTTCAGCGTGGTCGATTAAAAAACAAATATTACGCATATCTGAGGCGCAACATCATTACCTAGGTATTATGCAGTGTGTTTTTCACTCCCTTCACTTTTGACGTCATCATTCCCTATATTAGTTACTTTCTTCTGGTCTATCTTTTTTGACAGTTCAGCGAATTCTACATGATCAGTTGAATTAGACACTTTCATGTTTTGTGGTTTCTCCTTTAGGTATTTTGTGGCTTGGGAGAGCTTGCCTGGTTGCTGCCTTTGTCGTTTAGCTCCAACTTCAATTGCTGCTGCAGAAATGTCCGAAAATGAGTGTCGTTACGGTTTCGTTTATTGTCCCACTCTATTCTCCCATCCCGAAGCTCCGAATGTGTTCGCTGAGTGAATCATGAACTAATTCATTAAACCTATTTGTAGGTAATGCGGCACGTACGTCTAACGATAGGCACATGGCCGCGTGAAAGGGCGAGATATGAGCTATAACTTTATCTGTTATTCAAAGTGTATTCGAAGTCAGTGTCCATCGATTGCACCTACCTGAGCTTCCGTCAGGTTCCTGCTTATTGGACGGCGACTGTAATCGATGTCGTCGCCTGCGGCAAACGCCGAGTACGCAACTTCCAGCGCAGCGACGTGGGAGACGAGGTAATCTTCGGTACCGTTGCCAAGGCACTGAACCCTGTTCTGGAACTCATCCGAGTCGTAGGGTGCCATCCAGGAACCTTCCACAACGCTTTCGTTAGCTGTAATGGAGAGACCCGTCGGATCTTGCGCCTTCATTATCTGCGAGGCGAACAAGAACCCTACGCCACCATAAAACATGGCTCTCGTCCCGTACGAGTAATAAACGGGGCGAGAGAAAGTTGTAATGGCCACGTCAATTGAGTTTGAAAGGTAGTCGTAAATGAATGAGCGGGAAGATATGACGCTGTGCATACCACGACTGCTCTCTTGAAAAGGAGTGTCCGGTACACGACGCATGCACTCATGTCCTTCGATCCATATCTGCACAAAGGACCTCCCACTGTTGGGAAAGCATCTGTAGAACCTTTCGACTTCTTCTTGGGGGAGGTCCGGTGGCCACAGTCTGAAGCGCATGGACATGTACTTCTGCAGGGCTGTCGCTTTGCTTGATTCGCTTAACCAGGACGTGTTCACCTTCCTCGTGACTTGTCGCACGACGCTCTCCAGGCCAGTGTTGACAAGAAGGCGGTCGCGATATGTCAGACGTGAAGTGGAGTACAAGTAAGCTAGGAGTGGCCTGTAGACGTCTTCGACGTACATAGCGCAGTAGAGTGGAATGTAACGTGCAGCGTGGACTTCACCCCAAAGGGCTATCTCCAAGGGCGCTTTGTCCAACACGACGATGTGGGTCTGAACGAACTCCCAAGACATTTGACGGAGCAAGACTTCATCATCGTACTTTGTGAATAGTTCACCGATTGCCTCAAGATAGTAGCGGTCTTCTACAAACGCTTCGTCTTCGCCAGTGAATGAGAATCGTTCGTTAACGTGAGAGTTGAGCTGGTCCAACCACAGTGACGAATTCAGTCTTCCCGTGTAATCGCCGATGCGAGAGAGTGGAATGAGAAGCGGCACCTTCGATTTCCGTTTCATGGCGTCGAGCAGGAGATTCACAACCATCGTCTGTAGCGAGCAGCTTTCGAAGATGTCTTTTTCCGTGAGAGGGATGGTTTGGTTGTCGTAGAGCGCCTTGAAATGCATCTTCCAGTAATCCATGTAGGCGTTGTGCTTTAGCACGTGAAAATGGTTTCTGGCGAAGAAGGCGAGTGTATCTTCGTTTCCCGGTGTTATCAGCAACCTCTTTCTGCGACGCTTCTCCGTCTGCGAATCGTTACCCGCATCCACTCTAAGCGTTAGCCAGAAGGTGTCGTGCCAGTTTAAGGATAAGTCGATCAGCACGCCGAGCGCGCTAGGTATAACAGGCGGTGGCTCCGGCCACGACAGGTTGAGCTCAGAAAGAAATCCACGAAAGCGCTTGACGTCAGAGAGGTCCGTCGAACGATCTGCCACGCACGCCTCGAACAGCGCCTGCGGCTTCTTTCCCACCTCGCTGGTGCTCGCTGCCTGATCTAAAAATTCTGCGAAGGACCGTATCCACTTGATCATGATCTCGGCCATCGCTGTACTGGCGATCTGGCCGTAGCCGTAAGGGGGCTGCCACGAAGAACAGACATGGGTGTAAAAGTCATTGCAGGGGTCCACGGAAAGATTGCGGCGGAAGTCTAAGTACAAGGCATATTCGCGGCAATCATCCGTGAGACAGAGCAGTGCTTTCTCGCTGCCGGCGCGCACTTTGTCTCGCGAGAAGAACCAGGCTATGGTGAGCAGCAGGCCAAGGACAACGACGAAGACGAACAGGAAAACCCTCTTCTTCAGCCTTAAGTTATCCCAGAAGACAGAGTCTTTCTTAGAAAATGGACAAGGCTTGTCCACCTGCAGAGATGAAAATTATCGACTAAGGTTACGTGGCGAATTTAGCTGTGACAACTCTCTTTAGAAAAAACCGCCGCAACAAATTTGCCTACAACGAAAGAGTTTAGGCGTCTCGAGGACTGATTTATTAATTGAACACGGAGGTACACTCGCGTTCAATATGACTTGCAAGACGGGAGCGCGTGGCCTAGCTCACGAGCTGAAAGTTCACCCATGGACTACACTAGGTCTTAACTTTACTTGGGGTGATCCCAAATTAGAAAGTATAATTTGGTCGTAGAAACTAAGGTAAGTTGTTGCCATGCGCTATTTTTGAGCTCGTGACGCCACGCGCTTCCGTGCTGTAAGACATATTGAACGCGACTGTATAGCGGCGCCGCCACTACTATGCCACTCTGTTTCGGATTGCAGAAGAAGCGACCGTTGACTAAACACCAAGGACTGTTCGCCACATTGTAGGCCCGAATTTCACAGTGTACATCAGGCCCGTAGCCAGGTGCCGGGGTAGGAGGGGGGGGGGGGGGGGGGGGGGGAGGGGGCTAGCTCCCTTCCCCCCGAAATTCTGATGGTTTTGCAATACAGAAAATAATGAAAATAGGTGCTTTTCTAAATTAGTCAACGCCTTCATCAAGTGCCCCCCCCCTCCTTCCGGAAAAAAAATTCCTGCCTACGGGCCTGGTGTACAATGTAGCTACGGTGCCCCCCATTTCAACGAAGAGACTACTAGCGAGCCGAATGGCCGAACACGCTTTTCAGTTAGAGGGAATGATATCTTTTCGCCGGCTTTTCTTCTTATCTAACCGCACGTCCTACCTTGCACGGTGAACTTCAGATGTGTATGTAGTGGAGAATAGTAATATGATCAGGCTTACAGTAATCGGAGGTCATTCAACACACACTGTCACTAACAACTACGAAAAATGTCGATGTCGATGTCTAAATACACCCCCTTTCAAAGAAGGTGGCGGCAAATATTGGCCTAGCCTGTTTGTTCTGCATACTTTCACCATATCGCACTCCGCATATCTCCGGTATATCTCCTAACTCTACCTATGCCTGTTACGGCCTGATCTCGATCCATCTCTCCTTTGCATTTTTTTCAAGCAATATAGCAAACGTGTCTTGCTTAGCTCGACCTTTGACAGCTTAATGCTCCCATTAGCTTTGAAACCCATTGTTTCTAAAATGCTTCTGGTGAGGTGAATATACTGGCACATTTACAAGAACGTACCGAGATGTGTTCCTTTTTTTTAATACAGCAGATGCAAACACAACAATTTGATGCAAATATGCGCTCCTGTATGCCCTCGCCCTCGGGCAGGTGGCTTTGTCCTGCAAAAATCAAGGCCTTGCTTTTTTGTGTCAAGTGGTCAGTGATGCGTATCATGACATGTCTCGACAATGTACATATCGGAATGGTACTGATGTCAGTAGCTCTATTGAGTACACGCGCCTACAGTACTAGCCGAGTTCAACTCGGCAATTACAATACGTGCACAAAAGCATGCAATCAATTAAGAAGTTGATAACAGCTCTCACTTAATACTGGACGTGCTGAATGTTACCGTGAATGTTATGCAGTTTCTCAAATAGAATTATTCAAACTCTGAAGGCACGTCATAGCGGGTTCGGGGCTCGGCCTACTACGGTTAGGAAGCCTATGGTATCAAACAAGAAATTCGAAAATGTCTTTCCACCCGCAGTTCCGCCTCCTGCGGCCAGCCGTTCTACATTTAGGCATGTAGTTAGCAGGCACTGCACAGATGACGACTCGTAAAGAGAAGCAGGCAAGAGCGTCATCCTGTCAATACTTCGTTCATTTCAAAGAACGAAAGAAGAAGAATTGTTCGAGGGGCTCGTTTCTTTGTACCTAATGAATCCGTCAAACAATTAAGCCAAGGAAAGCGTAGAAAACATTATGTGATATTTTAAACCATGGTGCTATAATTATGACATAAATGGATGTGAACTAGACTAGTCGAAGAAACACCTTTGCCGTCAGTGGGTCCCTAACGCACACCCTTCGAATTACGCACAAGTAATGTTGTGCAGTATGTAATGCAACATGGTGGTCCTTGGAAATATCACCATGTTGTTAACAAGAACCCAACCGATTTCGCATTGAGTAGTCGTCGGTTTTTACTTTTATGCATTCAAGCGAGAGCCAATCGGTTCCTGTCCCCGTCACTTAGTAGCGCGAAAAGATGTCCCTGCGTTCAATTCAAGAGAAGCCTGCGCCCTGACGCTGAATTGACGGGAGTGTTCCTGGAAACTGACCAAACTGTGACACCACAGTGGTTCTTGTCTCTACATTCGTCTATCCTGCGCGTTTCCCACAACGCTGAGCTGTGTACTTACCCAGGAGCTCGGACTCGTCTGCGGACTGAAGTAAGTCCGCCCCCGTTCCAGAGGCGCGCGTTGCCGCTGCGGTGACGCTCGCCAAAAGTACGGCTTCGGAGGGCGCTGGTCCAACTTTTGTCCTGGATAACTACCTTCGGATAGCCACCTCGAGTTCGTCGTGTGCAAGTTCGATGGTGCCCCTTCTTGGGCTCCAAAGGCATTTCGTGCCACCCCGCGTCTAGTAGAGGCAATTGTCGTATTGGTTTCCTTCGCCAGCGGAAGAGCGTGATCAGAGTGCCATTTCTCCCATGGCTCAGGAGTCTTTCCGGCCGTCTGCATGAGGGGAACGTTGGTGGGTGAATGCGAGCGTCCATCGGGCGATCGGGACAATGCACGCGATCCCGTTGAGCAGTAAATGTTCGCCGGCTGTTTCGCACCAAGTGATGAGTTTTCTTGCTTACTGGATGGCGAGCTACATGCGGTGTTACGAGGAGTCAGATGACTACGCATCACTGGCGGCGGCGAACGGCTTTTGATTGCTCTTTTCGTTTTCTCGACGGTGGTGTTCTCGTGGATCCTGTCATGGACAGCCGATGTGGGCTCTTTCGGCACCTGAGGCTGAACGACGTGATTCTTCAAAGGGCGGCTCGACAACAGTGATGCGGCCTCTCTCGAGCGTGACTTGTCGTGGATAAGACTACGTTCCGTGGATTGGGACATACATTGGGTCGGGATGTCAAACGTCTCGGAGGCCGAGCATCTTGGCTCCTGCGGTTCTTTCCGGAACGAAGTGTCGGGCGGTGCTCCAGTCGCTCCGCGGTTGCGCTCTCTGCTGGTTCCCTGACGACCACGGGCGTGGCCGACGCTCGAAAAGTCTGTACGATTATCGTCCGTCATCTTCGATGCGAAGTTCTCTTGGTATGCGATCCTGCTTCCCGGTCTGTTTCTGTTTCTGTGGCGTTTGCTTGGAAGGCGTTGGACGTAGCGGTTCTGCAGGAGCGGATGTGGCGTCTGGTTCGTTGGTATTCGTGCGGCTTCTCGTTGGGCCCTTCTTCTTCTTCTTATCTTCAGCCATTGACTCATACCCAATACAGGGGATTGGCCGAGTGGTCAGTGGAATTTTCTGTCGAGTTCTTTACAGTAACACTAGTCTGCAAAAGGTAAATAGTATGTTAAATTGAATTGCGTAGCATCAGGCACGTCGGTTGTCATTAATTAAAGTGGTGCCCCGGCTACGGATAGCATACCAAAATCGCTGCTACAGTGGAGAGTATTCTAATATAATGTTTTACCACCTTTGATTATAAGTGGGCAAATTGTAAATCATGACTCAGGGGACGGATTGCAACTCATGATTACAAAATTGGACAAGGAAAGCAGAACGGTTGGTCTGAAAATTAATATGCAGAAAACTAAAGTAACGTACGACAGTCTCGGACCGCGGAGCCGAACCATGAGACTGAAGACACTAGGAGAATAATAATGTGGTGGAGCACATTCGGCAGGCATTCTCAAATCATGAATGGTAGTTTACCACTGTCCCTCAAGTGGAAGGCATATAATAGCTGCATCTTGCCGGCACTTACCTACGGAGTAGAAACCTGGAGACTTACAAAGAAGGCTCAACACAAATTGAGGACGACGTAGCAAGCAATGAAAAAGAAAATGATAGGTGTAACTCATACTACTGAAACGGCGCCACAAGGGAAGACGAATGCACATGAGAAAAAAGGAGGACACGAAAACACAAGCGCCGTGATAGGTGTAACCTTAAGGGACAAGAAGAAAAAATGGACATGCGCAGGGCATGTAGTGCGTAGGCAAGATAACCGCTGGTCTTTAAGAGTAACTGACTGGATTCCAAGAGAAAGCAAACGTGCGAGGGGAGACAGAAAGTTAGGTGGGCAGATGAGATTAAGAAGTTCGCGGGTACAATGTGGTCGCTGCAAGCACAGGACCAGGTTTCCTGGTGGAACATGGCAGAGACCTTTGCATTGCAGTAGGCGCAGTCGGGCTGATGATGATGATTACAAGTGGACTACTGAATGATAAAATTGATGCAGAGATATGTTGAAAAACGGGCTACCATCCAGCCCAGAATTGCACAGCGTTGTGTACCTTCGCATTTGAAGAAAAAGCCTCAGGGCAATCATAAAACGGCCATAGGCGTGCGCACGGGGGAGGAGGGGCAAGGGGAGGGGGGAGGGCGGCCTTCGCTCTATTCACCTAAGAACGGGACGCAAAGTCTGCCCCATATACCTTTACTCAGTCGAGCTTGTCCCGTGTTTGCTTGAAGAGTAGGGTCATGGCCACGAATGTTCTTGACGATAATGCCCCTGATGTTGGCCCCTGATGTTGCATCCAATACCTCTTTACTTCCCATCTTTGTTTAAAGTGCAGGGGAATGGCCATGCAAGTTTCTGACAATAATGGCGGCCGGCCCCTGATGTTTCATTCCAAGAACCGTTTACTTCCCATCTATACTGCCGGAAAGCCAGGGACCAAAGACAGGCAGGCCATTCTGATGAGCTCGTCATCGTTACGATCTTCATTTTTTTTTCATTCGATTTTCTGATAGAATTCGATCCCGCGACCTTTGGGTGAGCAGTCGAGCACCATAACCATTAGATCACCGTGGCGGGTGCTCCTTTACAAAGTTTTCAATTTGATCAAGATGCGTCTTTTTGCCGCGGCATGCACCGTTTTCTTTTTTGCGTTATACATACGTCGGTGTATGACGCCCGTGCACTCCCTTCTTCATATTTAGTGGACCAGTAATGAGTATTGGGGTTCGCCCAATTTTTGTGGCACATAGGTTTCTGCTACACTCTAAGAAAAAAAAAGAGTTCTTTGACTCCTTTCAGATAGTCCTGACTTGCCACGCGTACGACTCTCTTTAAAGAGGCACGTCAACTCTCTTTAGAGATCATTGTACTCTCGACGTGGAGTCGTGTGACCTACGAGAGAGTTCACGTGCCTCTTTAAAGAGAGTCATATACATGGCAAGTCAGGACTCTCCGAAAGGATTCACACATACACTTTTATTGTGATAGCAGTTATATGGACACTCTCGGCTGGTTTTTGCCGTCGGCGTCGCCGTCATGTCCCGTAAATATATGTATGTATGTATGTATGTATGTATGTATGTATGTATGTATGTATGTACGTATATAAAAGCCATAAAGAAAAATAATTTAGAAAATACTTTTCGACGCGCGGAATCCAAAGAGCGACCTCTCGCTCCGCAGCGCACAGGGTTAGACGGCTAGGGCATGAAGACTACCGTCTTTCAGCATGGTAACGGCGAGCTAGTTATATATACCATTTACTTGAGCGAGATGGCGCGAAGTGCGCGAGGGGCACGCTTTAAAGGTCGTCGCTCCGCTTGTTGCGATGTGCGCGCGCGCTTACTGCCACGCGAGAGGCGCGAGGTACATTTTGCCCTACAAGGCGTGGTCGCCTGCGTGCGCGCTTATTTCGTGACGGGTGGTTTGTATGTCTTGTGCTTTCACCGCGACGTCCGCGCCAAAGTTACAGAGCGTACGAAGGTCACTTCGCTCGCTGCAGCGGCCGCGTTTGCGAAAGAAGCCCGATGTTCAAACAGAAAGAAGTAACAACTGTTACAGCTGTTAGTTCGCGCTGCTCTTGTGTATACCTGTGGGTTCGTTTCGTGCCTCCTTCTTTATGTTTGAGTAGCGTGCTTTAAGTGTCGAGCTGTGACACTTGATAGTTCGCGATCGTCCTGTGTGTGTTCTTTTCGTGCGTCATTTGCGTTTGAGCGACGCGGTGGAAATTTCGGGCTGCTTTCCGCTCTTCACGTTACATTCCAATTTGTTGCTATCGCATTCACTGAGTCGCCGTTGCGGCGAAACTGTGACTTTTTTAAACACGACAGTGTTTTATGTCGGGGTCCGCCAAGACTTTCATGACGTCCGCGGTCCGTGACGATAGGTGACAGGCGCTCGAACCACTGCGCCACGGTAACCATACAGTAGGTGCCAAGAACGCGCCTTTTATCTCTCAGACTTTCCTCTCAGTGCTCTTGGTTTGCGGGGTGGTGTCGCCGTCTGGGAACGGTAGAGTGAAGTAATGCATGGCCTCGATTAGCTCCGGCAATGCGTCGTTGCACCGTTGCTACCGCCGTCCGATTGGGCGCGTTTCCAAAGAAAGCGTGATTTTGTCAACGCTTTACACCGCGAGGTGGTGGATTTAGCCCAAGCCTCGCTCATAACATCCATCCATATTAAAGAATAGCTCTGCGACGCTCTCCTGGCTGTCACACCGCGTTCCCCGCTCGAACAGAGAGGAATCACGGACAGACTAGAGGGGAGAGACGACACGCGTCGCGTTTCCCGTCACGTTTCTAGCCCGGTCGTGGTGTGATCTTTCTATTAACTCTTTAACATTCCACGGGATGGCGACCTTAGCCCAAGCTGAGTAAAAAAGCTCAGAGTCCAATAACCGACTGTCTTCTGGCTGTCACACGGCTTCCTCTGATTACGCTCTCCCTGTGCGAATGGAACGGCCTTAGCAACACTAGCAACGGCGCGTTGCCGGCGCCAGTTTCGGAGGCCACGAGTAATGCATCATGTCACTAACGAGCACCGACTGCTAGCATTTCGGTAGTCTCAGCGCGGCGGAGGCTTTCGCTGCAATATTGTAGAAAATTCCATGGTCGGTGAAATGCGACGTCCTCGGTGATTCGATTCGGTGACGACGCAGTTACGCGATCCGCCCTTCGTGTCAGCGTGCGACGCTTCCTCGCCAATGTAGGGCCGCTTCCAAATGGGCTAACGGTGCTTCTCCGCCGTCTACAGCTTCGCGTGCACTGGCACCGGCTACTAGGGAGCGCACACCTTGCCGTTTCTCTCCTCAAATGGCGACGCTTTGAAAGTGTGCATGCCGAGTTAGTGTTTGTTATGTGTATGGTGAAGCCATGTTTGCGCGGGATTCATCATATGCTGTGTCCAGGTGCATGTTAAGCACTATAGCTACCACAAAGGTTTAATCTTGTTCATGGATGTTAGTCGTCGGGATGGAGATGAGCCACCAGGCGTAGCTGCCAATGAGTGACCGGCAGCTACAGTCGATGGCTGACTATAGCTGCCAAACACTAACAGACATTGTGCAAGCTCTCGTATTATGATAAACATTCAACTACTTCTGCGAGGACACATTTCACTTTCGTGCTATACTGATTCCTTTGACGGAAGCTTCAACCATGTTGTTGTTTTTTTCTCTTAGAGTGTAGCTAACATACGGTATGCCCTAGCAATACACAGCTTCGGCGTAAAGCAACATCTATCGCTGTGCTCCTTCACTCGGTTACGACGATGGAGGATGATGCTCAACTCTGGAACGGACGCCTAAGAAGTTCGCTCTAAAACAACAACAAACCTGGAAACAACCTTCTTCTGCGGCGGTTTCTCGGCCATCGGCGCTATAACTAAAGAATATATAGCAGGGCGAGTCCGAATTAATCGATAACTGGAAGCCCCTGTAGCACGGTAATTATGACAAATGAGTTCTGTGGAAATTCAGAATGCACAAGAAGTTTCATTAAAAGGAAAAATTAACATACACGCGAGAGTTCCAAGACGTCACAAGACCCACCGTCTTGGCTTGGTGGTTAAGGCGCTCTCAAGCACGAGGTCGCTGGTTCAAACACCTGCATGATTCAAACATGCTGCTACGACATGGCGCTCTACAGGCCCTCATCACTGACCGAGGAACAGCTTTTACTGCGAGCGTTATTCAAGTCCTTCTTCACCACAGCCAGACAATTCACCCTAGGCCAACTGCGTACCACCCGCAGAGAAATGGTCTCACCGAGCGTCTGAAGAAAAGCCTCGCCGACATGCTGGCAATTTACATACTTCGACGTCGAACACAAGATATGGGATGTAATCCTTCCGTATGTTACCTTCGCTTACAACACGGCCGTGCAAGGAACAATGTTTTAAGCGTGAACATTGGACAGGATTTTGTCTGGCTGGGAAGGAACTTATGGTTGAAACAGAGCGACACCAACCAAGGTACTGATTAAAAGTGAAAACTATTTTTTTACTTTGCAAAAACAAAAATTACCGCAGCTTGCACTAAGTCGCGCAAGGCTGGGTCACCGCAGAGCTGGTGTACATCTAGCTGGTCCTGGCTTGGCTAGGCTTTTATCCTCTCACCTCTCTCTTTCCCAACCCTTGCTATACAATACTAAAAGTTGCCAGTTCCGCTTATAATAAGCGGATTTGGGCTTCTTTTTTCGCCGAGTCACTTGTAGAATGTTGCAGTCGCTTGTCGCATTTTTTGGGCTTATTTGCATTCTTCCAGCATACATAGATATATTAATGATCATCACGTTCACCAAAGCGCGTTTGTCGTTCACTAATAGCGAATTTGTCGATGACTTCGAGTGGCTGAGCGTTGAAGTCAAACATGCGTTGGGGGAATCAACAAGTAAAGTTAATCATGCACTGGCAACCGTGCATTCAACCGAATGGAGACTACCCTGGAGACAATGTTAAAAAGTAAATATGTGCTTTCGTTCATAGTTGCGCATATTTTTCGCTGTACAAAATAGTTCAAGCGATCTTTTTCAACTCCCCTTTGTATTTGAGCGACAATTTTTATTTAAATTAAATTATTTTCAAGAAGGCGAAAATCCATTAAATTTGCGCTTCTTTTTGGCTTGCTTCGCGAAGTTCTGGGCTTCTTTTGTGGCGATTATTTCCTTGTTAGCTCGGCAGCATCTGGCACCTCTGACTATTGGCGGCGAGATCGAGCAGAGTCGGCACCTAGCGGCGAGCGGAAGAAACCCCGCGGTGTGGATGACTCCTTGCGTCGTCTGCTAGCCACACCGTGTTCGCATGTGTGCGTACGTCATGCACGTCCTCGGATTACAGCTTATTCCGTTGTGCTAGCACAGTATGAAATGCTTGTACGTATGCCTACAAAATATACATAAGCATTTCGAATTAAGAGACTTGTATGCACTCTAATAAGTGAGAACACGCCCGTGTCGGTACGGCGCTAGGTCTAACCATCGTACCGTGAATTCGCCAAATATATTTCAATGTGGTTACCGATTTCTCGTTCAAGCACGTCACATAGTTCATTCGGCGTCGTCCTAAACAAAAAAAAGTACTAAATGTCGAGGTGTGAATGCAGAGTTTTAGTGACACCATCTCGTGATGTGTTGGCGATTTGGAAATCCCTGAGATACCGCAAAGCATGAACTATCGTCTGCAGAGGATGGTAAGCGGTAAAAAGACCTGAAGCCACGCATTTCTACAGCAACACGCGTATTCATGCAAACAGAAAAGCAGTGTGCACAAAGTTCTACTTCATCTAATTACGCAGAAATACAGGTTCTCTTTCTTTGTAGCCGCTAGAGCAAGAAGTAAATGCTTCAATGGCTCAGTCGCGCCACACAGTTTACATTGTGGTATAGGCAAAACGCAATTTAAACACGTGCAAATAAAGCAAGAAAAAACATCAAGCACGGGGCAAAACACAAATGTGACCGAAGGCCAGTACCCCATTGATTGGCAGACTGCACTTCTCTCACAAATAGGTACGTTAGGACGGTTGCGTGCACTGATATGTGGCAATGCAGGGCACATACATCACCATTAGGCTGCAGTCAACGCGCTTTACTCGCCAACAATCGACTCAAACCGCATACGGCGAAGCGTTGCTGCTGCGTACATTTGTATACGCGCCGCCGACCGCCTATCCACACAAACGCGGCTATGGTGCTGCCACCTACAGCCCGATCTCGCGGCAAATACTATACATGGCTATGCTTGCTTTTTTTTTCTATCTTTTCGTGTGCCTGTTTTTTTCTATCTCTTTCTCTGTCTATTTCTTTCTCTGCCTTTCTGTCTTTTTCTCTCTTCCTTCCCTTTACTTCTCTCTTTCCGTACGTGTCTTTCTCTCTCTCTCTCTCGCCTTCTATCTTTGTCTCTCTTTGCACCCATTCTTTCTCTTCGCTTTCCGTCTATCTCGTCCTTTCTCACTCTCTCTTTCTGTACTCATTCTACCATCCTCCTTTTCCTCCTCCTCACCTTGACATATCTCCTCATCACCCTCACTTCCCTTTCCCACCACCTTGCTGTACTATAATATACAAGGCTATGCTCTGCTCTGCCAGCGTGCCTGTGTATCCGAGTGGTTGGGACGCTCGCATTCGGATCGTGGGTACGCGATTTCGAATCTCGCCTCGGCAAAAATTTTTGTTTCGCCGAGAAATCTTCTCTTAATTGTTCCTCCTTTCTATTTCTTTTATTCTCTCTCTCTTTCCCCTTTTCTTTCTTTCTTTCATTCTTTCTTTGACTCTCTGTACTCATTCTCTCACCCATCAAGTTATTTCATCCCTCGGCAGAAAAATCAGCGCACGTCTTCTGATGATGATGATGATGATGCTCCTTGGATGATGGCACCTACTCACTCAGGGGGATCGGCGAAGAGTCGGGCGGATCATAAAGTCTGAAAATTTTAAGAGCTAATAGACGTTACTGTATCAATTAGAATTAAGCGTTTTTTTAATGAATTTAAGTTTTTGATTGGACCATGTTGCATAGCCTCCTAAATGGCCAAATTGTTTATGTCATTATGACAATTTAAATATTATTAGCGGTTGGTGTGTCGATTAAGACGATTTGACTCGCATATGAATTTCTCGATAGCACTGCATATATTCCCGTCCGAGTGCCCCAGCACAGAAGCCCCAAATGATAACAGTATAGTTGAAGTAACTGGCAGATCAAGGTGCCGCATTACAATTTCGATGGTTCGTTTTCTGAGAGAGGAAAAACGTCGGCATTCCAGCAAGAAATGTTCGATTGTTTCTGCCTCATTGCAAAAGGAACATGTAGGAGAGATCGCCAGACCAGCTCTGTGCATGTATAAGTTAAGAGCTGGGATCCTACAGCGCAATCTTGTCATTGCTACTTCTATCTGCCTTGTTTTACACCATTTTCTGCTCCAAGGGAACTGAAGGTGTTGAAAATCTGGTGATGAAGCGAGACTAGGAGTAAGCACGGAGGAAGAGAAAGACGATAATGAAGAGGACGAACATGGCGCATGCCGGTTCATGATGATGATAATTTTCTATCTACGACACACGGCCAACCTCGACCATAACAGCTGTGCTGTAAGGTGTGACTGAGGGCCACCAGAAAACACTGCTTTCTAGTGGGCGGGCCACCAGAGAGCAGTGTCACCAGAAAGTATGCCCGCCATCGATGCTCACGCTGCGAGTCAGTTTCTAATGCTGACACACAGCGCGCCTTCTCGTGTGGACTTCTCAAAAACAGAGATCTGCAAAAAAGTGAAGCTGGACTTGCCACCTTCAACGAAATATCACTACTTGAAGCTGGACTACTAATCGTTTTCGGTCCGCGACTTCAAGCACGACAAAGCTAATTTTCTCGGAAGTTTCTCTTTCTTTTAAATTCCGAAAGTTTGTCCACGGCATGCACAAATAAATATAAAAATGGAGGCCTGTTTCCGCAATATCTATTAAGAGTACTCTATGGTTGGGCCCATAGAGCCACGAATCATAGTCCGGTGGTCTCGTTGTATGAAGGCCCACTGCTTTTTAGGTAGCACCGTCGTATCTGGTTCAGGCCAGGGCATGTCCAAATAAGTGGTTGAGGATAGCCGCTGACGCTTCTGCTGTACGATATGGGCAGGTATCCCCAAACGGTCCAGGGAGATGTTGCGGCCAGGCATATGTGACCGATGGAGTAAGTGCCGTCCCCACACGAAGTCTCCGCAACACCACCTCCTCCTGGCGGGTAAGGCCGCCTTGGGAGGTTTGAACAACACGGTGAAATTAAATCTCGCATGGTGCGGCGAATCTCCTTGCGGTAGAGGAAATCACCCCGAGGATCACTTGGGAAAGGTGCTTCCAGAGTGGGTGGCAGCTCACTGTGGGTGGCGGTGTCATTTTAATTGAGCAGAAATAGTGTCCAGTGGAATACACTGTATCCGCAGCTGACCGGGAATCTGTGCAGTTATGCGGTGTATTTCGTTTGCGAAAGGGTGGGCGTTGTACACCATGCGGACCTCCTTTATGGCAGAGCTAGCGTCGGTGTGCATTATTGTAAGCGATGTCGATGACGCGGAAGCTGCACTCTCCAAGTTTATTGCGTCTCGTAGTGCTCGAAGTGCACTGACCGATGGGACCGGATTTCCGATACATACGATTGGTACATAAGTTTTGGTGCCCTGCCACCATGATGGACGTAATCACCTGCTTGTCTTCTTGGAAGTGAAACCATGAATGACACACCTTGGTCATTTTTAAGAATTTAAATAAGAAATATTTTTAGGGGCGAAGCTCCTTGAGGTGTGGGCCTGTCCCTCCTTTGTAATGTATCCACTCCATGTGATAAAGATGACGACTGATGACCATGAAGAATAAGCGCGTTCAAGTATAGTGGAATGTACCCACTACACGTGATAAGGATGACGATGACGCTGATGGCCATAAAGTATAAGCGCGTTCCATGACAATGCCGAATGATGACCGTGAAGAATAAGCGCGTTCCAGTATAGTGGAATGTACCCACTATACGTGATAACGATGACGCTGATGACCATGAAGTATAAGAGCGTTCCATGACGATGACGACTGATGACCATGAAGAATAAGCGCGTTCCAGTATAGTGGAATGTACCCACTACACGTGATAACGATGACGCTGATGACCATGAAGTATAAGCGCGTTCCATGACGATGACGACTGATGACCATGAAGAATAAGCGCGTTCCAGTATAGTGGAGTGTACCCACTACACGTGATAACGATGACGCTGATGACCATGAAGTATAAGCGCGTTCCATGATGATGACGACTGATGATCATGAAGAATAAGCGCGTTCAAGTATAGTGGAATGTACCCACTACACGTGATAAGGATGACGATGACGCTGATGACCATAAAGTATAAGCGCGTTCCATGACAATGACGAATGATGACCGTGAAGAATAAGCGCGTTCCAGTATAGTGGAATGTACCCACTACACGTGATAACGATGACGCTGATGACCATGAAGTATAAGAGCGTTCCATGACGATGACGACTGATGATCATGAAGAATAAGCGCGTTCCAGTATAGTGGAATGTACCCACTACACGTGATAACGATGACGCTGATGACCATGAAGTATAAGCGCGTTCCATGACGATGACGACTGATGACCATGAAGGATAAGCGCGTTCCAGTATAGTGGAATGTACCCACTACACGTGATAACGATGACGCTGATGACCATGAAGTATAAGCGCGTTCCATGACGATGACGACTGATGACCATGAAGAATAAGCGCGTTCCAGTATAGTGGAATGTACCCACTACACGTGATAACGATGACGCTGATGACCATGAAGTATAAGCGCGTTCCATGACGATGAGGACTGATGACCATGAAGAATAAGCGCGTTCCAGTATAGTGGAATGTACCCACTACACGTGATAACGATGACGCTGATGACCATGAAGTATAAGCGCGTTCCATGATGATGACGACTGATGATCATGAAGAATAAGCGCGTTCAAGTATAGTGGAATGTACCCACTACACGTGATAAGGATGACGATGACGCTGATGACCATAAAGTATAAGCGCGTTCCATGACAATGACGAATGATGACCGTGAAGAATAAGCGCGTTCCAGTATAGTGGAATGTACCCACTACACGTGATAACGATGACGCTGATGACCATGAAGTATAAGCGCGTTCCATGACGATGACGACTGATGACCATGAAGAATAAGCGCGTTCCAGTATAGTGGAATGTACCCACTACACGTGATAACGATGACGCTGATGACCATGAAGTATAAGCGCGTTCCATGACGATGACGACTGATGACCACGAAGAATAAGCGCGTTCCAGTATAGTGGAATGTACCCACTACACGTGATAATGATGACGCTGATGACCATGAAGTATAAGCGCGTTCCATGACGATGACGACTGATGACCATGAAGAATAAGCGCGTTCCAGTATAGTGGATTGTACCCACTACACGTGATAACGATGACGCTGATGACCATGAAGTATAAGCGCGTTCCATGACGATGACGACTGATGACCATGAAGGATAAGCGCGTTCCAGTATAGTGGAATGTACCCACTACACGTGATAACGATGACGATGACGCTGATGACCATGAAGTATAAGCGCGTTCCAGACCACACATTCTCTCTCTGCCATGGACGAAAACGATCGTGAACGCGCTCTCTCCCTCGAAAGGCAAGACGTTAACGCCGACAACAAACGTTCCCCTGAGGTTAACGTCATATATGAGGACCCCCGCGTTTGTGTGTCAGGTGTTTGTATGATGTTTTAGCAGGACTGTTTGTTGGCCTAGTTGGTACTTGCTTAGTGACATCTTTTAGCCGCGAAAGAGCACATACACAAAGCAAAGAAACACGCAACGACATGACGGGCGGCCGTCCGTCCTGTCGTTGCGTGTTTCTTTGCTTTGTGTACGTGCTCTTTCGCGGCTAAAAGATGTCACTAAGTTTGTATGATGATCGAGTGGGCAAAATTTACGGGGATTGACGCTTTACCAGATTACCTCCGTAGTTTCGCCCACTCATCATCATTCACTTCGTGGATATGAGTGATTTTTTTATTTGTGCACGTATGATCGCACCTCAGACACACTGCACTACGTGACGCACCCAAGAGCCCGCAACACGGGTGCACATATTTTGTACGTGCTCAGAGTGCCGTGACTTTCTTAGAAAGTAGCTGCATGTTTTTTATTGCGATGGCAAATATATGGACACTCTCGACGGATTTTTGCTGTCACCGTCATTTCCCGTATATGAATATTTATGTATATATAAATAAAAGCCACAAATAAAAATAACTCAGAAGAAAATTTTCCGAGGCGATCGACCGGGGATTCGAACCTGCGACCCCTCGCTCCGCAACGCGTTGCCTTAGAAAATTAAGCCATGTGTCATTCGTTCTCCAGGATACTAACGGCAGAATACAAACGCACGCGTTGTTGGGTGGAACACACTGGACGCCACACGTGGTGAAATTAAAATTATGCGAGACGCGGGCCATGCTGCATCGTTGCCCGCGCTGCGTTTGCGTCGTATCGCTGCGACTCACGCCAGTTTTCAATTTTGGGGTTGTATTGCCGGGCCACTCGTGGTCAGTCGGCCAAGGGAGAAAAAGCGTCACGTGGCTCGTGGTCGTGCGAGCTAGACCAACGCTTTGGATATTGTGGACTTATGCCACTGGAGGGAAGAAACGAGACGGCTGAACCAGAATCACAGTATAATATATGTTACACTGGGACCAGAATCCGGAGGCTAAAATTACAGCGCAAACGCACAAGACACCCACGAAGAAAATAAACGTACGACACAAGCACTGACTAACAACTTGTTTATTCTTTCATACGCCAATGCATACATAAACCCAAGGCAACCTTACCGCACATGTGCACACAATAGCTCTAAACCAAAAGCGTGTAATAGGGATGATAGTGTATTAGATACGCGAAGACATTAAATCATATTCAGATGGGTGCAGGGACAAAGAAGTAAAGAAGAAGGACGAAGTGCGTTTGCGCTGTAATTTAGCCTCAGAAATATGTGCCAGCTTGACACAAATGATGTTTTATTTTAGTGACCAGAATCGACGCCGGCAGGGAACGCGAGCCGTGGCTTCGCGTGCCATTGCCAAGCGCCGTCTTTATTTTCTTCTCTTGAGGTCGTGCTCTCTCCGGTTTTGTTAGGGTGCCTCGATGCGCGCCCGTCCGCTTAGGATGCTGCCACCTTTAGTACCAGTTCCGCCATTGTAGCGCATACATCGTCCTCGCCAAGCTGTTGTGCTCACGTGCGCGAAGTGCTGCTGCGTTCGTGCGGCTTTATTCTACGTGGTATGCCTGGATGTTGCGTCCCTCAGTAAGCGGGCCCCTTCCCGTCAGAATGAAACCGTTATGCAGCGGGAGTGAGAATGGCGGCCGCCGTAGCGGACGACGCAGATGTCTTCACTCTAACGGAGGAGCGGGCATCGAGGCACTCTAGGTTTTGTTCTCCGCTCAAAGGAAGGCGCAGCAGGGTGTTGGTACAGCGCTAGCGCAAGAGTCCGAGAGTAGCTTCTGTTCTGCGCATGCGTCCTGGCGTCTCGCAAATATCTTGGGTCCCAATTCTAAAACTCTCTAGTGTTTCGCCGGAGTTGGGATGTGCTCCTCCGACTTGTACTTTGACATGCAGGGCGTGGTCGCCCGTGCTCGTGCGATTATCTCTTGAGAAGGAGTTTTGTGCGTCGTGTGCTTTCACCGCTATGTTTGCGTTGAAGCTATACGCCTAGTGCGCGCCGACGGAAGCGCCATAGGCGGCGAACTCAATCATTGCTATCGGGAAAGCAAGCAGACGGCCGCCGTGGTTTCCTACGTCGTTGTACGTGTGTTTCCGCGTTGTTCACGTTTCCGTAGTGAAATAAGCAACGTTCGTCGTATGTGTGGTGGCCGAAACTTCAAGGGATGTCGAATAACAATTGCTGTGGAGTGGAGTGCTCAAACACCTACAAAAACGCGCCCGGAACACGGTTTTACTCACTTACCGCAAGGCCTCCTGAGCAAGAGCGACGGGAGCAATGGATCGCCGCTGTTCGTTTGCAAAGACGAGCCGCTTCGTCATTGTGCGGGTTAACACGTCGCTTCTTGTTCGAATGCTTTCGTTCTGCCATATCGCTGCTCGCTGGATGCACTCGATCATGTTGACACTGGTAGACGACCAATGTTATCAGCCTGAGCATGCGTTGGTTCGGTTCGACCGCCGTGCAGTGCACTTCGCTCAAACGTTCTATATTTTAGAAGTGTTGTAGTTCGGTCGAGTTGGTCATCCATGAACTTAGCTTGTACTAGCGCGGTACATGTACCGCGCTATTACAAGCTAAGTTCTATATTTATTATTTACAGAAACAGAAATGCAGCAATGGTTGACTTCAGAAAGAACAAGAAGTGATTGAGACGTCACCTTTGTAAACAAAACAAAGCGGATGTTCACCACGAGCTGCACCTCAGAGCTGGATCTTGTTACGCTGGTCTGCGCGACGCACCTTTGATATTCACCGGCATGACGATTCACTCCACGCGGACGTTCGTTCTCCTCCGCAGTCGGTCATCACATGTCTTCTCGGCAACCCTCTTCAAAACTTGTCACTGTCATCTCTTGATACTTAACTCACAGCACTAGATCATCAAACAACACGTCTTCTGCGGTAGAGCGAACGATGCTATCACTAGAACGACATAACTTTTCGCCGACTAACTCCTCACTGACTGACTCTGGCCCCGCGCGCTTGCTGCGCTTGCATTGCCTGTATCGGCTAGCCAGGCCCCGGAAAGTCTCAAGTTCCAGCGATCGCCGCAGAGGGCGAAAAAATCGACCGCGGCGAGTTCCAGCTTCAAACACCGGGAGTGGATCTACTAACCTCTGCGTTAGGACAACATGGCGACGTTGTGGTGGCCGCCATTCGCGCTATTTGACTTTTTATGTAGGGGCGCCCTCGTCGGGCCCAAACTTCAAATTAAAATATTCTTGAAATAAGGAAGTTTAGTTGTTTGCTTACTGTTACACTTCAATAACCAAATTGCTGTTTATACGAAGTGGCCTTACCTTGCCAGGTACCACGTCATCAATCTTTTGTAATAATTTTTGCTCCAACAAACTCGTAGTTGTCAGCAGCCTATCGGCATCATTATCTTCATTTCAAAATATACCGCGGCGCAACGACAGGTAACGGTTCGCGGTGCATTGGGATGGGTCTCGCGCTGTTTCGTTTCGCTGTAAATGTTTCGAGCCACTGCCGGCCGACACACTCGCTTCTGTTCTGTTCGTTTTGACTCGTTAAAATCCCTTCGCGAAGTGCATTCAGCTGACTTCAGGGGAACGAAGGGACCGCTGAAGCTTTCACCGGATGACACTCGTTTCAAGCCCGAGAATACAAGGACCGGTGAGTAAAAACCATTGCTTCAGTTTTTTTTAACCAATGGCTTTGTGCGGGTGTCACACGGAGGCGACGCACTGCAATATTCAATTTTTCAACGTCATACTCTGTCGTTGAGAAAACGTGCGTTCCTTGCGGCGTTGCTTCACGTGGGAGCGGGTTGCTGAGTTTTATCGTTCGGTTAACATTAACCAGGCCACTGCAATAAATAAAGGGAGGCAATTGCATCATCAACGCCTCGCATGTATCTTCGTAACTAGCCCGTATATCAGTGCAAAAAACATATGAGTTATAGTTTGCCGGATCGCATTTGAAAAAGAAGCCAGGTTTAGAGGTCTCATTTCTCCTGCTTTTAGTTTAGGTTACCTTTACTACACATTTAGTGTAACAAAAGCTTCACATAATTATGAGTGTACTTTCACTTTAGTGTGATAAAAAACCGTCACTATAATCAGAAATATTTTTTTTCTGCTGTAGCCTCCTGGCCTGACAAGGAAACAGCTGTGTGCAATGAGCAAGGCACCTGTTACATGACACGCCTTGTAAAGAAGCTAGCCCGAGTGATACAACATGCATTATGAGGTACGTTTACATATGTGTATAACAAACCGCTGTTTTTGTTCACTATGCTCATATGTTTACTTTTGCAAAATTTAATAATTCATTGATTATGCTTATCAATATCTGGTGATGTCATTACTTGTTTTTCCAGGATTGCCAGGCAACGACAGGGTGACTACCCCCGAATGTCCACTCTGCAAGTGCGGCGAAACATGTGAACGTCTGCTGCTACAACAGGTCATCTTGAACCTCACGCTTGCAATGCTGTATTTGTGAATGGTTTACCAGGCATCTCATGGAGCTGTGCCTACAATCGTCTGCAAGTATTAGCTGTCTACTGTGTCATGCAATCTACACCGCAATAGCGTTGAAATTGAGCACTAGCTCCGTGCATTAGTTACGTTACCTGGCACTGCTGAGCTCAACAACGCAGGTTTTATACCCAGCCACGGTGGTCACGTTTCATTGGGGGCGAAATGCAAAGACACTCGTGTGCTTAGATCTACGTCTGAAGTTCAGGGAAAGACAGAAGCTTGAAGAGACGAAAAATTTGTGAACAAGAGGTGTCGCTGGAGCAAATGTTTCGACAAGCAGTCTTGTCTTCTTGAAGGCTACAACTGCGTTTGTTAAACTCCAGTCAGTTAGAATCAATCTAGAGTTGCCCACTACTGTATGACTCATAATCATATCATGGTTTGCATGTGAATCATCAGAAATTATACATTTAATGGTAAATATATAGAAGTTTGTCTGGGTGGGCAAGATAAGAATAGAAAGACTCTCCAGCCACATTTAATCATTAGTCTTCTTAATTTAAAAAAAAACTAAGAGACCAAACGAGTCTCGAAACGTAGGGTCAGTTTTTTTTTAATTATAAATCACATTACAAAACGAACATCATGGCAGTGAGGGGAATTAACAGTTTTTCCATCTTTCCAACATCTAATAATATCTGGGGTTTAACGTCCCAAAACGACGATATGATTATGAGGGACGCCGTAGTGGAGGGCTCAGGAAATTTCGACCACCTCGGATCTAAGTACACGGGCCTCAAACATTTTTGCCTCCATCGAAAATGCAGCCACCGCGCAACATAAATGGAACATTTAGTTGTGCATTATGAGACAGTTTACAAACTATGCTCAAAACTGTTTTGCCTTAATTAACTGTGTTTAGATCATAGAAGTTTACAAAAAGATACGACAAAGCTTTACAAGGCTGTGCTCAATTACATTAGCCTTTGCACATATGTTCAATGGGCTCCTTCAAATTATTTACAGCTAATAAACAAATTATAAGTGTGACGAGCACTTCTTCCAGCACAGCTTCACCAAGCACGTTTACACTGTCGTGATGAGTGAGATTGTGTTCAGTGAGTATGGTAGTGTTTTCTTTTTTACATAGCAGAGAAACGTCCCAAATTTGTTTGAACACACCTACTTCTGCTGTTTGATTAAATTAACATGTCACAGTTGTAGCACCTACCACTATGAAGTGAAAGGCTGTGAACTACTGTCACGAAAAAAAACCTAGGAAATCGAAGAGGTAATTTAAAACACACATGAATTTGGACTTATCCACAGCCACACTACAAGATTTTACGTATTGTCACGGGGTCGTGACGTCGACGAAAGCAGCAGTCGGTGTGTCCAAGATGAAACTTTTTATTCGGCCAAACTTGTGGCCGGGAAACGAAAAATCAAACTACAGCAATACACACTGCACACTGATAGCGGCGAACAGGCGTCGGCCGTCGATAAACTGATCTGTGGCAAGGCGCGTCAGCATTAGTACCTGCGACATCGAACATTCGAGCATTATCACTGGTGGCTGCGTTAGTTCGACAATAAACTGAGCTGTTTGCAGTTGCACGCTCCAGCCTAACAGAAGATCCTAAAATAATCTGGAATGTTCCCAGACATTCTGGCACGGTTTGCGCAACTCAGTAACTACACGTGCAATTGGCCAATAACATAAAACATAGAAAGAAAGGTGCGCATGTGGCAGTATTTCAAGCCGGAGCTTCTAAAAGTAGCAGGGAGAATACATACTTGAGCTCTCAAGCCCAAATATATTGAAAAAGTAAATAACACAATAACAAGTATGCAATATATATATGACCTTTATTTATCCAGCATTGGCACAGGTTCACATCATGCCCCACAGCTTGATTTCGTGAGTCTGCTTGCAATAGAGTGCTCAAGTTCTATCGACATGTCTATGTGATACAGAGATTGTGCTTACGGCTGAGCAGTTGTTTAGTGTTCTGTGCGAACACCAACAAAGATGTACACTGCATGCCTAAAGCTTATTTTCTTAGAATTGTGCTTCTAGAATCTGTAAGCACTCGCGTTATATCTCTGTTTCTTTAGCATTCATCTATGCTGCATACTCAGCAGTCCGATTACTACTAGCGCCAGGAAATTCTAGCTGTAGAAACTGTGTAACTGAACTATATCGAGGAACAAAACGAGCCTGAAATATTTTCTTCCACCTATTACCAGAATACGTAATACCTATGGTATGGCTTCACGGCCGAGAATTTAGCCGAGAAATTCGTGCCTGCCCTGTAGACACAACGCGATATTCTTTATTTGTAACGCATTCAAGGTGACATCGCAGAGCGAGAAGGATGCAGAACTGTACGCATCCGCGATTGTTTACGTAAAAGATTAATCAAAACTACATTGCTCTTACTGCGCCAACTATCTGTCGGCGTAGCGCACGTTTCGTTTCCGACTCCACATCATGCACTCAAAGATCACAACCTGGCAAGCGCCGCATAACTAACGGAAGGATAAGACCCTTGTCCTAAATCTATGCTGTTAAAACTCGGACACTGCTACACAACGAGAGCAACGTTCTTTCAGCGATCTCGGTGTTCAGTTATATGCACATATTTGTCAGCTTTCAGACTGATTACACACGTACGGGTTGAAAGCTTTCGACGTGTATGAGTGACTTGTTTTGCTTGGACCTGACTGTATACATTGCTTGTACCAGCTTGGGCACTCACAATAAACGATGCAAACCTTACTTGATTGACGTTGTTTTTGCCAGTCGAGGCCAGTTTGGTCACCTGGCGATAAATATTACACACGCGAGCAGCGATTTAGCAACGACAAAGAACAAAATACCACAGGGAACAAAAAGCGCAGTAGCGCGACCAGGGCGAACCAACCGTAAAAACGCGTTTTTCTAATGATGATGATAGTACTTGCAGCGCCATCTCGCCTCGCTCTATTGCAGTTCAGTACGCCGCCGCTACCCTTATTTCCGTACTACAGTCAAAGGTACAGTTTCCGTTCTCTAAAGTGGTAGATATTCTCTGGGCTAGCGCCTGGGTTCGGGAAGGTGCGTATGATTCGTCTGTGCGTAGCGCAGCGAAAGCTAGAGAAAGGGCGAGATCCTCTCACCCATTCGTCTGCGGAATCAGACGGCGCCGCTGGCTCGGCTTTGCTTTTTCGAATATCCCGATCTTTCGCGTTCGTTGGCTGTGTCGGTGGCGTCTTCTGCGGAAAGGGTAAGAGGCGCGCGGGCGCGCTCCCGGCGCCTTTTCATACTTGTTTTTTCGATGCGCGCGCTCTGTCGCGCACGAACCGTCGGCGCCAGGCTTTCATGCCGTGGTTCGAAATCGGCGACGTGCGCTTAGTTAAGCGCTCGTTCGTGACAAACATCGTGCACAAGTCCACTTTCGTAGAGGCCCGCGCCTTTCCTGCAGCTGCCAGTGCAGAATTAGTTGTCTGGCACCCGCACGAAAGGGAAATAGCAGCCGCGAACCATTCATCTCCTCACAGCAAAGCTGTGCAAAGCGCTGTCGTCTGCTCGGCTTCCCGCACGTACTGTCGGCGGCGCCCGCTAGGTGGCTATCAGTGGCGCCTCTATAGGCGGTGCACAAGGCGTATAGACCGCACGAAGGTCACTTTGCTCGCTGCAGCGGCCGCGTTTGCGAAAGCAGGGAGCTGCTAGCTAGTTGAAGTAACAACTGTGACAGTTCGCGCTCATCATATGTATACCTGTGGGATCTTTTCGTGCATCCTGTGTTTGAGTAGCGCGCTGCAAGCATCGAGCTGTGACAGTTGTTAGTTCGCACTCGCCTTGTGTGTTTTCGTTTCCTGCGTCCTTTGTGTATGAGTATTGCGCAGCAAGTTTCTAGCTGCTTGCCGTTTTTCCTGTGACATTCCAATTTTTTGCTGTCGCATTCATTGCTTCACCCTTGAGGCGAAACCTTTTTTTGTTTTCAGAAATTAAGATTCATTATGATATGCATCTGTATACACTTACGTGGATGGTGAATCTGCACCATGGGAACGTGAACGGAGGCACAAGTCTCATTTTTACTGCGGCATTGCTGCGATTTCTGTTTGAGTAAAGAACAAGAGTGGTTTGGAGCATGCAGCATAATTTCTTATGTCGATTTATTCGCCTTCACCCTACGAGCTGTCTGGTTAGCTGAGCATCAGCATTTGCTGCTTTATGTGGGTACGGCGATCCACGTGCAATATTGCGAGATGCTTCGTTTGGTTTTGCTCTAAGTGGACCTTTGAGAAGAGCAAAGTCATACAAAAGGGCAAATAAACTGGAGTGGGAATTGCGAGTAGCTCCATATTGATGAGTTTACCATGCATGATTATTTAAGAAGGTGATGAGGACCCTGTGTCACGGGCGAGAGAACGAGACACCACAGTCTTGGGAAAAGAAAACAAGCGATAACTTTTCTTGGGTTGAGAACATCAATGCAGGAGGATCGGACACGGAGGTGAGTCGCTGTCGCAGTCGCTGCGTTCCTGACATCTTCGAATGACTGCAAGGCCCTTCCCTTGACGCCTCCTCGACCCGCCTAATCTGCGCGAGAAAAATCAACGGAGGTTCACAGTCCATGGGGGCCCTTGCGTGATGCATTGGTCCGACATGCATCCCCTAAGATACCGAACATTTCTGAAAAAAAAAGGTGGAACAATCTGAAAGCGCGCCAGCGCACTTCGGCGTCAAAATAAGTTTTTCTGCTACGTGCGGTTTCTCTTTCAAGCAGCTTTCACGCGCTCCCGTCGCTTTCCAGCGGTCTTTTTTTCTCCCTTACATTGAACTTTCTATACTCGATGTTCTCCTAAAGTCAAAACATTTTCATCTCTTTTCCCGCCGATGTCATTACGCGTACTACCGTGCCCCTATTGAGACACCAAGGGGTAATTGTGTCGTGCTCGCAAAAAAAAATAAATAAATAAAAGCACGCAAGCTTGTCGCTACTTAACGCGTTCATGTAATTCGGGATAGTCAAAATGCCTCACAGTCGGGATCGGAAATAATGTCATGTCGCTCTGCTGTCACGACTACGTATCACCATGGCAACCGACTGGTTTTTTTTTTTTTTTTTTTTTTTGTGACCGTGCAGCTCGAGTGGCATCACTGCTATCAGTGGCGCCTAAAACTGGTCGTTTAGTTGTAACTGCTTTCGCTTAATGAATACTAAAAATCATCTGGTGCTTGATAGCACTCCGATATCAAAAATGAGGACAAAAAATACTTAGGATAGAAAGCATGTGTAAAAATAAGCGTACAACGAAGCGTTACTTTGCCATTAAACGCGGCTCTAAAGCAAACTAACTGGCTTTAAGGACAACTAGTTCGCAAGTTACATGGTTCAATAGGGAAAAGCTTAATGTTGTTACACAATATCATCATTAAGGTGTGCGGGCACTAGTACGACGAGAAAGTCGCAGTCAATGCTGAGTGGGTGATTAAAGAAGAATTTAAAAAAATACAAAGTAGAACAGACACGCAAAGGAAGAAATACAGGCTTGCGTTACCTGTTTTAGCGGCGAAGACTTCGGCTGTGAAGTTCAGGGGGCAGCAGTAGACGTGGTCCATAAGCTTGTGAGCGGGGACCACGTGCTCCGCACTGAATGGACATTTTGTGAAATTTTTGTCGGCGTGAGCCTGAGAAAGACACAGAATGGGCTCCAGTAAGGCAGACATAGTAGAACCTCTACGTGAGCGAAATAGTGTGGCTACATTCTTTTGCAACAAACCTTTTGATTAGCAGATACATCGAATAATAATAATAATAGTTGCTGGGCTTTTACTTGCCAAAACCACGATATGATTATGAGGTACGCCGTAATGAGGGGCTGCGGATTAGCTTTGACCACCTGCGTTTATTTAACGTACACATAAATCTAGGCACACGGGTGTTCTTTGCATTTCGCCCCCTCGAACCGTGGCCGTCGTGGCCGGGAATCCAACCCATGCCCTCGATCTTACCAGCGTGACATCCTACGTGCTAAACTACGGCGACGGGCGATACATGAAAGGCTTTGACAAATCGTCTTCAGTGGTTGAAGTTACATAGTGTTTGGGATATTAAAGTCAAGACTGTAATATTCGAGTAAACGCTTTACTGAATGAGGATTCATAAAAAAGAGGTCTTAAAATTCAAGACTCTTGGAGCAAGAGCCCAAGGTTTGTGCAGTCATCCCTTACAAAAATACATTTAGACAGTCTATAAACTGTCTAAACTTATTTTTAGAGAGCCTATAGACTGTCTAAATATATTTTTGTAAGGGATGGCCGGACAGCAGAGGCGCGCCGGACTGGAGAGCCTCACTGCAAGTGCCGTATCTAAGTAACACACAAGAACTACAGTGCTATGTAAATAGCAATTTCTGAAAGCGAACTGAATTTACGCATATCGAGTAGGCCGCTGTTATCATTACTATGAGATCATTACTACAAAATCATTTTAGCATTCCCAACGTTTACGAGTTTTGAGAAAAACTTCACGGCGCTATTACATGCGGTTCGTTGATATTTGTAGGTTAGAAATAAATGAAAATTGGGAAATTAAAATTTACGTCAAGGTAACCTGTCAGAGTTGGAAGCCAACCCTTTTCTATTCTAATTAGTTGTGCACTTCCCTATGTCATTACACAGCGAGCCTGTAGACATTGAGAGCCTTGGTGTCACTATGCAACATATCAGGGTACATTAGCTGGTTTTCTGCTCACAAGTCGCTGTATTTGACAAAGATGGTTAAAAAGACCTCCCGGCCACATCTTATGTCATGGCTGTGAGCGGCTCTGGTTAATGCCATTGGTAATATTAGGGTACGATACGTAAATTATCAAGAAATTGAACTTGAGGATTCATTTCGAGGTAATAGAGTACCGCGTGCATTATGAGCAAGCATGAGTCATACATTTGTTATATTTTCTTGAAAGCAGTTTTGGAATACACTGTACGATAATAGAGAATACAGTATAACTTCAGGTGGTTCTTTCGATAATGGCCGATGAGCTTTAAAATTCAAGACTCTTAGAGCAAGAGCCCAAGGTTTGTGCAGTCATGGCCGAACAGCAGAGGCGCGCCGGACTGGAGAGCCTCACCAGTCCGGCCATGGTTCAATATATGGCCCACGGTAATGTTTTTCAACAAGAACAGGGTTAATGGACCACAGATTCAGCGGTTAAATTGCTTTAGGCTAGCACCCACCTTTCGACATTTGAGCAAGTGAATCAGGAAGCGACTACGCTTCACCTTGTGGACGGGGTTGTACGGACAGCTCCGCAGAAGTTCCTCTTGTGCTTGGTTCATGGCTGCCATCTGGAAAGAAGTATCAAAATGACAACATAAGCGTATTTCTGGTTGAGCGTCTGGTTGGTGTTTTGGGGAGGTGCGCACGGAGAAAGATTGTTATTGGACACTTTCTTTCTAAGCCTCTTCTTCCAATCTGGAGGCATGTGCCTAGGCACTGCCCGCGCCGTTGCACATTGACCTTAAAGCACCGCATAGCTGCAACGCATAGAAACATAAACGCATTTCACGAAGCATGCAATGGGGTGAAATCAAACGAGTAGGTTTTCCCACTTGCCCAGGGCAAGGCGTGGGGGAGGCAGACCGTGTCGACCGAGTGAGGGGGGCGGGGGGTGAAGGAAAAAGCGTTGAAAGGCAAACTCCACAGTTGTGGGAGGTATAGTATTGTCACGTTGAGGTGACGGTCTTTGTCCGTAAGCACGGAGACGAGGCGACTTTAAAAAACACAAATAAACTTTATTTAGGCGAACTTGTGCCCATAAGAAAACTTCCGTCAAAAAGACTATTCGGCGGTAGCGAAGCGATGTGTGGTCCGACGTCGGCGCAAGGAATGCCCGTACTCTCGCCGAAGCAGTATCTTATAACCGCGCGACGCCAAACACTTGGACACGAATGCACCGTATCGCGCACATCAGCCAATGACGTGGTCCCGCTCTTTTATCAAATGCATGCCCGGTGCGCTAGCGACGGAGCGACGCGCTAACGACGTGCTGCTGTAGATAAGTTGCTGAGCAAAGAAGCGGCCACCAACATAAACGCACGTGGCAGTATGAATGACACTTGTCTAGAGCAGTCGAGTGCGTGGCTGCGGACGCTGTCGTCGTCTGCAGCTGCTACCTCGCATTGGCAACAAGGTACTGTTTAGGCATTAATGAAAGCGCACTGACCTAGCATGCGGTATGACTATGTTTGGTATCGTTACGGCGTCGGTCTCTGCATATTTTTGGGAAAAAAAACACTGGCGGCTGAAGAGCCAGACTGGCCACTCTAGACAACTGTGATCGCAGCGCCCGCGTCTCCGGTGGTCTTGGGCGTGCAGTGGTCGTGGTGACGTGCAGGGTTTAATCACGTGATCTCACGTTGCTCTGGCGAAGGGAAACGGACGGTTGAACGCGTTGCTTTCAACCGTGATTTCTGGCGTTTTCCCCTTTGAGCAGCGTTGTTTTGCTCTCACTTCATGTGTGTGGACACCTGTAGGGTCTACACAATCTGGGAAAGTGCAGTCAAAGTTATCGGCGCCATAGCGTGAGCCTAATACGAGCTTTCACTTTCACCGTTACCCTGCATTAAGTGTAATACCGCTGACACCTGACATTCCTTTATTATTATTTCCAGCTCATGTGTTTACTTGCTTGTAGAGGATGTCTTTAGAATGAGCCCACCCACTGTCACTTCTTATTTGCGTTGCGCTACAGGTGACAACATGGCCAGCTTCAGACACTGATTTACCTTCTATTATTCTTGGAGTTTCACGTCCCAAAACCGCGACATGATTATATGAGGGGCGTCGTAGTGGAGAGCTCCGGAAATTTTGAACATCTCCATGGGGTCGAAATTAAGCTTCAGGCCCGTGTACGTAAATTCAAGTATCCGAGCCTCAAGCGTTGATTCACCTTCTAACAGCAGCCGCGAAGTGTCGTACTGCTTATCAACGAAGTTGTAAAGGCTGGACACTAGCATTTTCGCTGAAACATAATATTGCGAACACAGCTATCTAATTTAATTGGAATCAGTTCATGCTCATGAAGCGCAAAAAAAACCCCAAAACACTGGGACGAAGCAGAGATATACATAGGACAAACGCTTGTCCGGTGTGTATCTCTGTTTCGTCCCGTGTTTTTCGCGCTCCATAAGCAGGAAATTGCCATCTAGACCACAGTAAGCTACCCTTTGCAACCTAACAGTGCATTTAAATGCGCAAAGTAATGCGGGAGGATAGCACAGGGTGCACTTACCTTCGCAATTGAGCCCTATCAGGACCGCATTTTTCGATCGAGATTGGCCCCATTGTGCCAACTGCAGAACGCGTAGTAAATCATACGAAGTTTTCCCGATGTGGCTCGATGGCAAGCGAAAATCTACCATGTGCAAAGCGTAGGAAATTCGCGCAATAAGGAGCAACATATAAATATTGAAATCGTGCCGCAGACAAACATGTGCTTGCGTAATATGTTATGTTGCTACGACTCTGAATGAGGCGCACGCGTGCATATAGCTCTTGTGCGTTTGCCTCCAATAATTTGAGAAAGGTTGCGGCTGAATACAGTATAGTAACCATGTTTGGTTGCTTCCCACAAAGCGGACGAAGCGCTCGCAGTCGTGCTTTATACTGTAGTACTATGTGTACGAAACAGGAATGCAAATTTGCTCATGCCATTTTTTTCTCGTGTAAACCGCGAACCGTCTTAAGATGCGAACTCAGAATGAATGAAGTTACATGGTGGTCACGTTGCACGCATTTCTTGCAGCGAAAATATGTTTCTTTACGTCAAGCACACGCTAAAGCCCATTAGATGATTAGTTTCGACACAAAATGGTTCTTCACTTTTTACAAAAGCAGTGCGGTCGGCCCCTGTGGCTTCCATATCGGCGGCCGCAGCAGACGCCACCGGCAGTTTAGGTGCAGTCGTTTTCAATAACGTAATATTCTTTTGAAGCAGTTATTTCGCGCTTCGTACAGTCAGTGACGACGCGACGGATGTATTTCACTAATTTAGTCAAAGTGACGTACAACAATAATCACAAAAAAGGAGACGCGAAAGCAGCTGCGACTGAGCGGGAGAAGGATGGCGGAGCAATCCAACCTTGCACGTCACACGGACGCCACCGCGTGGCGGCGCCACGGTATGTCCTCCAGGGTTACCAGATTGGGCTATTAATAGCCAAATTGGGCTACTTTTTGTTCTTGTTGGCGTCGAATTTATCTCTTTGGCTATGTGGCTATTTTTGGGCTACATTGCTATCGACTAGGCAAGCATTCCAAAAAGCTACAAAATGTAGATTATTTTAGTATCAGGGACCCCAAACGGCTTACGCACGCACGCTCTTGCGTTCGTTTGTACCTCCAGCCTTACAAGTGCCGGCGACCCCCAGCAGCTGCACCCACAGAGAATACAAAGGAAAGCAGGAGCGTGCGTACACGAGCGTCTGTGGTTCCCCGCCACTAAAACTCTCTAGTAACTCTAATGCACCTTGTCATCGCGAAGGCCCCCTGGCCGCCGCCATAAGCCCCTTTGGGCTGTTGTTAACATGCCTGACCCCCCCAAATGCAGTACCGAGGCACGACGTCAGCTTTTGTACTCCCGTGCAGAAGCCAAGAAAGGTGGTGATCGTTCTCTCTGTTAAAAAGCTCTATACAAAGAACGCCAAGGCTTACATGCGCATGCCGCTAATAGGTCCCGCCATCAAAACATTCCAGTGTGTTGCACCTGCACCTGGAGGGTCCCTGCACCTGGAGACGTAGCCCAAGAAAGGGCTTCACGTGTCGTCAGTTTGAAACCGTGTCGATGGCTCACGTTTTCTGTAGACTTTCTTGACTTCTACTACCGTAAAATGCCGACCAAGCAACCCCCCTTCCCCCACCACACAGTGAAAGATAATAAGAAAGATGCGGAGGGGGCCCTCTTGCTCAGTCCCAGACCAAATTGCAAGATAGCAGCGGGAGTGCATCTAAGTAGAATGCACACCTGCGTTTACTATGAAATGCTTTGTTGAATACGCGTGCATTTACAGTTTTTACTGAATTGGAGGATGTCCGTCTGACATTTCACGTGTCATGACAAGAGTGGAAAGACGTTCTTCAAGTACCCCAACAATTTGCGACAACCCGGAATGCGACCCCGAGACATAACAATGTACAAGTACTAAGAAATCGTGCACATATCTCAAGACTCTCAGGAACCGCTGCTGCAGGATTATGTGGCGGGGAATAGGTTGAAAGAAAAAAAAAACCTCAAGAGGGAGGGAGGCGAAGGGGGGGGGGGGGTGGCGCATACATTTGCTGATTTTGGCTATTTTTGGGCTACTTCAAATTTTCCCGTTGGGCTATGTTTGGGCTACCTCGGAGTCCAGTTTGGCGGTTTGAGGCTCACACTATCTGGTAACCCTGATGTCCTCGCACCCAATAGCGTTACGCCAAGGTAAAAAGTTAGAAGCGTATATACGCAGGGTTCATTCCAGCTAAGTATAGGATCCCTAGAACGAGAAGCAGCTGGTAATTGGGGCTGCTAAAGCCTAGGTGGACGGGGCGTC
Organism: Rhipicephalus sanguineus; assembly: GCF_013339695.2. Classification (NCBI taxonomy): domain Eukaryota; kingdom Metazoa; phylum Arthropoda; class Arachnida; order Ixodida; family Ixodidae; genus Rhipicephalus; species Rhipicephalus sanguineus. The sequence continues at coordinate 195,253,621 of NC_051177.1, forward strand.
GCTCCTCGTGCCCGTTGACAAACTTGGTTTGGGTAGGGGTAAGCGCACCCTTACCGCCCTCACCGATTTGAACTAACACTGCAGTGTGAAGTCGGTGAATAGTTTCACACGCGTACTATTTATCCCAGTATTTAAGAGCTGATACCCAGCACTGGGCGATAGATACTATAGTTAACATTGTCTATCAGGATGGATGGTTATAACACTCTTTAACAGCTAACTTACATTATCCCTTGTGGTATTACGTGAGTAAGAACACCGCATGCATTGCATGATATCGTGCTAGTTAAGCTTCTTCATGACTACTCTGATGTGACTAACAATCGCAACGTAGCCTTGTCATTTATGCATTTGATATCATAATACTGAAAAGTGCTTTTATTTCTGTTTTGCCGTCCGCACTATACTCCATCTCAGAAGTTCCCTTCAGCAATGTGAAGGCTACAGGGCTCCTTAACCATTAGGAAAGGCGATTAGCCCCTCCACATGTATTCATCCGCGTCGCGTCGTCTGCTCATCGGCTCCCTGGCGTCTTCGCGCGCGTAGAACGAGTAAAGCGAACAGACGGCATCGCTGAAAAAAAAATGGCTGCACCTACCGCAGCTGGTGTCTTCTGCTTCGAATTTATCGAGTCATCATCGTGCGCTGTGACACGTAAGTTACGAACTGACGCTTGTTTTGCTTCAGATGAATGTGCTGACGCTTCCACAGCAATGTATTCGCGACTATATTGCGCTAATTTCATGAACCGTTATCAAATTCTCGGCGCGTTAGGCTTAGAAGGCGTGGCTAAACAAACAGCTGATCTCGCAAATATCTGCAAAATGTGCCTCATGCTTTGTACTCAGCATTAGATGGCTCAAAGCGATGGCTAATTTCACCATTTATTTGTTGCTGCCAGCGCAGTGGGCGAATAGCAGTCACAAGTTCGGATCGTAGAGGGCGGTCCCGTCTACATGGACGCTGCCATGTTGATTTGTAGCCACAGTTACCGGCGGTTACTGATACAACAACTAAAGGCACACGACATCAATGCGAAGAATAATAAACATCACGCGTAGATGTGGCGTAACACGTGCCAAACAAGCTCAAATGTCTCAACCCTGCAAACTGTAAGGTAACTATGTCTGGAACTATGTTTTGCTGCGCAAGCGTGTGACTTGCTTACACCCCGTAGCCTTGGTAGTGCTGAACGGTTATAGCGGTGAGATGGAGTATAGTTACTTTGTTTTCGCGCAACGTTTTCGGACGCAAGCCTGCGTCTGCGTTTGAAAATTCAAAACGCCAGTGTGCGTTGTCCCGCGACGCATGGCGAAGCTAATGAACCAACGCGAGCGTCCTCAGTCAGTCTGATAGCAACCATTCGGCCCCGATGCTGTTCGCCCTCGCCGAGTTCTTTCGATTGCTTGTCTGGCACCAGTTCGCCCAATAGACTCTCACTTTTCGTCTGTCCGAACATCGGTCAGCTCGCCGTCACCTAGCTACGTTACAACATACATGACAAGCCTGTCATACGCGTTTTTATATCACCTAAAGGCATAGCGTTTCTTACTATAGGCACCCGGCAATGCAGTTTCCAAGATACGATGGCAGCGCCAGAAAACACAGCCTAGCGAGTGGACGCAGCAAAATCGAGGGTTTATCCTCCGCATCCTCTATGTTCAGGAAAGCTCCTTGACTTGAACGTGACTTGCCACCGCCTCAATGCAGTGCATTTGAAACGCGTTTGTAGCGTTTGTGCTGCCTTGGCACAGCCTGAAAAGAGCGCGTTCTAAACGCGTTTGTGCTGCATTGAAGGCGGTGGCAACATCCCTGAGGTGATTACGAACGCACGTAGGAAGCGTTCGTTGAAAGAGGCGCCCAAAAGGAAGACACTTGAGCGCGTCGATGCGTCCAGCGAGCGTTTCATTTTCTTGGTATCCCTGGCGGCTGGTGCCCTCAACACTTAGGCGTTCGATAAGAGCTCCATCGCGCCCTCTGGTCAGTGACGGGTGCCTATAATATCCAGAGGGTAATCTGGCGCTAGTATCTATGCGGGGCTCCTTGAGCGGCGCTTCAACCGCCATGGGGATGATGGGAAGTATAGGCTACAGATTTGCTTCGCATGCATTTCGTTCTTGAGATTCGCGATGCTTGTTTGCCGAGCTTTAAACGAAATGATATGAAGTTATTCTAAATGAATATTTGCTTCTTTCTTCCCTATGTAGAACTTATTGCAGATTGTTTGCGTGACCGTGACACTGAAGTGAAGCCTGGACAAATTCAACCACCAGGGTATACATTGCTCTTCAATTGCGTTCCAGATATGGCATTACCAAATAATGCACAGCTCTTGAAAACAAACATGCTTGTTTATCCTTCGAAAGTACGCATAATCTACTTATGGAAATGGATACTGTATCGAGTAAGCAACAGATAACGTATCATCTGCTGCGACGCGAGGCGCGTCTGGCCCAATGCATGTCCCGTTCCGCTGTAAAGCCGAGTCGGGAGCGGGACGGTGCGTCTACTTCGCTTCGCCGTCGCTTTCCAGCAGAGTTGACCTATTTTGTGGAGCGCGTCTTGGCAAGACGCGCTTATCAAAACAGCGCGAACTCTCTGCAGTTTGCTGCACTGGCATGGGACTCTACACATATGTGCGGAGCGGTGGATGAACGACGAGGCTAAAACTGTCAAATACAACGTGTAAAGCCGCAACGTCACCGGAAACCAAAGGACCTATAGCGGTATTCAGCCGCTTTCAACAACAAAGGCACCGCTTGAATGCTTTGCTCCGCACCGCACCATCCACGCTAGAGGACACGGTACGCATTGCGGACGGATACAGCTGCTGCACGCGGAACGAAACTAGAAAAAGAGCTGTAACCGAATTACTGTACTTCCTGTCGTTCCCATCGTGGTTGAACGATCGCAGCGCCATATTCCCCTCCAGTTTTTATAGTATGAAACTCTCTGGTTAAAGGGACTGACAACCGATTTTCACGGACGTAGTTTTTCACTGCGCAATAGAAAGCTCACTCGCGGTATTATTTACACCTTCACCGCTCGGTAACAAAAGGGTGTGGGTGTTTTTTCGTAAGCAGAATTTTTTGATCTCAAAGGGCTCCAGAAGGCTCTAGTCCCTCGTGCAGCAACGCTGGGTAGTGATAGCGATTCGGATAGCCTTCGTTGCAAATTGTGAAAGGCCCACCATCCTTCTGTTTTCATATGAGTAAGTGCAACTCTGGCTAATACCTTAATTGCAGCCATTTTAATCCGGCTGGTTAACCACTGTTTTAAAAATGGCTGACAAGTTGGAAAGGTAGTTAACAACTTTTTCCTACTGTGTATTCAAATATAAATAACATGGCTGATCCCTCTGTCATAGGTACCGCCACGGAGGAGGGGGTATAGTGAACTAGAACATTGGGTATGAAGCGCCACGACGGGGCACTTGAAATAGCCGGAAAGTAATAGAACTAAACGTGGCCAACGCCTCCTAACAAAGCAGGCGATGACGTGGAATAAGCCTAAAAAACGCACTCAAAGCGATATGCATTTTTTTTCTTTTTTAAGCGATGAAACATTGTAATACACAGCCCCCCCTCTCTCTCCCCCCCCCCCCACCCCCCCCAAAAAAAAGAAAAGCGAGAAAACGCAGTTTTCATACTGCGAGCATTAGAACGCTCGTCGCGTCTCAATCGGGAGGAATTAAAGCGCTTGCCTTTTTCGTGTGGACGCTCACGGCGCCGAGGACGCAGAACTGCACAGGGATGGAGGGAATCAAAGTATGCTGAACTGACAAGAGCTGCGTGGGACTGCGAAGAGCGACTTGTGAGGCGAAATCTGAACCAAAGAACGCCGATGGCGATCCGCGTGCTGCGTGTCAAGGGCAGAACATATGTTGGTGATGATGATGGTTATGCCCTCAGCAACGAAAATGGAGACTGTAGAGAGAGAGATGAAAAAAGGAAGGCCGGGAGGTTAACCAGATATTAGCATCCGGTTTGCTACCCAGCACTGGGGAGGGGAAATAGGGGCAAGAAAGAGGGTCTAGAGAGAGAGAGAGAGAGAGGGAGAGGGGAAAAAAGAGGAGAAAAAACATATCCACGGAGTGAATGATGATGAGTGGGCGAAGCTGCGGAGGTTCATCGGTAAACCGTGAATCTTCCGTGAATTCTGCCCAGTACATCATCACCGACGTGAGATCGGGCGCGTTTATACTAAAGGTTCGATGAGTTATGACGACTTGCAGCTCACTTTAATTTTACATGTACGCTGTGAATTTTCATTGTTTAGAAAACCATTGCTTTAGAAAACATGTGGCGTCTTTCGTTAAGCATCTGGCGTCTTTTCGCTTTGCTTTAGAAACATCTGGCGTTCTTTCGTTTTGCTTTTACAAAACATCTGGCGTCTTTCGTAGGTTTATTTCATCAATCAACGGCGTTTTGAACAAAATTTTATTGCTTAATCACGCACAGGAGAAATCTCACCAGGCACTACCTTGGAGGTAAACAATGGCTGCTAATGGGAATGAGAGACAGAAGAAGTCGGCTTTTAGCTAACACTTACACTTCTACTTCTACTAACGTTTCCTACTGGAACATGCCAATGGCTGCTAATGGGGAATGAGAGACAGAAGAATTCGGCTTTTAGTTAACGCGCACGCTGCGAATTTTTTATTGTTCAACAACGCACAGGAAAAATCTCCCACCGGCACCACCTTGGAGGTCAAAGCGTAAGACTTGTTACGCACTACTACTACGACTACGACTACGAGGGACGAACGGGTGCCGCCTTAAGGAGCTTCGCCCCTAAAAAACACGCACGTACACAGATTCGGCTGTCACCAAGCAGGATAATCCTCATTGGCTGTCACATGTGTTGGCACATCGGCAGCGCCTCGGCGAGAGGCGCGGTTCTCTGGTGTGGCCAGTCGATGAAGAAGAGAGGGTTTAATGCAGTAGGGTCGAAGTCTGGGTTTCAGAGAGAGAGAGTTTAACTACGGAAACGGTGCTAATCTTCGGTGCCTCCGTTTTGGGATATTGCCACAGGGACGTATTTAATGCGGTTTGCAGTTTTATTCAAACCACTAAACGTATCCCGCTTTAAATCTCTGCACTAATAAATACTTGTGAAGTATTTTTTAAAATGCCTTAAAATGTAACCCATAGATTCCAAGTTGCTCGGGTCAAGTAAACGCAACTGTCTGGTCTGCCCGAAATTTTCAGAATTTCATTATTTATTAGCTGTTGTTTCCTTTTTCTTCTTTTCTTTTGTTCTCTCTCTCTCTCTCTCTGTAATTTGTTAACATTTGGTAATTATTTATTTCTGTCTATCAATATAATAATAACCAGCATTGTAGTTCTCAAAGGTTACAATACGTTTTCTTGGCCAATACCCTAGAGTGGGTATGTGCCACAGCCTTGAGGAGGATACAAACAAACACACAAACGGACAAAGACTCTCGTACACGTTCGCCTACGGCCTTTGTTTATATGATTTTATATTTCTATTGATTTTTTAACACGAAAGTGTTTTATGCCGGGGTCCACCAAGACTTCAGTGACGTATTTCCGTCACGGAAATGACGTCGAAAAAATGTACACGATAAGATGGCAAAGAGAAAAAGGTACCGTCAACGGGCATCGAACCCACGACCGCTCAGTCCGCAACAACAGATGCCGGGCACGCTATCCACTGCGCCACGGTCACTTTTTTTGTATTGCCTTGCATACCAAGACTATTTACATACTCACAAAAAAAGGGTAGAGCTATACAATTACAAAGTGAACTGCGCCACGGTCACAGACTCTGGAGGCTTTACAAACGCGCCTTTTATATCTACCACTCTCCCGGTCGGCGGGTTGGTGTTGACCTCTGGGAGTGGTAAGATAAAGTAATTCGTCATTGCTGCGGCCTCCGCGACTAGCACCTGCAACGCGTTACGCGTCCGTCCCGTTCGGCGCGTTTTCAATAGAAGTTGAATTTTGTCAATGCCTTAACACACCGCGAGGTGGCGATCTTTGCCCAAGCGTCGTAAAAGCGTCGGCCTCGCTCAGCATCACGCTAATACAAACCAAGAATAGCTCTGCGACGCGCGCCTGCCTCACCTGGCTGTAACCCCGCGTTCCCCGTTGTCGCGCTCGCCCCGAGAAAAATCGCGGCTGGGCTACCGAGGCGGCACGACGCGCTTTGCGTTTTCCTCTAGTCCGGCCGTGGTGTTCAATCACATTTTAACATGCCGCGGGATTGCGACCAAGTTCTGCGTCCAACATGCGACGCTCTTCTGGCTCTCACACCGCGTTCTGTGATTACGCTTTCACCGTTAACTACAACAGCTACCACAAGGGTTTGTTTAATCATTTAACATGACGTTGGTCGTAGGGATGAAGATGTACCACCAATCATCAAAGTGGGTTCATACACGTTAAACGGTGCCATTAGCTGCCAGACATCAATATACATTGTGCAAACTCTCTTACATCAATGTACAGTAGGCATTCAGGTACTTCTGTAAGGGCACGTTTTACTTTCGTGTTATTCCGATTCCTATGACGGAGGGATCAACCATGTTTTTTTTTTCATTTTACTTCTTTCCTCTTAAATAGAAAAAATCTACGCTTTACTTTAACAATTAGATTTTAAAAACAATCCAGTTCTTGGCCAATCTCCCAGCGTGGGTGTGTGCCAAAGTTATAGGATCTACTCTACTTTGTCCAGGCCCTCCGAGGTTCGGTTCGGCGCGATCTGTTACGGGGGGTCGGTCGCGGTTCCGGCGGCAGTGTTTTTGTGATTTTTCTTTTGACTTTCCACCTTTTCTGACCTTGTTACTGTGAGTACCTGATGTCTCTCTCTTCTCCAGGCAGGCAGGTAGGCAGGTGATGCAGGCAAAGACATTATTATGATCCGGAGTATGGCCTCTCTTCCCACTAATGACATGCCTATAGAGGCTTTTTTTTGTGCAATGGTATCCACAGCATTCCAGTTGCACTAGTGCCGACCAATGGGGGATTAATTCGTGTGAAGAATCCGAAGGTAATTCAGGAGGAACTGCGGAAAAGCGACCTCTCACTACCAGAGTATCACCGATGTTCGACAACTTGGCAGGGGCGGCATTCTGTGTTGCTCTCCGGACCAGGCCTGTGTATCTGACCTGTTAAAGTGCGCAACGTTTGCATCCCATCCGGTGAACCCATTTATTCCTGCTCATCTCGCTGTAGTTAAAGGCTTAGTTTGCGGAGTTGACTCGAGCCTGTGCGCTTCAGGGGTCTTGGAAATGTTTGCTGCTGCCGGGGCCATATCAATGTATCGAAGTCCAAGAGTCTCTGATAATCAGAGTCCCCACAGAGTCAGTCATTGAGACATTTGCCGGTATAAATAGGTCTACAGAGATTAAGGCATGACCGTTAATATATAGAGTTGAGTCACTTGCTCCCCGTTCACTGCAATGCGTTCAGTGTTGGCGATATTGCTACGCCCAGTTCTTGTTTTATTTTGATGTATTCGGGTTTGGTGTATTCATGTGGGAGGTGGTCATTAAGGGTAACTGACTGGATTCCAAGAGATAGCAAACGCGTGAGGGGGAGACAGAAAATTAGGTGGGTAGATGAGATTAAGAAGTTTGCAGGTACAACGTGGCAGCAGAAAGCACAGGACCGGGTCGATTGGCGGAACATGGGAGAGGCCTTTGCCCTGCAGTGGGCGTAGACAGGCTGATGATGATGATGATGATAATTCGGGTTTGACCAGCAAGGACGGTTATCAACGCTCGACGCTGTCCGCGAAGCAGTGTTCGAGAAGCTTCGCGATTGTAGTAGATCGTTTTGTTAAGACTGCGCGCCGCACGCGAATGTTCCAGCTCTGTCGAGAGATAACGCCGCCACCAGCGATATCGCTAGAAAGTTCGATAGCGCCTGTATAAAAGCCGACGCGCTTGACCGCTTGTCAGTTGATCGACGGTCGACGCTCTGTTCGCCGCTATCAGTGTATTGCTGTAGTTTGACTTTCAGTTTCCCGGCCACAAGTTCGGCCAAATAAAGAGTTTCATCTTGACTACGCCAGCTGTTGTCTTCGTCGACGCCACGACCCCGTGACAATATGATCACTCCTTTGAGGGATGTCGATCATCTCCTCGATGCCGCCTATGCGGAGAAGACCATGACACTAAAACATGTGCTTCTCAGAGCGAAAGATGTTGTCTTCGACAAGGTTCCCACCCTGCCGATCATTCAAACTGCCTAGCGAGAGCTCAAGAGCTTCAAATTTTAGAAATTATAGAAAGGAAGCGATGCTCACGCCGCGAAGCTCGAGCTATAGTATTAGAAAGATCCTGCGGATACGCTGAAGCTGCTGCTCGTCATTCGCAACCTATGGATACAACTATAGGCGAGGTTGTAGCCGCTGCTGTTGAAAAGGCGATGTCGAAAGCACTGAGCGCACTTTTTGCAAATCTTTTCGAGACAATTGGGCAAGTTATGACAGATCATATGACACAAACCTTGCAAGTTGCAGGGCTAGCTGCAATTTATACAGGTGTCATGCACAACCATGAGGAAATAACAGAGGAACCTGCGATAGAAGCCGTATCTGGCAATTTTGATGACACTGAGCCTACAACATCTCGTTTCGAACAGGAGGGTGGTAGTACCTCGGAGACCACTTCCCAAAGCGTAGAAAGCATGGATTTGGACATTAGAGCCAGTAAACGTCGGGCTGCCTCTTACTTCCCGAAATCCGTTCTTTTACAGAGACTGGAGGAAGGAAGATTTCTTAAAAGGCAGGATTTACCAGAAAGCTGCTGAAACTGCCGCTTTACAGTCTACATAGATACATTAAAAGTACTGCAGTGGAATTGCCGATCAGTTTGTTTCAGCAGCAACTGATTTATTACACCTTTGTGCTGAACTTTCTCCTGATTTATTTCTTTTACAAGAAACCTGGCTTTCTGCAGAAACATGTTTTAATGTAAATAACTGTCATTGCTTTCGTTTGGATCTCCGCTCTTGTAGAGGGGGTTTAGCGTGTTTTATCTCTAAAAACATCTGTCATAAAGCGAAGATTACCAATATCTACATAAAGTGAAATTTTGGCACTAGACGTAAATATTCCTGGCTATACACCATTTTCCATATCCAATGCATATTTTCTTACAGGCGTTCTGAATAGTAATTCTCTGAATTCCGCACTAGCACCATGCAGAAAGAACATAATCATAGCAGGAGATTACAACTCACACGACATATCGTGGGGTTACCGATCCGATGTCTGTGGTAAACGGCTGCTAGAAAGGACCGGCATGGATGGTCGCCATTGTGTAAATTCCGGAACCCCAACTAACGTATCTTGCCTATCGCGTTCTGTGATAGACCTGACCTTTTCAAGATCCGGTTGCATCGTTTCGTCTTGGTCTTCCATTACATCGGCCACAAGCACTGATCACCAACCAATATTTTTTTAAATAGTGTGCCCACTTACGCAAATAAGCAAACAACTTTGCAATTATGTCAATTACAACAAATTTAAAGATTCATTACGGTCACTCTTAAATAGACAGGACTAAGCGACCAGGTAAAGGCACCTTGTTTCTGTCAACCGTTACGAGATAGTATGAAAAAAGCTAAATTCAGTGGGCAGTCAACCAAAGGCGGCGCTAATGCACCATGGTGGAATCCTGACTGTGATCGCGACTATACGCGACGTAAAGCAGCTTGGAAGAAATTGCTTTACAACCAGTGTCCACGTAACTGGAAAGATTATAAATATACTGCTGCTACATTTAAACAGACGACTGACAAAGCCAAATAAGATTATAACTCCAAACGTTACAGTTATATGTCAGAGACAAAGAATAAGAAAGCGTTACTTAGGTTTTTGCGACACAGAAATATTGTTCCGCCACCAATAAATTTAGAATCAGCTTGTTTATCAGCCGCAGAATTGGTTCAGTCACTGGAAACAGTTGCGAAAGGATTGGAGTGTCGCTTTACATCGGTGTTACCCTACCATTTGCCTGTTACACAAAAAGCTAATGAGTATAAAGGCAGTGACCTTAGAAGAAATAACGGAAGTAGTAAAGTCACTGTCAGCCTCAGCACCGGGCCCAGATAATATAATTACAGCCATGATTAAAATTATCTTCGATTTATCTCCCAACGATCTCTGTAACTTCCCAAGTTTTTCTATAGAAAATGCCTGGACTCACCGAGATTGAAAAGTTGCTAAAGTAGTACCGCTGCTTAAAAAACAGGGCGATGGTTATGCAACAGATAACAATCGGCCTATGTCCCTCACGTTGAATCTCGTAAAACTAATAGAGCGATTATTATATAGACATCTTGAAGGATGGATTGAAGGAAATCATATACTGAGTGAATCTCAAATTGGATTCCGACCTGGACGCTCTATATGGTGTGCTCATGTTGCCTTGAAAAGTAGAATTAAACTCGGTCGGCACACAAAAAAAAACAGCACGTCGCCCTAGTGACCTTAGATATTGCTAAGTCATATGACCTACAGCGTGGAACATGCCATCTTGATAAGTAAACTCCCAAGTGTTAACGTTGCTGAGTATATAATTGCATGGATACAAAATTTTCTAAGCGGACGCACATTTTATTGCTCGCAGATCGGGTTATCTTCTCAAAATACAAACAAAGAAGGGGAGTTCCTCAAGGGTCAGTTCTCTCGCCCATTTTATTCAATATATTACTCAGTTATATTCCTTCGCACAACGATGTGCAAGTGTTTGTATACGCGGATGACATCGCATTCTTTGCATCTTCCAGTCATATACATCCGCTGTACAACATTCTATAGTCATATTTGAATGAGATCGAAATATGGCTTAATGACCTGAATTTGCCTCTGAATGTTAACAAAAGTGCTCTTCTTGCTTTTTCATTGACTCTTCCTGTGCGAATCGTTCTTATGTAGGGCCAGTCCCTTATTCTACAGGTAGATTCATTAAAATATTTGGGTATAATATACACGGCTAATCTTAATTGGAGCTCGCACATTGAGTATATTGCAGCTAAAGGTTTACGTGCAATTGGATTATTAATGCCATAGTCTTATTTGCAAGTTTGTTCATATAACTGTCTCAAAACCCCCTATGTAATGCCCGAATGGGCCTTTAGGGTATATGAATAATAAAAAAAAAATCTGCAGCATTCGTTTTGGAATGAGCAGAGAAAGATTCTTCATGATCTATTGCATGTATGTCTGCCAATATTAGAGTTTCAATGCATTTTGTTCTGTGGGGGGCCCGTTTATAAATTACGCCCTCTTCTGACTATGGAACTTGAGGCGTTACGTTTATGTCTCGGTCTTCCAAAGTTTGTAGCTAATAATATACTTTACCATGAAACATACCTGCCATCTCTTCAAACGAGCTCTAGAATTTTAACAGTTCAAGCATTTCTAAACATATATGCCTCCCAACGCAGACGCTCCCAATGTGTATTTCTTAGAGAGTCGTCCACATTTTTTTTAAATGTGAGTGGTCTCGAACACAGTGGTCTCGATCGACTACATCGTCGTCAAATAATTTCCGTGCAAAAGTTCTTGGAGCCATTACAAGTAACATCTCGTGACATAATCTACCCAAACGCACTCAATCACACAGCAGTAATAGAATTTGATGACATATTTCCTAAAAATGCTAAGCTATTTCTCATTACATATTTAACCGCGTTGCTGTAAGACCACCTTAAAAGCGTACGGATAAGTTCAGTAATAGCCACAGATGCTTCAGTTACTGATGAGAAGGCAGAAGTGGGAGTATTTAGCAGCACTAAATTGGTCATTTTTCTTTCGCTTGTCCGACTTCACACCAATATTCCAGGCAGAATTAATCGCATTTATTCTTGCCTTGCGGAAAATCCCAGCACATATCTCTCCAGAAGTTATATTAACGGATTCCTTGTCTGTGCGCGCGGCTTTAACAGTGCCACTGTTCTCGAGCTGCCTAACAGAACTTTGCTCATATATGCCCAATCACTTACCGTGCCGGCACGTCCGTCTGGTTTGGATTCCAGGCCACACTGGATTGACATCAAATGAAGCGGCGGACACACTGGCGGCAGCATCCCTTAAAGGACATATCATAAATGTTCTAAGGCCGTCCTCTAATAGCACGGTCGCACGATTCCGAAATTTTTCGCTGCAAGAGTAACGTACTAAATCTTCTGTCCTAAACAATGCAATTTTTCAGCACCTTAGGTTTCCGTGGAATAGCACATGGTGTAGCACACGGCAGTTGGAAGTAACGTTAACTAAACTGCGATGCAGAATACCGTCACCAAATTTTAGGGGCGAAGCTTCTTAAGGCGGCACCCGTTCGTCCCTCGTAGTCGTAGTAGTAGTGCGTAACCAGTCTTACGCTTTGACCTCCAAGGTGGTGCCGGTGGGAGATTTTTCCTGTGCGTTGTTGAACAATAAAAAATTCGCAGCGTGCGCGTTAACTAAAAGCCGAATTCTTCTGTCTCTCATTCCCCATTAGCAGCCATTGGCATGTTCCAGTAGGAAACGTTAGTAGAAGTAGAAGTGTAAGTGTTAGCTAAAAGCCGACTTCTTCTGTCTCTCATTCCCATTAGCAGCCATTGTTTACCTCCAAGGTAGTGCCTGGTGAGATTTCTCCTGTGCGTGATTAAACAATAAAAATTTTGTTCAAAACGCCGTTGATTGACGAAATAAACCAACGAAAGACGCCAGATGTTTCTAAAGCAAAACGAAAAGACGCCAGCTGCTTAACGAAAGACGCCAGATGTTTTCTAAAGCAATGGTTTTCTAAACAATGAAAATTCACAGCGTACATGTAAAAATTAAAGTGAGCTGCAAGTCGTCATATCTCATCGAACCTTTAGTATAAACGCGCCCGATCTCACGTCGGTGATGATGTACTGGGCAGAATTCACGGAAGATTCACGGTTTACCGATGAACCTCCGCAGCTTCGCCCACTCATCATCATTCACTCCGTGGATATGCTGTGATTTTTTTATTTGCACAGGCCTCGTTTCGCTCCCTCCCCTCAATGTCAGTATTGTAATCAAGCAGAAACAATAGAGCACTACTTCACAGAATGACGCAGATACGAAAATATAAGGCAAAAATTTCTGAGTGAGTGAGTGAGAACTTTATTGTGATCTGAACGTGACTGGAGGTCCCGCTAGCTCAGCCAGGTGGCTCCACCCAGGAAGGTGCCGGAAGCTGGAGCCTCTTGGCGATGTCCCTTGCCCTCTGGACTGCCAGGAGTTGGTTGCTGAGCTGCACGCTGCGCATGGCAGCCTCCCAGGACACAGGGTAATGCTGATCCCGAATTAAAGGGGCACAACCAGAGCTGAATAGCACATAGCTGAATAGCACATAGCTGAATAGCCAGAGCATATGTTCGAAATATACCTTTTTCAAGCAATCCCAGAACCCCCCGCAGGCGCGCGAAGCACTATGGGAAAAGAGTGTACGGCGAGCCCGCCGGCTGTTCCGTCGCTCGCTGCTCGTTGGCGCCGTGGGAGCACCAAACGGAAAAAACGTGTCGCCACTGGTTGACTATTATTAAATCCCAAATACTACACATGTCTGAACGCACCTGCATGTATTTCAGCGCATGAAATGCGAAAGGAATGACGCAGTCAGTGTAGGTATTACCGAGCAGACATATACCGGATGTAGCAGTTAAGCGGCATGCAAGTTATCACGTGCCGATACATGCAGTCAAAATGTGTTATCGTGAGCAATGTGAGCTGGAACACCGAATTCGTATTTATTCAATGATTACTTGTTCACAAGCCGCTATAGCATATAATGTCATAGCGGCTCATGATCAGGTTTAAGCAAACTGTAGAGAGCTGTTACAGTGTTCAGGTATACAGATGATTACTTGATTTTAATTGACAAGTCACGCGCTGTACAAAGAAGTGAGCATATTCTAAACGTGTTTAAGGAAAAAGGGATGGGACTAGAATTCACTTGCGAGATGCCTTGCTCTGATAATTTGCACTTTTTTTATATATGCTTTTAAGTTTCACTGCGGAGCATGTTTGTGGGCAGTTGTGATGAGTGAGTGCGCGAACAATGCGAGCGTCGTGTATTCTGTGTGTGTCTTGGTGTTGGTGGCGCAAGGGCTCCAAACGCGGTGGGTGACGCTATAGAAGCACCGCGCAACGGACACGTGCGACACATCAAAAAGGAAGACGTCGGCGGGGCATGGCACGTGTGGCCACCGCCAATAGGAAGATGGCACGGGAGACGGGTGAGAAAAGGAAGAGGAGATAGAAGGCAGTCAGTCTGACTCGGACAGCCCGGACGAGACGCTGGTATCAGGGTCTGTGCCGTCGGGTTTCGGACTCGAGCACAAAGGGCCCGACAGCGTCTGCCTCCAGACGTCCTCGGAGACGGGCAATCCTGGAAATTGGTCGTTCACATCGTGCGAGCAGCGGATCCGGGCAGCTGAGCCACCGTGGAGCGCAGAAATCACCGTCCCGGCTGCCGAGAGGACTCCTGCTGCCAGTTGCTAGCCACGGGACGAACCTGGGTGCGTGCCGCCAGATTCCACGCTCGGTACGTTGGCAGGAATGTGGCCAGCCGCTTTGCCAAGGCCGCCCCCTTCTGTAACCTCTGCGCCGACTAGACCCATCGTCCGCTCCACGAGCGCCGTCGCCGTCAACGTGTCAGCGACGACTCCGCCGGCCGAGCCACAACCAGCGACTCAAAACTGGTGACTTGTTTCTTTCGAACGTCCCCTGAAACTTAAATACGTTTGATAGCACCGGACACCATGATGTTAGTTTAAGCATAGCTTGACTTTATTTGGTGTTGTGTGTTTTTTTCCTTTTCTCTTCTTTCCTTTGTGTGCTATAAAGTTATTTTTTTGTGTGTGTGCACTAAAAAAATGGCTCCTTCCTTTCCCGGTCAGAGGCCTTGCCTCAACTGAAAGAAACCGCAACCCACAAAACCTGCATAACAGCAGTATAGCCCGCGTTCAGCGAAGTCGCTGTTTAATTTCGCGTCTGCGCATTCGAATATTGTTAAACGAGGAATTGTGATGTCATGATTACGCACGGCATCCAAAAAAAAGAAAACTTGCGCACATAAGATGAGCAGTAGTTCAGTAGATGAGCAGCTGCAAAGTGATCAAAGATGCGGGATATCCTGCGTATCGTTGTATCGGTCTGCGAAAATCTGTTCGCATGGCAAAGAAAGATTAACACAGACGTCCTCCATTCGTAAATAATGAAGAAACTAGAAATATTGCAGTTATTCCACATATGTATAAGAAGTCACATGCCCTGAAGAACGTAGGAAAGCGATGTAGGGGGGAAGGGTGTGTTTGCCGCCACAAATAAACTTAGTCGCATTAAGGTCGCAGGGGTCTGCGGTGAGCAAAGAAAAATAACCGCAAATTTCTCTTTCTTGTGTCCACATGTACATCGGCCAGACTGGTCGATGTATTAAATCGAAATTCATTGAATGGAGCCGTCTCATCTAGTATCGCTATGTCAGTCATGAAAATGTAATCCCATCTTCGAAAGCACAGTAATTTTGTACCATCAACCTAATCAGACAACGCGAGAAATTTCGGAGGCACATCATGTCACCAATATCGCCACACTTAGTGTCAGTCAACCTTCTCAGTCGTTACAAGACAAGGAATTCAACTTTATTAATCGTCTGTAAGCACGCGCCTTGGTTGTTTGACTTTTTGTGCCTCTTTATGACATGCGCGACGCACTCCCATTTTTGTATATATGCTTTTTTTCATGCGTGCAATAAACTTTCAGTTGTGTGTGAGCACTGGTTTGTGCATTTCCTTAATTTTACTGCTTCTTTCTTTTTTCCCTCTAAGTATTATTCCAACCTGAAGTTATAGTACCAACGAAGGTTAGTAGGCACTTATCGTTCGTTACACATATGGTGCGAGCGGCGCAATGAATGTATCTCATTTCCCCAAATGCCGACTACACTTTCTAGTGTACTCTTTAAATATCAGAGCCTCACCATAGAGAAAGAAAAAAAAGTTAAGAGTGGACACTCCCATAGACCCCAGCGGCCCAATCGACCCTAGCGCACCTGGTGGTTGGTGAGAGCAAGTGGCCTGCGCTTCCTGTTTCGGTTTCACTGGCGCGATTTTTGAATTACTGTGCGTAACCACGTTTCGCTATGTCGAAAGTTACTTATTTCTTCGCCCAAATGGCAAAGCTATTATTTGTCGTTTTCAATTTACGATTCCCTATTTTGTATAGTTCAATGATTCGTGCGAATTGATGTCGTGACGTAATTTTTTTTATTAAGTTATAATAAAAGAGATGCAGGAAATCATAATTCACTACGGCTTCATTTATCGCGCTCGTGTTTTCTATTAGAACAAGCGCTCAGTCTACATATCAATCAAAGACACAGAGTATCCACAATGTTTTTATTACAAGGCAAGGTAGAGGCTGAGCATATAAAAGCACATAATGAGAACAGCACCGCACAGACATGCAAGGTAGACAACAAATGCCTCTCGGCTTACAAATAAATTGTAACAAATACAGAGAGAACACAGACAACGCACACATCGCTAGAGCTCGCAGAAGCTGGTGAAGTATGACACACTGGGCCGTAAGGATCTCTGGCAAAAACACAGCGCACAAAGTTGAAGAAGGAAGAAGTTAAATACACATAACAATGAAGTCGCGAGTCGCGACCACTGACCTCCATTAAAAAGGCTGGACGGCGCATCCTCGCTCTGCGAGGCGGGCGCTTGTGAAGCCACCGGAAGGTGCCCTGTTTGTCCCGGAAGCCGGCGTCTTCTGTGCGTCTCAGTCGCGCAATTCAAATATTCTCGGGTGGCAGCTGTTGTTGTGATCGTTTTTATTTTTTATTTTTTCAAACTCTGCGATTACGCCTCACTTTAGACGCCGACGAACGCTACACAAAAGATGACAGACGCCGTGCCGACACCGTCCGAATACGGCGGAGTGCTGCAACGTACAAAATGCGTAAAAAGTAATGCAACTTTGAGGTACTTGCGCGTGAAATGTTTTCCCTGGCGACTTTTCCGGTCGATTCGTACAGTTTACTGCGCTACAAGCAGGTATTTCTTTAAAAAAAGAAGAGAAAAGCTCTTTTCCGGGACAAAAACGGCGGCTTCCGGTGGCTTCACGCCCGCGTGCTCGATGCGCCATCCGGCTCCTCCTAGTGGAGATCAGTGGTCGCGACTGCGTTTCACCGAAATAATGCACTGAAAAAAAAGAGCGTACAGAAACCACACGACCAGGATTTATTCGTGGTCCGAGGCTTCGGGAAACGCACCGTGAAGCATGCGAGGACCAGCCAAGGAGGTTAAAAAAAATTGCTGGAGTGGCGATTGTTGCGCAAGAGTGAAGCCGTGCCCACCAAAAGATGGCGGCTGCGGCCGCCATCTTAGTAGGGGCACGATAAATCATCGGCGTTTGGCGAAGGAAAGCGAGCGTTTTCCACGCACGCCAGACGACTTTATTATGGCAACTTTTACGGGTCAGATACTGCTCCAAGCGTGTCTTTGTGTTACTAGTTTTCATCAGTAAGCCTCAAAGTTGTGGCAAATTTTATTGCAGATCAATCGCCAATACTCCACTCAACGGGTTACTTTTGTCGGCAACAACTATCTTTTATTTTATAATTACCGTAGTATTTGTACTAACAGATCAAAGCCATTTCATCTATTAGTAGGCACCACCAGAAAACAGCATGTTTCCGAGCTCTTTGGTGGGCAAAAACTGGCTTCACTTGCGCTGGCAAGGCGTTGCAAGAGCTTCCACTCCAGAATTTTTTTTAAACCTCCTTGGGACCAGCGAACGCTCCTCAATATTTAGCACCGAGCTCAGCGCACAGACGCTCGCATCGGTGGCAGACGCAGCTGGACGCAGCACGCGTCGCCTCGGCTTGACGCATACGTTGCACAATGTTCACGTCTAGCTGCCGCATAGAGCCGCAAACTGATTTTTAGCGAACCTCGCCGTCCATACAACCTTCAGAAAAAGGTTGAAACTGCGCGAATAAGACACCAGGCAAGAAACAGAAACACGCACACACACGAAGAGCAACGCGTGTGTGTGTGCGGGTTTCTATGTTACATGGTGTCTTATTTGCACAGTTGTCACCTCTTTCTGAATAAATGACCCAACTAGCCCAACAACAACGTCATTCTACAAGCTTTGCTTGCAGACGTGCCTCACCTGTTGTCTCACACACGAGAACACCGACGCAGCCGACGTGGACGAAACCTTCCCGCTGTCATGCATGGGTTTGTCGCTTTGAGATGGTGTTTATGACAGTACGGCTGAATAAAAATAACCAAGTAAGGTGTGCTGAGTAAATTGTTTTTATGTATAAAGAACCTGTCAACTTTGGGCGCATAATTATTATTTTGTAAGAACAATTTTGTTGGATTGATGACAACTTTTTCTTTTTTCGCGCTTGCGTCCTCTGGCGTTTGGTGAGAGCACTAGTTCGTTACGTAGTCCTGACGTACTTCCTGAGGCCAGATTTCGCGGAGTGTCCTCTCTTAACTTCTTTCTTTCTTTATCGCCTCACACTGTACTCGTCGACAGTGTCGATGGACGTTGATTCCAAATGCATCCACGAATCATAGACCGTTCGTATACTTCATAGGCAACCGAGTTGTCTTTTTGTTTTTTGTTTTTTTTTTTCATTTATGCCGTAAGGCGCACTGGCGCCAAAAAAAATCAATAAATGAAAGGTGACGCTTCTAAGCCGCTCAACAGGTCCAACAGTGGGACAAATGGAAATCGTCGAGAGGCCGTCGCAGCTAAACACTGAAGTTCGTGATTAAATTGTGCAGTAACATGTTGCACCTTGCCAAGGTCACTGTGTCTAAGAAGTACTGGCACGGCGCAAGCGGACAGCTACAGCGCGAGGCCCGCGCGCTCGCCGCGGCGTACACACATTTCCCATGAGCGCTTGCGCGCCCGTTGGTGGCGCTCGTGGAGAAAAAGAACTAGGAGGCTCACCAGTAAATATACGGCTAGCAGTGCGGGCGATATGGCAACAAGGAGCATTAAGCGGAAGGTCAGAGAGGCGGAGAGGAATTATTGGATGGCAGCGATGGAAAAGAAGCCGGCTCTGAGTAACTACCGAAAGGGAAAAAACGAAATAAGGAGGGAAAGGTTTTATGATAATTCAAGGGGAACCGCTTTACTGTTTGAAGCAAGGTCGGGCTGCCTTAGAACGCGTAGTTATAAAGCGAGATTCAGTAACGAAGAAGAACAATGTACATGCTGCGGGGGAACTAAGGAAACGATGGAACATGTACTGATTGAATGTGGCGATATTCACCCAGGTATACGTGTGGGCACGAATCTACACGAAGCCTTGGGTTTTAGGGACAACAATGGAAAGCTGAACACGTCCGCGATAGAAATAAGTAAAAGACGGTTAGAGTATTGGTGGCAGAAAAGTAGAGATAAAGAACAAAAATAAATAATGGGGGAAAAATAAGGTCATTCTGC
This sequence comes from Rhipicephalus sanguineus, assembly GCF_013339695.2. Lineage (NCBI taxonomy): Eukaryota > Metazoa > Arthropoda > Arachnida > Ixodida > Ixodidae > Rhipicephalus > Rhipicephalus sanguineus. The sequence goes on from NC_051177.1 coordinate 195,273,094, forward strand.
CTTAAGAGGCAGAGAGATAGACCGTCAATTTATATTTTTTTGGTATAATAACATAGATTTAATCAATGTAGATAAGGTATTAGGCCAACATGAAACAAGAAAGCTTTTTTTCTTTTTTTTTTCTTCGAGCCTGGTGGCAGACATGTCACCGCCCCGTTATAAAGGGGACGCTCATAGCATCCATCCAGGTCTATTGCAGTGCACGTGATTACAGCGCTGACAGTGAGGTGAAAAGTCTGGATCGATTCTGTTTAGCATGGCTGGGGTGATGTACGTTTTTGTCTGTAGTTGTAGTGTGACCGCTTGCGCTTTATTCAAAACCAGCTTTTCAAAAACTTGGCCTTGAGCTTTCCACATCGGCATTACTCTCCCTGGGGGCGTCAGCACTGTGGCAATGCTACCGGGGCATATATGATGCCGTATTCAATTATATGAAAGAAACGAAGAGACTGCTATGTTAATATTATATTAGATATATATCATTTCATTCACTTAGTTAAATTGTCTGTTTTTATTTATTTATTTATTTATTTATTTATTTATTTATTTATTTATTTATTTATTTATTTATTTATTTATTTATGTTACTTAACACTCGTTTAATTAACATTTCATAAAGAAATCAAAAGTACCTCTAACGTTTTTGCTTTCATATAAGTTATCTTTTCCGCATATTCCGTTTATTTTTTTCTTCTCTTTTTTTTCGCAAGTTCTACTGCCGCACGCTTCGCGGCCGATCCCCCGTAGTGGGTTGAGCCATTCCCCTAGGCCCCAATCAAGAAACCAAATGTGTGGCATAGTGTTGCCTGTGTAACATGTAAGTTATAATTTATGTTTCAAGTAAACTACATCCTTCGACTACGTCTTGCGACATGGTGTAGGCATGTCCATCTAACCTGACGGTCCCCCCAATCACGTCCCCTTCCCCGCCTACCCGAGAGAGCTGGGAGGCAGCCCTGCTCGGCCTTGGATGGCCAAAGAGCCCTCGTGGCCAGGGTGCGTGCCGCCGCGGAAGCCGTGGAAACCCTTTTTCTTCGTGGTCCAAGGAAGATGAAAATGTTAAAATGCCGTCCAGTTATGGTGACCGATGTGTCATTTGTGGATACATAGTTTGTGGATTTGTGCTTTTGTGGATACCTAAGATACATAGTTTCATCGGGCAACTTTTGGGTAAGGGAACATGCGTTGACCCAGGCACGGATGGCGCCTTCATCATGGAAGCCAATCGAAACGCGCTTCAGGAGAGACCAGTGACTCCTGCCGAAATGCTAACTCTCTTTCTCTTCATCTACCTTCCAAAATGGGTCAAATGGACACCCGAAGAAAGTCACGCTGCCGTGACCCTCTTTTGACTTTTTTTTTTCTTAGAGTATAGGCAAGGGGGGCCCGCCTCCCTCCCCCCCCCCCCTCCCGAAATTCGTCCAGCCTTCTATATTCCCGGGCAACTTTTTTTTTCCTTTTTACCATGGAAATACTTTCTTTCGAACAATTAGGCCTTGCCCCCCCCCCCCCCCCCCTCGGAAAGAAATCCTGGCTACGTGCCTGCGCTGACCTATACCTCAAACAAATGAAAGACTTAAGCAACACTACAGTTCAGTTATGCCGTTTAGGTATTGCGTAAGGCCCTGTAACCTAATTATCACAAGCCAAACATCACGCTCTAAAACTGTCCTGCAGGCCGTCGAGTATACTATAATTCTATCCCTTTGGGCTATGAAGCGATTGAATATTACTTGTCCTTTGGCTCAAGGGGGAACATACCGTTCCATCATTTTAGCACAACTGCCATTTTTGACGCTGTACGCAGCAATATTACTTAAATGAGTGACAAACAGTCGTATGACTCGCATTAGTCACTGCGAAACGGCACTCGCTGAAATCCTGCGCTAATGTGCTGTGCAGTGAAGGTGAGCCAAGGGCAAACTTCGCACAAGATTGTGGTTGTTAAGTTCGAAAATTCTTTTCTCGCTTAAAACAAAAATAACACTTTTCAAACTTTCTGTATAGTATACCAACAACTTGGAACGCTACATTGCGACAGTGAAGCCGTAAAATGGGTCGAAATGGGGCAGTGGTGTTACGGAAACAGCATTGCCGTACTGAAAAAGAACAATCACGTGTTTGAATTCGCAGTTACATTGGTTCGCATATACGGGCGGCGTCTCACAATATAGTCAGTGGATTGAGTAGCAAGTGTATTGCGTTAATTAGTGCTATGTACGTACCACTTCCCGTTTTTATCATACGCATATTGTCATTACCCTGTCTTTATGCCCCATTTCGCGAAAAAACAACACGTAAGTGCTGTTAAAGCTCTCAGGTTTGCAGCCTCCAATTATTTAGGAATTAGTATGAAAAAACGTGCGGCAACTCAATTTGGTGAAATCAGGGGGCTGCGCCGGAGCTCAGAGAAGAATCAGTTCTTCAAGGATTCTGGTCAAACGCATTTACCCGTTCAGTAAATGTTCGCAAAAGAAAAAGGAAATGGCATACACTGAAGATTTTCCTGCAGTTACTATCGGTGGTTTGCCGCTCTGCCCATTACGAGCGAGCACGAACGACCGATGAGTTCGAGGGCTCGCGTTCGATTCCTGGGCACGGCGGCGGCGTTTCCACGGGGGCGAAATGCAAAGAGCGCCCGTGTGCTTAGGTTTGAGTGCACGTTAAAGAGCACGAAGTGGTCTAGAATAATACGGAGCCCCTTACTACAGCGTTTCTCATAACCATGTCGCGGCTTTGGCACGTCAAACACCAGCAATTATTAAAGGGCCCCTGAACCACCCAGTGGTCGAAATTTAGTTGTGGTGTTGCAGTTCTGCACCAGTCTACAACGAACACGTAGCTGTGAGAATTTTTTGAAACGGTGCCGTAATAGCGGAGTTACACGCGTTTTATGATACAAAACGCGCCCTCGCTAGTTTCCCTCTTTCCTTCGCTCGTCTCTTCTCCTGGCCGAGTGCTACTCCTCACCTTGCGAGGAGGAAGATCAGCAAGCGTGTCTACCTGCGAGTGGACAAACAGTTCTCGTAGATGACGAGCAGACGACATGTTGACGTCACGGTGAACGCTGAGGGGATGAGGAATGCCGAAAGGCATGGAGAGGAGGAGAAAGGAAAAAAAGAAAGAAATTGTTTCTTGGACTTTGTGGGGCGCCCGTTGCTCGTAGCGCTGCCGCGTTTGGCGTTGTTGATCGCGGCGGCATTCTGAACTCGATTCGCACGTTTACTTGAAATGTAGAAAAAAATTACACGATCTCCCGCTAAAGGGGACCATGAGGCCATGCGAAGCCGGAGCACTTGCGCGATCGCGTTCTGTTGGCGTTCGTTGGGCATGCTACCGACCTCGGGCATGCTACCAACCTCCCGTCGTGGAACGCGAAGAGGAACACTACGCGCGTCGTGTCTTCCCTCTAGCCTGGCCGTTAATTTTCACAGGGCGAGCGGGGAACGCGGTCGAAATGGGCGCGAGAGGGAGGCAGCGTAGAAGAAGAGAGAGACAGGGGGGGACGCGCATGCGCTGGCGCTCATCGCGGCGCTGCGCAGGAGAGAATTTCGGCATGTCGAGCCCGCATTTCAGAGGAGTCAACCGAAGCAAGCGCTGGACTGGACGCGCGCAGCGCTCTACCACTTGAAGGAGAGGAGACTAGAGGAGGAGAGTAGCGCATGCGCCGCGAGAGCACAAACGAGAACGCAAGAGAAGCGCAAGCAGCTGCTGGTAGAGAAGTGAAGAGAGTAACGCGCAGCTGTTGGAAAGAGGGAAGGAGGAGAGTTGCGCATGCGTAGTGTGAGTGCGGACTACCAGGCCGCGGGACATACCCCCGAGCAAGAGATGCTTCGCATCTAAAATTTATCGGAGTTGGTTTGGGGCCCTTTAAGGACTACCGTTCCGTCATTGTTACCAGGACCAAGACGGTGCGAGAGAACGTAGCCAGTAATGTCACGCTGCTTTTTTTATGTCTGACTTCAACGTCAGTATCAAGCCTCAGCTTCATCTAAAAACTTCTGAAAGCAAATGTAGTGCCCCGCAAAGACTCCCTCGGTGACAGTCAAAGTTATTCCTCCCGACGCGATGCAGCCATGTCGCTCGCCGTTTGATGTTTTATTTTCTTTGTGAGACAACAAAAAAAACATGTCGCCGTTTGCAATGTCGGCATCGCCTTGCGAGGCCGCCTTAAAAAAGGTAAAGAGCCTTGTTTCACGTACAGCACACATGTACGCCGGTGGTTGTACGCTCACTCATCGCGCCGTCTTCCGGCGAAGGAAATTCACGGAGGTTATCGGAGATTATTGGTCACATGTCCAGCCTGGACCAATAGGGGTGCAGAAAAAAGCGAAGAGATCAGGCGAGAGGAGGGCGGGATTGTGGTTCAAGTTTCCTTTTATTACAGTTTATTTACCATTTTATATAATTTACTTCGTAGTAACTCACAGCTTCTGAAGAAGAAGAAGTAACTTTACTTCAGCGAAGGGGGTAAAGGGTAATTCAAGAGCTAATTCGCTGATGCCTTAGGTCCAGGGCTCGATTGGCTTTCGCGGCCCGGCGAACCTGATCTAGGAGCGCGAATTGCGTTTCCGGGACCCAGCTGGGCTATGCGCCTCCCACTGCTCCTTTTTTGAACTCTATGCTATGGTTTAGAAGTTTATCTAAACCTGCTGGTTTTTCTTCACACCCCAATTAGCGTTGGCCTGCCGCCATACCACGGACAGACGTCCTGGCACAGCGTAGGATGGATTTCATGCATTCTTGATAGATTTGTAAACAAGTTCACTTGGATCTTTAGAAGTTCTGCGGCATCCTCGCAGTCTAAGAATTTGTGAGGAGCGCCATATGTCTGTCGTGTGCCCCGCTGGTGAGCGAGAATATCTTTTGGCTTTGTTAACTGAGGCTCGTTATCGAGGGGCAGTTGCTCCGCTCGTGAAGATGCGAGAATGAGCAACTCTTCCGGAAACATGCCATTGGAATGCGCATTCTATTGACTCATTTTCCACGAATGTGGCCCGCCCCACGAGTCGCCGTAAAATTTCACTGCTACTCTCTGGAGCGTAACGACGTTCAATCTGGGCTTTTGGCGTCACGCTCATTAAGGCCATAAGGTTACACTCGCTTCCAAGAACGTCCTTCCAAGATCTTTCTACCCCCATTGCACCAGTGAATGTACCGAGCAGGACTAAAGTCCCTAGATTTTTCCGTCTTAAGGAAAAATCTAGGGACTTTAGGCAGGACGGGTGCCAAGTTTCTCTGAATGGCCTTATTCGGCACGCTCACTTTCTTTCGGAGGCTTGCTCGCCGATACTTCGGCGAGAATAACTTGCTACACGCACCACCAATTCTTTTGTTTGATATAGCCGCTAAGGGTGAGTTGTGTTGGTTTCTTTTGGGGCACACCGAGCGGCGAAAGGCGCGAGTTACACTCAACGGCTTATGATGCTTCGTTACTGCTAATGGAGGACGACCGGCATGTGCGCACGTCGCTAAACTGGTCCTTGTGTAAATTGCTCAGGATTCGCACCTTGTGCCCAATAAAGAGTTTTGAACAGTGGCGACGTAAACAACAGCTGGTCAACAAAAGTTTACGTAGGCAAACTGGAGGTAGTTAAGCAACTCTGCCAATGCAGGTAAACCAGAGAATTTCCAATTGAGGACCCATAATTTTCTTCTCTACGAGTTAAATTACAGCGCGATTATCAGGTAGTGATCAATAGCCTGCCGCTGAAACCAGTGCGATTTCAGTTCGGGAATGCTAGCCTCTTAGTGACCATAACAATCACAGTTCATCACAATTAACCTCTTAGCAAAACCTTTGCGAACCTCGTTTGAGACCAGAATCCTCCCGGAAAACCATTGCAAACCCAGACCGACAGCCTTCTCTAGAACAAATTCAGGAGCACTAGCTTTCTGGTCGCACAATTAGCAGACCATCTAGATTTTAACCGGGAGCACTTCAGTCCACACCGTACCAGTTGAAATCAACAGTAAAATTGTTACCTAGGCAGCTGTGAGACCCAGGAATTGGGATGACGTTAACATCATCCGCAGGCCTATTGAAAAATGACAACGGAATACTGAATTTATTCAGTTCGGTCCGCAGGTTCCCACGGTCAGAAGGCTCATTGGAAGTCCATGCAACCGCGGTACATGTTGTGGCAGTCGTGGCCACGGATGCCCATCATGGCCGAGTCAAAGTATTCCATGTGCTTGTCAATGGCCATTCTGCGAGAGATGAAAACCAGTCGGCTGCAGGTTACTGACACAGGAATAAGACAACAGTTCCTCACAATTACCAGGAGAGATATCAGGCGCTGCAAGATGTTGCACGCATGGCTATGCTGGGATTTATTTCAAAGCCAGTATGTTACACGATTCCTGAAGTGCGCAGTAGAAACAAGCTTGACACTTCTTAAAAACAAGATGCTGAAACTCACTGAACATTGAATCCCAACTATCACTGTAAGCGCACTACCTTCATCCCTATAGTTTAACAACGCTCTAAAACTTAACCCAATTCAACCTGCAAAAAATATCCCACGAGTGAAACAGTGTTTAATACAGCAGCTGCAAGTGTCAAACGCTCCTTCTACGCGAAAGCGTACACATGCCCTATCTGCGAAATGGGCGTCGTGGAGCGTGTCCGCGCAAAGCAATTCCATATGGAGCCACAGCTCAGGAGAAACAAGACGAAACATCGCGGAGACAACGCTCGTGAGTCAACAGCAGCATGCGTAGGTGGAGAAAACAAATGCTCAACTTTTTACAGCAGAGTTCTTATGCTCCAGGTTTGCCGTCTGTCGTAGACAGAAAATTATCATCATCATGAACCGGCAGGCGCTCGATGATCGCCCAAGCACGCTGTACAGATGGTTAAGTGAAGCTGAAACGGGCGGCCCCTAATGGCCATGTATAATAGCCATGTCATAGGGGCGGGAAAAAGAGGGGTGAGAGGGTAAAAGCTTAGCCAAGCCCACCAGCTATGACCCAGCCTTGCGCGACTTTGGGCAAGCTGCGCTAAATTTTATTTATTGTCTGAAGACCCAAATAATCATCAAAGTTCCACTACGTCTCACGCAGCTACTTCTCACGCGTCGCAAAGAAAGTCCGCCGAATACGAGAGAAGTCACGTGACGGAGCGCTTGCGCAGTACTACCGTGCTGCTCTCAAGCGTAAACCCGTAAACCCAGTAAGCCAAGTCGCCTACAGTGTCTTATGAGCGATTTATTGCCTCAGCAGCACTCGGCCAGCAGCATGCGTTCGCACTATCTTCCGACAAAGGCTGGAGGGTAAGATGCCGGCCACCATCAAAACTCCCTTTTCCCCGCGACCCCAGTAAAGCTCCAGGCGGCCTTGCTCACCGATGGCACGGTTGAGAGCAGCACGACAGCAGTGCGCAAGTGCTCCGTCACGTGGCGTTTTACACCGAAGCTAGGATGTGGAAAAAAACTCTGTCTCCGAGATGTTGACAAAAACACACAATCCGTGCGGTATCGTGCCTCCGCCGAGAGGTTGTGTGACCACGCCGCGCGCCTGTCTAGAGGGCCAGCGGCAACAAAAACTTGGGTCCGACCGACGCCACCGGGCTGGAATGACTGACGAAGATCGGGCCATTGACGCTGAGCGCAAGTGCACTCCCCACCAGGATCCTCACTATCGCGAAGCCGAAAATGCCAATTAGCGAGTTGGTTACAACCCAAACGAGCGCTTCCCGGGAGCCTCGGCAATATTTCCACGGGAGTTGGTCAACAATCCGCTTGGGTACCCGTGCCGCGTGTGTGATCGTCTTTGGTTCGCTGGACACCTTCCTACCATCTCCGGCTTGCGTGAGCAACTGCAGCGCGACTGTGCGGCGGCGACGATCCGGCCATGTGTGTCATGCGACTGCCCCGAACAAGTGTCGGTGTGCGGAACGTGTCACGACTCGTTCCTTAAAAGGAAGCTGAAACACTTAAAAAAAATTCACAGCATATCCGCGTGGTGAATGATGATGAGTGGGGCGAAGCTCAGGAGGGAATCATCGGTAAACCGTGAATCTTCTGTGTAACGCCCCATCAATCATCATACAAAGAGTGAGAAACACTGTGTGTATATTACAGACATCAAACTTTTATTTTTCTTAATTAGATGATGCTTGGCTTGCGTTGTTCCTTCATTATCACGGCTTTATGGTCCGTGAAATGAAGGGATAGCGGTTCCTGTACGGGTTGCAACTGTAAATTTGAAAATACCAGGTCTATACACGTCCCTCGGATGGTCAAGGGTCGGTCCGACGGATCTCGCTACTCGCTTTGGTGAAGGGAGTCGGTGTGGGTCCGGTGAGTTTCCGAGGTACACCAAGATGTATTTGCGGAAAGGACAATTCCTCGGCATACTCATCAAAGAGTAGAGAGATGGGGGTCTGTCCTTCACTGGGTGCCACGTGGAGGCTATGCGTACCCTCGATTAGGCCTAGTTCCGCTGCGGTTGCTGCCGCCGTTTCATCGCCGCTAGGAACGCCGCCATTAGCGCCGCCATTAGCACCGTCGTCAAAGAGCATAGTATGAGTCATGGTGTTGAGTGCAATCACTGCCTGCATCGGATCTTCCAGGTCTGTACCTCCAGCGCCGGCTCGATCTCGTCGTCATCCACGTCACCGTCATCGTCCATGTGCACGTGGCGACTCCAATCCATTTTGATATTGGGGTACTTGTATAGCGGAGACTGCTCCAGGTGTTTGAGCCACTCGTGCACGTGACGTTTCTTCACGAGTCCCTTCTTATACGATGGTTTACAAACGAGCCGGCGCTTGAGATGAACGTCGATGGCCGCATCGTCCGGAACGTTCCGCGGCAGGCACTGAACCGTGTTGGGGTCGTTTATCGGAACGTTCACCACTTGCCCCTTGATGCCGTATTGACCGCTGCCATGCGTCAAACGCCTGATGCTTATGAACGGTAACCGAGGAGCGATCAGGCGTTCTTCGACCGGGTTGAGCGGGGGCAAGTGCTCGGGTTTTGCCGGGTATCTGTAGCCATACGTGACGCTCATCGGAGGCACCTTCCCTGCCACCAACGACCCCTTGCAGCTGGAGCAGATCTTGTACTCACTATGATCGCTGATGGCAGGGAACTCGCGCTGCAGCACGGCGATGCCATTGGCGCGAGCCTGGTCCTCCTTGATGGAAGATATTGTGACTAGATTGTTCGAGAACCACAATCTGTCGCACACACCACAACTATGGCCGAAACTGGGGCTCTTCGATTTTCGGACTTCTGGCAGTTCTCTGGCAGCCAGAGATAGCCAGAGGGTCAGCCAGCAAGTTCCGGTCGGGACAGGAAGCAGCGTCTTGGTCACATGTGTGGGAAGCCCAAGACAACCCGAAGCTGCCCCAAGATTACAAAATCGAACGCTGGGACAGCCAGCGTAAACGTAAACAAACGCTACCGTCGTGACAGCAAACGAAACTTTGCGCCGCGTGCGCGTTGGTTTTTCTGCATTGCCCGCTTGAAAATATGTGGCTAGGTTTGCTGAAGAGCTGAAGTGATATTCTCGAGCATACGGATTTGGGATACGATCACGTACGTTCGCAAAATCGTGCGCAACTCGCCCCGTCCGCGAACAATTAAAACAGCCAGCTGGCGCACGGCGCCACGAAAGCGCTGCAAGGTGAGCTACCGCGCCGCTAACGGCTTAACCAGCTCACGTCTGCTTAGTGCGTGTAACAGTCGCTGCACAACACGACGCGAAAATCTCGCGAAAGTGATCGTGTCCCCAAAAGAGCTCGAGGATCTATCGCGTACTACGTCGCACACACGCGTTGACCAGCTTGCGTTTTGTCATAACTTCAGACATGCGGCGGTATGGGTACCACGAGTGCGCGTTATATCTAAGATAAACTTCTGTGTGACGCGTCTTCGACTTGTTTTGGCAGATGTTGCCTGAGCCTCTTTTCCAGTCCTAAGCGGCACTCAAAAAATCTTATGTACTAGCTCAGCTTTTATTTGAGCTACTAGGTGATAACCGCGTACATACTGCATGGAATTATTACTAAGAGGTGGAAAAAGACAAAGCCGACGATGAAATAAGCAACAAAAGGATGTATACATTTCTGAATTCATCTTCGTTTTTTCACATCGACGCGTCGTAGCATAACATAATACCATACCTCATATAAGGTGGCCCGTAGATCGAAGTACGCTCGCACGCCGTTCGCGACCAACGAGGATCACACAAAAAACAATGTCGCGATCGCTTTTATTCGATCAGTGCATTTTATCAACATCGAAGACCTAGCTGAAATAAGTTCTGACGGGGTTCACGCACGCAAACATACGACGGAGCGAAATAGGTAGTTCGATCACAATCGTCTCAGCTAAATGCACATAAAGCGCACACGACACCACACTCGAATACTACTACGAAAAAATAAACTCGAAAGGGGTCTCCATGAGTTCGTACGAACGTGTACATAACTTTTGGGACATGTGCACGACGCAGTTAGAATGGTTAGAACGCGACAGTTCGCCGCGTTGTTCACGGAAGGAAACTTCACGGGACACATAAGAAAAGCAATAAACATTAGCTCCAAGTGCTCGCCGCCACTCGTAATCGCGTCATCTCGCACGGCGGAACGGCGCCGAGCGGCCCGAGCGAAAGGACAAGCAAAGGTGTAGTCCGCAAGCGCCCGCATTGCAATCCGTCGAGTCCTCACAAAGATGGCGGCGAGCGCGTATCGTCTCTTTTCGGCGTCTGCTAGCCCGAAACCTTCCAGAGAGCTTCCACGACTAAATTGTCCTGGAAGGTTCTGGCGACCCTCGGGCTCCCCGCGGGTCGCCAGAACCGTCCAACCCGAGAAAAACGAACGCCAACCGGAAGTGCACCGCGGGGGGGTCGGAGCAACCCGAGAAAAACGAGCGCGCTCTGGCTGGCTCTGGCAGCCAGCGGGTAGCCAGAAGTGGAAAATCGAAGAGCCCCACTGTTGTCAAGGAAGTGCCGCTGGAAGCGCGCGTCGGCGCCTTCGGGCAGAGCCCGCCTGATGCGTTTTGCAGCCACTTCACGTGCTCGCACAGCCTCGGGCTCTGCCTGCCGGTACGCGCGCTTTCTTGCCGCTTCACTGTCCTTCACATTTTGAAGATCCGATTCGCGCCGCAGCCGTGCAGCTTCGGCCTCGCGGGCTCAAACGGCGGGGTCTTCTCCTCGCAGCCGTGCAGCTTGTCGAGCAGCTTCGGCCTCGCGGGCTCGAACGGCGGGATCTGCTTCGCGGCGTCGACGTGCAACTTCGTCCTCGCGGACTCTCACCTCAGGATTCTGTCTGCGAGCGCGCGCTGCCGCCGCCTTCCGTGCCCTCCGTTCCGCAGCCTTGTCTTCCATCTGGCCACTCCGAGCGAAAGAGAAAGCGCGCCAAGAGGGAGCCTCATGGCGCGTTACTTCTGAAATGTTGTCTTCGGGCGTCGTTGAAAACACGAGACGTAGCAAAGAAGAAAGAACGCCACACAGACGAACACGCGCGAGAGTCTCACTCGTCAACGTCGTCTTCTTCTTCTACTGCATACCAGAACGCGCGCTTCTCACAAACTAGAGGTGGCTACTACAAACAAACAAACGGAGGATGGACAGGCCCACGGCATAAGGAGCTTCGCACCTAAAAAGTCTTTGCACTGGGTAATCAGTTTCTTCCTTGCTGAATTCGAAAATCGATATGAGAGTTTTCAAAGGTGAACACAGACAGCATTTTTTGGCAAAAAACGTCAGCAGCGGCCGCAGGGCTTCTTCAGACGCTGAACAGACGTAGTGACGTCATCTTCGTTGTACCGTGTCGTCTGCAGCAGCACCACTGTAGAAGTCTGGCCGCTGTGATTACCTTCGGTAACGGCCACGCAGCCGCAGCTGGTCACGGAAGTCATGGTTGAAGATACGAGGGGCGCTTGGTCACACTGCGCTCGGCTGTTTGTGCTTATGGCAAATAATGTAATCCAGCTGCAGAACTTCCAGCGTCTCTACACTGACTTTGAGCCCCCGGTACGTAAACAGCGCTCTCGCAGTCCGGATCAGTGAATAGTAAGAACCTTTGGTCAGAGAGCAGCGCGGCTCCGCCAAGTGCACCGAAGATGACGTAGTTCCGGTTAGTTCATTTCCACGCCCGGAGCAAGACAGACTATTCTTTCGCGTATTCTAAGGCTCCTGCTGCAACAACCACGGAAAAAATTACATTGACGACAATAATAATAAGCTGTTTGCCGCTTTTCTGTTCCGATTTCTAGATTTCTCAGCACCTCAGCGCATTCTGGAAAAGCTCTGATTTGTACCGCGAATACTGTCGCTAAAAACAAAATAATGCAACATGTTTTTCTATATTACTTTTAGATGGCCTTCGGTTGTCTCTTTACGGGAATTTAAGAAAAATCTAAGATGGTTTTTTTCGAATATTCGCATTTCAGTACGGTTCGCTTTCGCCGATATGAGAAGTTTGAGGCAATATATAAAAATATATATTTGGCCTACGGCAACAATATTTTATGTACTTATTGGACACACTATATTCCCACAACTCGTCAAGTTTCGAAGCGCTGCTTGCATTGCCTTCAGAGAAAAAAACATGGGGAATACATAACCTTTTATAAAATGTCACATAATTAGACGTTTTTAAAAACTATTTTCCTTCGCCCTACAAACTTGAAACCGTATGAATTTATTCTTCATTAGCATAAATTTCAGGGAAAAAATATTTCTGTTGTAACAATAATATTTTTGTTTTTATAGCATCTCAAACGTTTGAGAATAGCAGGTGACAAAATTGGCCCCTTCGTGTTGGATAAGTTCGACATTTTTTTTTCTCGTAAGTTATGCCGTTAATCATAAAACGAAGTTTATTTTCAGGCTACCTGGAAAGAGGTGCATAAAATATTAAATACTCCAATCAAATCTAAAATATCAATTTTCGGACCCGTGTCGATCTCTCGTGGAACGACCCTCCCACTTTCGCAACTGGACACAAGGGGCCCGTCGCCGGGAGATGGCTGTTGGCTAAAAAGCGAGATACTGATAATTTACCTGAAGAGGCGGATTGGTGTCGTCAGGATAGGGTTCTTCAACACTGTCACCTTCGTCGTTACCACCTTTCTTTGGGAGATGGCTCTTTGGCACGTGAATAGAGTGGGTGTGCAGCTGGTGATATCTCAGAGCCTCCGTCGCTGGCTTCGAGAAGTGCTTGCCACATTTATTACACCTTGCAGTTTTCGTTTTCTCATCTTCAGCGAACGACGACCACAGTGCGCTCCTCTTCCGATTGCCCGGCATTATGACATCCCAAAGGTAGCAGTATAACCACCAATGTGTAATAATTACACAATATAACACGCAAGCAACGCAAGCCCCACGTATACTCAGGCGACGCTCAACCAGCTTAAGGGAGAGGAGGTGAAGGCAGTACCAGCAGTAGACTGTGAGCCGGAGCGAAGCGGGCAAGTACATTTCTGCCTCGATGGGGTGGAGCCGCCTCTTGTCCGGTCTTGAAGCATTGGGGAGTGCTTGTAGTTCAGGGCGAGTTCATATCTTTCTCTATGGGGTATGGCCGCCGTCAGCTCCTGGCTCGTTCTGCTAGCGCAGAAATACACGCTGTAGAGAAAGCAGTGAAAGAGAGGTGATGTGCACGGCATCAGCGTCTCAGGATAGTGCGCCTCGAAGTCATGCGCTCCGTCCAAGGGGGGAGGTTGGCAGCGGGAGTGGGGGGTGCCGTAATCGATTAATCGAAAAGCTTTAATCGATTAATCGAAAGGCGGAAATCGATGACGATTAATCGATTAATTGTGGACCTTTAATCGATCAATCGTTCATCGATTTTACCATCCCTACAATAGCGCACGGTAATGCAACGCCGCCGTGGGATGCGAAAGCAAAGAGCGCAATATTTTAAAAAGGGATGTCATTGAACACACACGTATAGCGTTGAAGAAAATCAGAACGACAATATTAAATCTGCGCGATAGATTACGACCACAATTAAGGCATTATAAAAAACCAGAGTCCAGTAAAAGAGCATTACTCGGGCCGCTCTCTTTGTATACACTTGAAACGCGCGCATTAGTATTTTTCTTGGTTTGCGGCGCACCACTCATGCATATATGTCCATGCCTTGTTTAATTCGAAAAAAAAAATATGACATACGCGATTGCGAAGGAGGTAGAGATACCTGTGGCTAAATAAATGAGCCGAGGAAAGCAGCACAGCGTTGCACAGGTCGCGCAGAAACAGCGTGGTTTCAATATGACGCGGGCTCATGGCGTGTGTTTATAATCGCAGTGGGAAATACATGGACATGTATTCCAGTGCAAGGTTATCTTGGAAGGTTGGCAGTAACACCTCGGCAACAAACACGTTTCTTGAACGCCTACCTCAGGTCGGAAGCGCACGCCACTAGAGAACAGCAGTTCAGTTTTGCGAAGTGGTGCGCCTCATGCAGCTGCCGCCCTGATGAGTTTTTAAGCGCGTAGAACTACGATGTTGGGTTCTCGTCGATTTGTGGCCGCACAATGAGGTCGGCTGACTGTTCTACGCTGGATGACGAGAGAAACGGTCGCATTTTCTCGGTCAGAAAGCTCTGCCAACGACTGCTGCTCAGCCTCTCCGTGGCCTCTCATTATGGAGACGCTAGCAGACGATTCCGTGACTGTGCCCAACAAGAAATGGCGGACGCGCCCAGTGTTGTCGGAGCACCAAGCATTATGAGCCCCGGTTCGCCACTACCAACGGCCACGTGTACCCGTCGAGGAAAATCGTCGAGGAAAGGCTGGTGTCGGCACCCTTCGATTCACGTGCATACGTCCCTTGACACATGGCAGCGACATGGTTTCGAGGGGCAACCGATGGCGTTGCTAGGTACATTGCTATGTCAGCGGAAAAAATGTTAAATATAATTAAGCAAAACACACAGCATTGATGGTCATGTTCGCATAAGGAATAGGCTCTTAATTTTTTTTAATAATTCGTGGGCTTTCTTTGGAACGCCGAAAAAATGACTACGTGAGACGTATCGTGTAAGAAACAATCCAATCGGTCATACTATGGGTCTTCAGCCAGTAATAAACAGATGATTAAGCATTTGTTAATGAATTGACGCTACGGTAAAAAAAACGCCAGGCCTGCGCGGAAAGCGCAGCACAGTCACAGCGAAAGCTGGAAGAGCGGCTTTTCTACAGCGCGTTATAAACTCTCCTGTGGCTACTAATACAGGTATATTAGCAACGTACCCACTACGCCACAAAGCGTAATTTTTGGGAAGTTTGGAAGCACCCAGCGCGACATTATTCGTTGTTCTGCGAAGAAGCGAGGTACCATATGTAAGCGATTATGTGCAGTTTGTTGATGCGGCGGTTGATGACGATGAATAATTATGGTTGCGCCCTTTGTAATGGGTTGGAAGCTTTAAACGACCCACTAGTTACGTAATGCATGTTGTGTGACGCCCGGTCGTTATTTAACTGTCCCACCACGCTTTATAACACACTTTAACCGGAGAAACGTAGAGCGAGAGAGAGAGAGAGAATTTACTTTATTGAGACCCTGAGGAAATGGATCATGGGAGCCTTATGGGCTTCCTTGGCAACCAACAGAAGTGCACTTGCGAGGAGCCCACTACGCTATAAATCATTGTAATTTTTGAGAAGTAGGGCAGTAGGCACTGTGCCATTTTTCGTCATTTTACAGACAGCCGTGGTACCTGCTAAACGCATGTAAGGCATTATGCGTACTTCGTTGACGATGTGCGTGATGACGATGAAGAATTATGGCAGAGCTCTTTGTAATGGGTTGGAAGCATTCAACAACCTACTCGTTGCGCAATTCGCATTGTATGACGCCTGGTTACATAATTCGCGTTGTGCGACGCTTGGTGCTAATTGTACTCTTCTACCACGCTATATTGCATATGCTAATGTGGTTCCTTCCCGACATGAAGCCTGTATAGGACCTTTTTGCAAAGCAGTCTGAGTTATCATCTTCCTTTTCTTTATGTCACGACAAATGTTGCCAAGGAATCGCAGTTGTCGGGATTCTTAAAAGAAATTGTTGATACTGTCAACTTTTTGAAAACCAGATTTACATTAGAGTATTTATATAATATAGACAGAACAACGCTAACCGCTGCACTTCTGAATAGCCTTTTCCCAGAACCTGTATACCGACTGCCATATTTGCTTTTGCCTGGCCATGATGTATTATTCCGTGTACGTAGGATGTGCATATCGCCAGCAGCGAAAACGTTTTTCTTTAAACTGCACACATCCACTCTACCAGTGAAGAAATGGCTCAATGAAAAAGCAATATATGTGCCCTGGACTGTAAATTGTCGACTCTGTGACCAACCTGAGACGATAGAGCATTGTTTTATCCATTGTCGTGACGCATTTTATTTCTGGGACATTCTAAAGAGAACAATCAGAAAAGACCTTCCAATCACAGCTCATGGTATTCGGTTCCTTCCTTTCAAAAAAAGCCCCACTAATAATACACCGTATGATTTATTTATGTTATTAGGACTTTATGCGCTATGGAAAAGTCGCATGATCGACAGGCACGCCGAGCCACCACGATCGACGAGGTCTGTCTTCCGAGAAGAAGCTGCTCAAGTGCGCAGTGTTGTTGAGACTTTTGAGCCCGTTCCGGAGTGGCTTGCACTTCTGGACGCTTGTGTGTGTTTGCCTGGCTTTTGAACAGCCTCTTACTGTAGGCAACAATGTGGGTGTTCTGAATGTTAAGGTAATTCTAATGTGACGAAGTATGTAGTGTGTGGTTCACAGCAATAACGGGTCATATTTCCATGAATTAAAGAAAAAAAAAAAAAAGCACCGGCATGGCTCAGAGGTTGAATACTGGGCTCCCACGCAGAGGGCCCGGGTTCGAACCTCGTTCCATCCTGGAATTTTTTTCTTATTTAGTTTTTTTTTTCTTATTTCGAGCGATACTGGTTACGGACACCGGCGGCGGCGGCGGACAACTACGGCACCAAAAACGGCCGGTGAAATGATCTCATAACAGCTTTCGCTGTAAAACGACAGGCCTGCGCGGAACACGCAGCACAGTCACAGCGAAAGCTGGACGCACGGCCTTTCTATAGCCCATCGTAAACTCTCTTGGGGCAACTAATACTTGGAAGGTACCCTCTACGCCATAAATCGTCATAAGTTTGTGACGTAGGGAAGCACCCACTATGCCATTATTCGTCATCCTTCGGAGATGCGAGGTACCCGCTACATATCTCTTAGGGATTAAGTGTACTCTGTTGACGCTGTGGCTGATGACGATGAATAATTACGGATGAGCCCTATGTAGCGGGTTGGAAGCAATAAACGATCCACGCGTTACGCAATTCGAAATTTTGCGACGCCAAGTTGTTATTTTACTCTTCTAGCACGCTATTGGGCACGATTGCACGACGCCCACCGCTGGAAACGCTAGCGCCACCGTCGGCATGACGTGCTTAGCAGGATCACATGGTCTCAGAGGCCGCGTCGGCTGCTAGTGGAGCGCTGTCGCGTGCTCTGAAAACGAGTTTCAAGTTCCACCTGCGCTGTGGTCTGTTCAAATGCGGATGTTTTCTCGCATTTTGAACACAATTGAACCCATTTTAATAGGAGTGGCTGCCTCCGAAGGCGAGGAACATGCTGCTCTACTGCTCGGTGCCTCAGTGCCGGACGTACGTAACGGAGCCCGGTGTCAGCCTGCACCGGTACCCGTGGGACAAAAAACTGCGTGAAACGTTCGTTGTGAAGCTAAGAACAGGCAAGCAGCCATCGGGTACAAGTCATGAGTGCAACAAGCACTTGCGCGACGAAGACTTTCGCTCCTGCGTCGGGGCTGCGATGTTCGGTGAGTAGCAGAATGCCCGCACTGGGACGATCGTTCGCGCGCACTTCCCGCCGGCTAATGGTGCTCCCGCCGGCTAATGGTGCTTATCTCCCACAGGATGGAAAATGCGCTACCTTTTACGAGGTGCGATACTATCTTAGAACCTTCCCGTTCGACATCTT
Source organism: Rhipicephalus sanguineus (assembly GCF_013339695.2). Classification (NCBI taxonomy): domain Eukaryota; kingdom Metazoa; phylum Arthropoda; class Arachnida; order Ixodida; family Ixodidae; genus Rhipicephalus; species Rhipicephalus sanguineus. Next base: position 195,291,084 of record NC_051177.1, read on the forward strand.
GATCGTCGGCCCTCTGCTCAGCGTCTACAAAATCGGCTGCAGATACTCAAGTCATTGTTTAGACACTTTGAATGAAAGAACTCACAGGGTCTCTTACTCATTCCCCTACGATGACTGGAAGGTGAAAGCCATCTTCTTCTTGTCAGTCAGTGTTGTGATTCTCCGCGCCTCCCTCCAAAAGCTTTCTGCACCTAACGCGGTATTGCACTGCCTCCGTTATCGGTCCGCCGATCACGGAGGCTGTGCAAAGCGACTACATCGTGTGAATACGTCATCATGTGACGTCAAGTTATGTGGCGCCATAGTGACGTCATAATGACATAACAAATTTGGGCGATTGGTGACGCCATGATGTCGTCATATGGTGATGTCATCACGTGGTGATTATTTTTTGCATCACTGGTGTTGATGCCGCAGCGGTGCGCCGACGGTCACTCTTCCCGTTTATTAAGCGTCTAAGGCTTTCACCTTCATAAACTACATGACGCTTGCTGGTAGATGCACAATGCAAGCGTGTCAAATGCTGCGGCTAATGTGTGCTGCATTTATGTTGGCAATAACATTCTTTCAGTCAAGCTTGTGTTCTTCTGACGCAAACACTGCGTGCTAAAAAGCCCAAGTTTGTTTGTGCCACTCTCAAACTCAAGTTGGGCCTCTTCAACCCCACGTATTTTCTTGGAGCTTATTTATTTATGTGGTAAGGTCCAGTGGAATGCAAAGGGAATGATAATTAAGGAGCATATTAAAAAAGGCATCGCATTTGCTCACGCTTTGTGTGAGCACCAGACGAAACGAATGCACTGAAATAAGAAACAGAAGCAGCGGCAATTGCTTGCTGAGAAGACCGATCCACATGCAGTGCGAGGCAGTTTGTCAAATGACATTGAAACGTACACGAATTTAGACCTAAAAGAAAACATTGAATCATTGGGACGGCACATCACACGTTGCTAAAGGCGCACCAAAGTATTATAAGTTCTAACGAAATTGTTTTTGAATTGCTCTGGTAGCATTCGTGCCACAATTGTTGTTTGTGTTCTCACAAAATCTCGTATTTGCGGCCCGAAAGTTCACAGCACGGTGCCAAAACGCGCTCGTAGAGAAAGCGAAACCATCAGTACAAACATACATGCTGAAGCACCGTAAGTCGCTGCGAACCTGTGTGATCGCTGTCTTGAGGCTTCTTTCTGTTATGCTCCAGTTGATTGCACAGGCAGTCTATACTCTAGCAAGATATTTCACATAGTTTGCACTCTGAGACTGACTACCTTTCACGCCAGAAGCCGGTTCAGGGGTCTCCAACTCGCTGACCGCGTGAAACGGGCGCTCCGTTTTCCGCGAAGAGACAGCGATCTATCTGCGCTTTCTGTTCGTCGAATATTAATATTTTGACAGTAAAGAACATATTTCGTTTCGAAAGTACTTACAGAAATGTCCTGGAGGGCTTGCGCAAGGTGTTTTTGCATAGCGTTGACAGAGGTTTATGGGGAGCGCGCCGGCGGCATGCCAGGCGCGTCCGATAGGGGGCGACTCCGTAACTCTTCACCCCCAATATTACACAAGTTAATGAGATTCCTTGCCCGATATGACGCCTGTATAGGGTCTTTTTGCGAAGGAGTTTCGAGCACCGGCGTAGCTTTGTGGTGGAATACTCCGACTGCCACGCAGAGGGCCCAGGTTCAAATCCAATTTGATCCTGGGTATTTTTTTTATTTCGTTTTTCTCTAATTTCGCGCGATAGCGATTACGGACACCGGTGGCGCCGGCCGACAACTACGGCGCCAAAATCGTCTGTTGTTGTGATCTCATAACAGCTTTCGCGGTAAAATAATACCATGGGTAAATATAGGCTAGTGCGAATAGTAAGCGTTTTGTTCAATTCGCTTCAGCGGCGCCTTTCGTTTTCAAAGTCTTGGCTGAAGTTAAGTGCGGCAACCTGTATATTAACAGCTAACTCGCTATTAAACTGTACCAAGGACCAACCTACAAGACGAAGTGCAGAGTATTAGTGGTTACACCTTTTGAAGCGGGACCGAGCCCACAGGGCGATGTCAGCGACGGCGGTGGTTTCATAACTGTATGTATCATTGTTGACGCTACCGATGGGACACTTCGTTCTGAAGCAGGGAAAATATGATGGTAACACTGCTTGTCACTACGAGCATTATTATACTTTGCAGCCAGTTGGCGTCAAGGTGTTGTGCTTTGTTTTGCCAGTACCAAAGCGAGTGTTACATATAGACACTTATTTCGTGCTTTGACAGAAACACGTTGCCTGCACACCCGTTTCTCGCATCTCTTGTCACGAAATGGCTATCACACGATCACACACGACAATGTGGGATAACCGATGCATGAGAATACGGCGTTAACAGGTTTTCTTAGTGTATCTGGTTGGCTGAAAGTGAACACTTGCTTATCATTGTCTGTTACCGTAGTCGACTATTCGTTGTGCTATGTGCAAGGAGAAGGAAAGGTCGATAGATATCCCAGTCAAACAATATGATTTTGGCAGGCATGTAACTCACTCGGCTCGTTGACGACCCATGCGAAACCTCATCTGTCGTCCGTGCTCGCAGGCTCGCATGCGGCCGCAGTAGACCCGCTTGGTATGGTGCAGGGCTCTTTCGCGATCGTGATCGCTCATCCTTGTAATCAGCGAATGTACACCCGTCAGACCAACCTGGGAGAAAACATCTTTTTAGGAGCTTCGGGTGAATACCTAATGAAGGACGAACAGCGCTGTTATGATTGATGCGGGGGTTTGAAAGCTGATGTATGAAGCAAAATAACTCGGCACCGAAACGGTAGGTACCCGCGATGCGCAGCGCCTATAGGGGCTAAAGCCCCTTGATGTTGGAAAGTAGCGACGCTCCTTTATCCACGCCGGCTCATCCTCGCCGCGCCGTCAACCTCCTCTTTTTTCACCCTCTCTTTCGCGGAGCCGGCGCATCCGCAACGCTGAATGGCTGCGACGCGCGATAGCTCCCAGTCAGGTGACCCTGACGTCACGAGAAGCGAGCGCAAGCAAACTTCGCGCGCTTTCAGCTGCTCACGCCCGCCATGAACCCTCCAGGCGTGTGTGTACGGGTGTGTGCAGGTGTATGCGTGTTTGTATGTGCGCCTGCGTTTGTATGTGCGTGTGCGCACGTGTTAACGTGTGAGTGCATGTGCGTGCGTTTGTGTATTCGCGGTGTTTGCGCGTGTACGCACGTATGTGTATGCGTGCGCCTGCGCGTGCGTGTCTGTATACTCTGTATCACTTGTGCATGCGCGTGCGTTTCTGTATCGCTGTGTATGTGCGTGTGTGTCTGTATCGCGTGTGTATGTATGTGCCTGCGTCTCAGTATCGCGTGTGTATTTATGCGCGTGCGTGTTTGCATCGCGTGTGTATGTGTGTGCGTGCGTGTCTGCATAGCGTGTGTATGTATGTGCGTGCGTGTCTGCATTGCGTGTGTATGTATGTGCGTGCGTGTCTGTATCGCGTGTGTATGTATGTATGTGCGTGCGTGTCTGTATCACGTGTGTATATCTGCGTGCGTGTCTGTATCGCGTGTGTGTGTATGTATGTATGTGCGTGCGTGTCTGTATCGCGTGTGTATGTATGAATGAGCGTGCGTGTCTGTATCGCGTGTGTATGTAGGTAAGAGCGTGCGTGCCTGTATCGCGTGTGTATGTAGGTATGAGCGTGCGTGCCTGTATCGCGTGTGTATGTAGGTATGAGCGTGCGTGTCTGTATCGCGTGTGTATGTATGTATGAGCGTGCGTGTCTGTATCACGTGTGTATGTATGTGCATGCGTGTCTGTATCACGTGTGTATGTATGTGCGTGCGCGTCTATATCGCGTGTGTATATATGTATGAGCGTGCGTGTCTGTATCGCGTGTGTATGTATGTATGTGCGTGTCTGTATCGCGTCTATATGCGCGTGTATATGTATGTATGTGCGTGCGTGTCTATATCACGTGTGTATGCGCCTGTGTATGTAAGTGCGTGCGTGTCTGTTCGCATGTCCACGCACGTGTGTCTATAACACGTGTGTACGCGCGTGTGTATGTATGTGCGTATCTATATTGCATGTGTATGAGCGTGCCTGCCTGTATCCCGTGCGTATGATCGTGTGTATCTATGTGTGTGCGTGTCTGTATCGCGTGTGTATGCATGTCCGTGTGTGTACGTATGTGCGTGTCTTTATCACGTGTGTATAGGCGTGTGTGTGTGCCTGCGTGCATGCATCGTGTGCGTGCGTGCGTGTCTGACAGCGGCATTGACACAAAAAGGCTTCGGGCTCACTCATTTGGCCCAATTTAAGGTAAACCACCACATTCCTTCTTGGGTGCCTTCTTTTAGCTCATCAAGACCACAATTATGAAAAAAATTCTCGCCTATACTTTATGCTGGTTACATTATATGCGTTAATACACCGCGTTAAGGACAGCCCAGGCGGCGACGGGAAGGTAAACCGCTCAGCCGCCAGTTGATATACTCATTTTTTTTCGAAGCGCTTATTTGTATATACCGAAGCGTCTTTAAAAATATATTTGTCACTTTGTTCTATCGGAAGCCCACTTTCGTCATGACTATTGCTTAAGAAACAGGTTCTCATTTGACGCTTCAAGGGGCCGATTAAACAAGCGCGCGCAGTGATTTTAATGCGGCTGCGGCGAGCCAGTGGAGGGTTCAGCGTGCCGTGCGCAGCGCGCCGTCCAGGGGAGGGGAGAAATCCGAGGAGAATTGAGGAGGATAACGCGCGCGCGGAGGAGAGTGTCGCTACTTTCTAGATCAAGGGACTTTAATAGGGGCGCCACTGAAAACCGCGTAGCGGCGGCCGTTGGAACCGCAAGCGGGTCGCGTAGCAGACGCCTCCTTTCACCGCAAGCATGACGGTAGTGCGCACGTGCGTTTAGCCGCTTGTGCGCATCACAAATAATTACTTTTGCGGCGATAGTGTGCGCAAAGGAGCCGCACTTTATAATAGTGGACATGTGTCCGATGTCACAGCTGTGAGGGACGACATTGTCACCATACGCGTCAAGTGTTCGCCACAGACAAGCGTCAACAAGCTTCCCTACGAAGTGGAACTCATCGTAAGTACACCGTTTTCTTTATAACGCACCTATCACTAATGCCTGCATGCGTTGACGCGTGAAACAACGTTTTTTCTCGACACAGTAGCTTCGTTTACGTGCCATGTATTTAGTAGATTTTGATAGAGCCCTGTCGCGCCGGCGCATGAATTTCACAGGTGCGGCCACGCGAAGGGTCAGCGTTGGAAAAACTTTGAAACCAGCACGATAAACTTGTGAAAAAAAAATATAAAATAATAGAAAAAAACGCGAATAAAAGATTTTAAAAATGCGAAACTTTGAGGATCAACCCCACGCATTCGGCATGCCAAATTTTTCAGGTGTGATAAAACTACAATAAAGCAGCACCAACATATACTCACCAATTCCATGCAAAAGAAAACATAGCAACTAGTAGCTAGCACCACCAGCAAGAATAAAGGAAAGAAAACACGTAAGTTTCATAATCGGCTCCACTCAGGCGTGCGCAGGGTTCCCCATCAGGGGGGGGGGGGGCAAGGTTCATCGCAGCGCACCCAGACCCCACTAAGTCAATGCATGGGGCAGATTTTGCCCCCCTCCCCGCCTCCCGTGCGCACGCCTGTGTCCCCACTCATAACACAGCTTGTTTAAAGCGAATGAGCAATAGTGGGAGACATCAATGGTGTTTCCTCTTAGCATGACGTCATATTACGAGGCATTCAAAAGGAGGCTGAATCGGCTGAATCTCCTGTCAAAAGCCTTCAGTGCGAACAGGTGCCATGTTTTACAGCCAATATGCATATAGTTGAGGCGAGCGCACAGCGAACATTCTGCACCGATAATCGCATTCCAGTCCCATCAATAGGTAGAATGCAGCCGATTTCGTGCAGCGCACGTGTGATTCCACGGCGCTTTTGTCAAGGCGCCGTCACCTGCCCCACATTCTCTGGCATTGCGCTACGCGCCATTCGTTTTTCAAGAGAGCCTATATAGGCATCGCGTCTTATCAGTAATAACAACCTCATGTGCATTGTAGCGTCTACAATGCAGGCGAGGCGACCATGTGTAAACGTAGCGTTCGCTGAAGACGTAGCTGATACCCACCAAAGCCACTCCAGGAGTCCGGGTTTGAGAGGCGGGAGCTGAGACTGTTGCTGCAGCTCCGGACCGGGAGTGCTTGGCCTGCTGCGCGCAAGTACAGCAAAGGCCGCTGCTTCTCCCCGGACTACAGCAGATACGGGTCTCCAGAGATGCTGGAACACATCCTGCGTTACTGCCCAGCTCTGGATGGCCCGCGAGACATCATGAGGCGGTCGTACCTCTGCCTAGGACTACCAGCCTCCACCGTGGACGACCTCCTGTTCCCGCCACGACGCCAGGCCCCGGCCTTGCACGCCTTCTTGGAGTTTGCGGAAGAGGCCGGCTTCTGTTCGCTATGAGACCCGCCCCACGACAGGCCCCCCTGAGCCCTTCGCCTCTTCCACGCTGACGATGACAACCCGCTGCTAACAACCTTCCTCCTCCCTATCATCTTTACCTCCCATTTCCCCCTCCCCACAGGCGCTTAGCCGTGTCCCCATTCCGGGAGACAGAACGAAGCGCCTTTTCTCTCCAAATAACCACTATATGTATTTCGTGCCCGGAGCCGTCATGATGACAAGATGATGGATGAAAATACTTTATGTACAATATTTACATGGTTCTGATCTCAGTGAATAGGCCTGCCAGCTCGACCAAGTCCGCTGGGGCGACTCTCTAACAACGGACCGGCATGGCCTTAAATTTAGGGGCTTTACTTAAATTGGGTAGCAGTCCATTGTGACGTGTCCTATCCAGGCAGGCGCTAACCGGTCTGACTTTTCGTTGGTGGTCGCAGGTGTTGGAAGTAGAGCACTGCACGGGCCTGATTTTGCGGCCCGGGCCCGGCCCGGACCCGCTTTATAAAGCCCGAGCCCAGCCCGGGCCCGTGGTTCCAAGCCTGGGCCCGGCCCGAGCCCGGGCGTACACGACCAAACCCAGCCCAAGCCCGGTCCGGGCCCGTGGTTCTAAGCCCGGGCCCGGCCCGAGCCCGGGCGTACACGACCGAACCCAGCCCGAGCCCGGCCCGAGCCCGGGCGTTCATTACTAAACTTATCCAGGGCGCGCGCGTGGCCCTCTAGAGAATATTAGTTGATGATGGTCATTAATGATGCCTTGTGCATTGTAGCAGGCGATCGGACGGAAAATCGGACGGTGTGTACGTACATGCATTGAAATGTTGCTTTGCCCGCTGTGATAGCTCAGCGGTCAAGCTGTTTCGCTGGACGCGGGTGCGATTCGCGCGGCCACGGCGGCCGCATTTTGATGGGGGCGAAATGCAAGAACACCCGTCTACTTATCTTTAGGTGCACGTTAAAGAACTCCAGGCGGTCTAAATTATTCCGGTCCCCATTACGGCGTGCCTCGTAATCATATCGTGGATTTGGCACGTAATTAATACCAAGGAATATAAATGAAATGTTGCCTATATGGCACATGGCAAATCATTACAATAGGACTATATATAGTGAAAATAAAACATAGCAACAACATTTATTTAAAAGAGGTGTATAACTAACATGAACAAGCGGATAGATGCAAAACCGGGGCAGTTTCTTTAATGATCTTTGCTACACTCGTTGGAAACATTAATTACAATTTTTTTTTAAAAGAGGCCCCTGATCAATAATTTGTTGTCACCATAAGCTGTCCAAAGAGCCTGCGATGCGGCGGTTAGGCTAGGTCTAACTGTCCCCACGTGGGAGCGGCCCGCGGTGTCAGCCTAAAGGGTGGCACTTCTCTGGAACTTTAAATAAAGTTCTTCGTACCGTACCGTATAAGCAGATGAAATATAAATCGTTCATATTCTCACATCGTCACGGAAACGTAATCGCCATGTACAATATATTTATATAATCAAGCTGCTACACACCATACTTCATACTATTCCAGATGAAAGGTTTCACCCTTCTAAACTCTAAGAGCCAGCTCTTTGCACGTGTCACTTCAGCTTGGCACAGAATGCCTTAGACCATGCAATGCACAACGTTCACGCGTGCTCAAAGGCCCGACCCAGGCCTTATGAGTGGGTCCGAGTCCGGCCCGGCCCGAAGCCTCAAGCCCGGGCCCGGCCCAGGCCCGCGGCTTCAATCCCAGGCCCGGCCCGGGCCCGCACTTTCAAGCCCGAGCCCAGCCCGGGCCCGCCGGAAAACGTTTCGGACGGCCCGACCCGGCCCGCGGGCCGGGCTGGGCCCGGGCCCGTGCAGTGCTCTAGTTGGAAGCGCCATTGCCTGTCCCTTCCATCCCCTCAGGATTGCTGCTCTCAGTCGCTGGGTAGCGTGGAAGAACGGCTGGCGTCAGTTGTTGGGGCCGGCTGGGCGAAGACTCCGTTTTCCAGTTTCCTTCTTTATTGGAAAGTCGACGACATTGTGGCCTTTGTGCTGAGGCACAACAGTATGTACAAGGGGTGGTCGAATCAAAAGGTACGAAACGGCACTGTGGGTATAAATGAAGACTTTGTTCAAAGTATACACTATGTGCCTGATCACAACGATCTCATTGATGAACGAGCCGAAGGATTCCTTGTTCGCACAATTCCTGTGGCCGTGACGAGACCCAGTCCTCCACATCGTCCTTGACTTCGTCGTCCGAGATGAAGCGTTTCCTTTTTGAAGTGTTTTTTCAGGGGACATAACGCATATGGGAATCGCAGGCGATGAACAATGGCCGGTAGAACACCTTCCACTGTCCGAAATCGGATAACGCCCCGCTACTTCTCAATCGTCGAATATTGCAATGTGAACGCCATCCTGTCCTCACGCGCACTGCCGCGTGAATTGGACGGCGCTCTTTATAAGAGCCTCTGCTCTCCACTGCGCATGCGGGCGCCCCCGCATGCTCCGATCCACGGCACAGACTCCAATCGCATCCGTAGATGTCTCGCTACGTTCTCCCATAGCGGCATAGTCATCTATGTTGTTGCGACGTTTCGTACCTTTTCATTTCAACGCCCCCTGTGTAAGTGTGTATATATATGTACACATACTATGCGTAAATATATATACACACTTATATACCACCACGCGTTACCACCAACACTGCAGTGCAGCGTTGTAATGCGGTAACGACATTACTTAAGTAAAACCGTTACCGGTAACGCGTTACTTTATTCGGTAACTTAGTAACGTACTCGTTACCGTTTCATAACTGTAACGGGTAACGTAATTACGTTAACATTGTTCGGTAACATGAGGTGTCACGTTACTCGTTACTTTTCATTCCAATTATCCCGGCAGTCTTACACAAAACTCATTCGTCTCGTAGGCGCCACATTCACAGCAGCCCCCCTTCCCAGACGCGAGAGACAAATAAAACCTGAGAATACATTTTTCTTGAATGCAAGCCACCAGAGCAATGTTTTGCTGAAGCAGAATGATTAAAACTGTAGATTCAGGTACAATGCAAGCTGATAACAACCATCAATGTCACTTAAGTGAGCACACACAGCAAGGGTCATTTTGGCCCGTTATATCTCTTGAACAAAGCAAATGAGGACATATTGTATTGAAACCGTGTTTTGACTGACAAGTGCTCTTCGATAAAAAAATTTTGTCAGAATTGAGACCGGAGTCTTTTTTTATTTTATAATTTGAAAATGAGCTTTTTTGAAAAAGCTCGCTTTTGTAACTATTTTTTTTTCTCTTTTTTTTTGCGCTGCCTTTAAGAAAACCATCTTTCGCAGAAATATTGCAAATGCTTTCTTCTATATTTGACACTGTTTTGAAGTTTCTGTGTGAAATAGAAAACGCGCCAAGGCGCATCAAACGTAACAAACTTTTTTAATTTATGCTGCGTTTGTCATTTTTGCACATTTTCTTTCCTTTTGAGCACAATATAAAGAAAGCATGGATGTATTTCACAGTAATGCGTATTAAAACCAGCAAAAAATTGACACAGCATTTATAGTTCGCGTTAAATTCGGCCATGAAATCCCAAGATATTGCTGTGAGCAAAAACAAGACGCCCGCGCCGCCACCTTAAAATGTCTTTTTGGCACTGGGAGCGTCTATTGGAAACAAAATTTTCGGTTCCGTGCACTTTTAATGTGCCCGCATAACATTGAAAAAAGCAACAAAAGAAAAATATCGACTGGAAATGTATGTTCGATCTCTTATGGAATCACCCAAGAATATTTCAGTACAAAATAAGCTCTAGAAGTGCCCGGTCATGAACCCCGCCCACCGCCGGCGACCGCCATTTTGCCATGCGGTGCGTGACGTCATGTGCAGCACGGAGCGGAGCCGTTGTCTTCTACCAATGCAAATCGTTGAATTTCAATGACGAGCTGAAGAAAGCTGAAACAGCTCGATTGCACGCTCAGTTAACCACGAAACAAAATCGTCGGCCGCAATGCAGATGCTCGCGAAGCAAGCAGTTTGTTACGTAGTGGTGATGATTTCTGTGGCCTTTTCCTTTGTAAGGGGTGATCGACGGTATTCGCGCCTCGCGAGTGCACCATTGTTGCCCGACTCTCGGGTCGCTCGCGTGTTTATAAAAATATTCGATTATAAATTAAGTGCTCGACCAAATGCTCGACCAAATGCGCTAACATTTCGCCAGCTTGTTTGTGAACGCACGAGGATTAAGGCACATAACACAGATTATGATCGAAAATTGGGTGTCATGGTCCCTCTAAATTATTATTCTGTTCCTGCACCGAAGACGTACTGATTCAAATTTCGGACCCTGGAGTAACGGCATAAGTAAAGTGCGCTACCTTTTTTCGGTAACGGCAACGGTAACACGTTACCTTTTTTTTTTTTTGTAACTAACGTAGGACGGTAACGGGCTCCTTTTTTGTTAGCATAACGAGTAACTTATTTAATTTTTTTTTTCGGTAACGAATACAACGCTGGTCATGTGTAATGTTACCTCTCTGCTATAGGGTCGTAAACGCCAGCTGTTTGAGGAAAGCTTTTATTTTGCAATCACCCATCTGTATCTGTAATTATAGGATGGCCAAATAAAACAATTTCAATTTCAATAAGAGGAGTGTCACTTATTACATCCTGCCGTTTCAATCGCTATTGCGAATTACATAAGACTGCTTTGGCATACATCGACTTACCTCTAGCCCTTTCAGCCCTGGATTTTTTATATTGACCGGAGACATTTTTTGTGCGTGTTTTCCTAATAGTTAGGACCTCAGAAGACCAAAAACGAAAAATCGAGCCAGTGGTGCAAGTATTTATGGATTAATTAGCATGGATTCATATTAGGTCATCAGGGCTCAGTGGTTGTGAAATTAGGAAAGCGGCTTTTTTTATTTCTGCTAATCACTAGAGTACACAAAATGTGAACCACGTCTCATTTTTCAGCGTGATACTCCTTGAAACAGCTTCTGTACGACGACCCGAAAATGGCGCTTAGCCGCTTCACCTGACCCGCCTCGGCGTTACCCATGACTTTGGTCAAGCTTTTTCTTCTTTGTGGCTCCCAGCTCCGCAAACATGTCGCAACTTTGGTGTTGATCACAGTGGGGATCATTGAAGAAGTATTTCTCCAAGAATGAGCAATATTGGTTTCATTTCCGAGGTGCTAGGGGAACTTTTGTGCGGTGTCGTCAATTGACGACGCCAGGGCCGAAAGGGCTAGACATGATTTATCTGGATTATCTTCCGCTCTTGCGAAAGAAGAGACGTCACTTATCGATAAGTCATTTAGCGATTTCGATTGCAGTCACTTATCAGGCGTATAATAATAATAATAATAATAATAATAATAATAATAATAATAATAATAATAATAATAATAATAATAATAATAATAATAATAATAATGCAATTGAGGAACAGAGAAGCAGTTTGAGTGGCAAGATGAAAGGGCAGATCGCATATAAGAGAACCACGTGTTCCGTTGCGCAGCATTAAAAACCCACCTGCTTGCTGAGCGACAGCGCGCTTGCGCCTTGCGGCGGCGGCGGCGCTTCAGGGGGGGAGAAGAGAGACATGCCGATGGCACCCAAGAAGGCGGCCAAACCCGCTCCCAGGCTGCTCTCTGTTGTGTCCAGCAAGTCGGGGGAATATTCTAAGGACATGCCAGCTTCTGCAAAACGGAAAATTCTCGTGTTTGCCGTCATGTATTCGAGAGTAGACGAGGCATACACTGAAGCTGAAACATGCTTTTAGGGAAGGCACAACAAGTGGTATACAGGGTGTTTCAAGTAACTAAAACAAAATATTTAAGAATCAAGTGCTTAACCGCAACTGAATGAAACGAACGGTATGGTTTGCCTTCATGTGGCGCCCGTTAGGGTATTTTTTATATTGCGCTTAATTAGTTAATTAACTAAAATAAATTATGCAAAATATTTAATATTGATTTTAAGGCGAAGTGCGTTTCGTTACATTGTAGAGGACGTTCCAAGACGGCCGATCCAGTGCAGCGTGGTGAATCATATCGTGGTTTTGGGACGTTAAACCCTAACAATTATTATTATGAAATGGTCATGAAGAGCGTGACGCAGGATTTAAGGTCATATTTTTCCAGGCTGGGTACGGCCTGCGCTCTCGCGTGGTAGCGAGTGTAACTTGTCTCGTGTAGGCGGTCGAAGATTGAAGTAGCTTGTTCAATGTAATGAAGGTTACAGCGCAAGTACAACACGCGAGAACGAGTGGGCACGAACACGGCGCTGACTTTCAACTGAAGTTTTGTTGGAACGATGCTAAAGCCTTGTCAATTCGGTTTCCGTGCTGGTATATAGTTCTAAAATTTAGCATTGCTATCATTAACCGATTTCTTGAAATCGTACATCGACGACGGTAATTTCGCAGGGTCTGTATTTCTTGATTTCACGAAAGCCTTTGATACCATTAGTCACAATATTTTATTTAGCAAGTTAGAATCCTTGAGTGGTCCATCCTTGACCTTCATCAAAAATTACCTTCTTGATCTTGAACAAACAGCTTGTGTTTGATTTAATCTATGCTAGTTTACTCACTAACAACAATAGCATTAGATTCGCCCACAGTCACAACTTCCTTTTACCTAAATATAACACCTACTATGGCAAAATGACGTCCGCCTTCGCGGTCATTAAACTGTGGAATAACCTGCCCTGTACACTAAAATCACCATCATTTTTTCATGCATTCATACATAAACTTAAAAACTTCATCTTGCATAACTAGGTTGACAACGATAATTATTTCTTATGTAAACGGGAGTGAAATTGGCAAGTTTTGGAAATTTAGGTTTTTGTCTTACGGCGTCATTGTCTACATGTATAACTCATTACTTTGTTCTTGTGTTGCATTCAGGATGCTTTTTTTGTTTATTTGTTGTTCTTTTTTGTAAGTTCACTGTTCATTTTCACTTGTGTTGCGTATTTTATATGCTGTTATAATTAATCCTTTTAATGTTATTGTTAACCGACGGTCCCACTGCAGCCGCTTAACTTTGGGACCCTCGTCTGCATACTACTGTCTACGAATTTTGAATTTTGAATGAATGAACTGAACTGAAAAAACTGAACTGAAAAACGAGACGTATCATATATATATATATACACACAGAAAACGCAAAAAAGCCCAATCTGTCCGCCGTTGTCACCGAACGCTCACACGTGCTTTGTTGAGATAAGGAATCTTCTTTTTCGTGAGTGAGACAGAAGCTACACTGGCACAGTCGCTGCCGGATCGGTCAATCTCCTCGGCTTCGATAATCTTGATGTGTAGTCTGGTTCGCATCTGTGCCCAAGACCGTGCACTGAACGAACATTGGTATGCATCCACACTGCTTATAATAAAACCCCAGGTGCCTTGTGTGGCCCTATTTTTACGTTGTTATCACATTCACGTAAGCGATCATTCAGACATCGATCGCTCTGGCCCACTTACTACAACATAATGGAAGCCTGTAAATAATGCTTCCATAACACTCCACGTAACGCTTTCGATGCTTGATTCGAGAGCCGCAGGCATTATGGTGAGGTCGCTACGGACTCTCGAAAGTCCCAACGATATTTGACAATAATGTGTATAATAAATGTTGGGGTTCTACGTCCCATAACCACGATATATGATTATGAGGGATGCCGTAGTGGAGGGTTCCGGAAATTTTTATACAGCTGGTATTCTTTTATACGTGCACCTAAATCTGTGCGGCCGCCGCAACCGGGATTCCCCACAGCGACCTTCGGTTGAGTAGTCGAGTACCGTAACCGCCAGGCCTACGTGGCGGTTTGCCCAGCAATATTCGTGGCGCAACATCTACTCCTTTGCCTATCTTCTTTAGGCCATGCAAAATTCCTTGAGTATGCGGCACAACAGTAGCTGTAGCCTCTTTTTTTTGCTTGCTGCCTTTCACCTGGCTCACACGCTGATGAGGCCAGGTAGCCTGCAGCGCTCTATGGGCGCTTTATCGCCGCGGCAGCGCACGGCCAGCAGCGTGCGTTTACGCTGTAATCCGGCTCAAATGCAAGATCCTCAGATGCAGGCCATCACCAAACACTTTGCCACTTCCCCGTGGCCGCAGTCGCGCTGCAGGCAACCTTGTTCACCGATTGCACGCTTGAAAGAAGCGAAGTGGCAGTGCGCAAGTACTCCGTCACGTGGTATTTCTTTGTTGTTGTTGTTGTTGTGTATTTAGCGGGCTGTCTTTGCAACTCGGAAAAAAGGGTTACGTAGGACGTAGTACAGCAAATATTCAGTGGTTTCTGAAGGTGCTCTACAACTCTGCGACCATACGTTTGGCTTTCAGGCAATGATTAGAAAGGCAGGTGATAAAATATAATGATTTAGTTAAACTGAAAATAAAGAATAGCCTGAGTAACGTTAAGCTAGTGTGAATGGCATGCGCTCGGTTCAATTCTCCTCCGACGCGCCTATCATTTTCAAATTCCTGGCTCAAGTAACAGACACAACCTGTAGGAGAACAAATCGCTTGTCACGTGTTGATTATGCGTGAAGACGATGACAGAATTTAATCGATTCAGATGCGCAATCTCTTCTTGCAATTGCGCAACTAAGAGAAAATCTACACACAAGCTATCCCACTTTCTGGTGTGATGCGCTTCAGTTATCTCACGGTTAGCTGTGAGCACTCGAACAGGGGCTGTGTGCTCCTCTTTCAGCGTTGCGAGGTCCTAAGCAAGCAACGCTTGCTGCTAACGCGATAGATTATTGAAGAGTATCACATCAGAAAGTTTGATAGCTTGTGTGTAAGTTCCCTATCAGCTGCACTATTTCACAGAGATTGTTGCTCAACTTAAATTTGTCCACATCCTCACGCATAATCAACACATGGCTAGCGATTTCTTAATCTTCAGTCCGCGACGCGGTTGATAACTACCCCTTCTTTGACACATGCCTCCATGTAATTTTATATTCGTGTGGTCTTCGCTTCGCTTTAATGCTGTTGAAAGTGAGCTCTGTGCTTGTGTTCTTCGCTAACCCTTGCTCATTCGGCTGTTCTTAGATTCACTGTCGCTCCTTAACGTTGCCGACGATGTCATCGCTTTCTTTTTTTGTTCTGCTGTGGTCACTGCAGCAATGAGAGCGTGCAACTGCAGGCCAGGGCCGTAGCCATGAATTTTTACGAGGGGGGGGGGGGGCACTCTGAAATCCTTGACTATTTGAGAAAAACACTTATTTTCATTATTTATTTTTTCTAAAAACACCAAATTCACCAAAATTTTGGTGAGGAGGGGGGGGGACTAGTTCCCCCCTCCCCCAGGCTACGGGCCTGCTGCAGGCAAACTGCGGACGTCTGCTACGGCGCAGCAGTGCGTCAGCGTCAGCAGTGCGTAGCAGATGTCTGCGGAGCTGGAAGACGAGGTACGCCGAAAAGGGGTTCACTATGATAGCATAATTAATCGAGACGCCAGACGCATGGTATGCTATTATTTGGCAACGCTTTTTTCTTTCCTTGTTCTATGATCGGTTTCCGTGCTTCTTCCTTGCCTTCAAACGGGCAAATTGCGTTGAAAACGCATTGTAGCTATTGTACTCTTTTTTTTCACTACGAGATGTCCTAGGTAAGACTCGAGTTCGTGACAGGAAGCTACGCGAATGCTGGCCCAGAATTCAACGACATTTCGTTGTAGCCAAGTCAACATGCGACTCCGCTATGATGCGTTAGCTATGATGAGGAATTGCGGCTATTGACCATGTGAGGGTGAGAAACGCACGAGAGACGTTTCGGGACTAGGGCTACCACCCGTCCCGGATTTTGCGGTACTGTCCCGACTTTTCATACAAAGCCCCGAGTTCCGCGCCGTGCCTGTCGGGACAGCTAAATGTTCCGAATTTGTTCCGGACCATCAAGTTAGAAATTTTGATGTGATCCGACGCACGCCCAACAAAGCGCGTCACGCTACGGAACACGAAGTTCGCACGTAGGAACGTTGCGGTAGCTAGCGGTGGCTGCGTGAGGCTTTAGCCACTTTTGAGGAACTTCCGCGTGAAGTGCGGCAACTTTTTCGATTACATTCTCCAGCAAAAGGAGAAAGTCTTGCGAGTCGCACGTAGCCAGCTCAAGTACAACTTCAAGAGGCCGCAACAACAAAGAAACAATGGATATGTCCGGACGATACTGCAATAAAGAAAACTGATATCGCTGGCTTCCTATGTTAGTGTACCCCCCCCCCGCCCCCCCGTCCCGACTTCCTTCATTGAAGAGTTGGTAACCCTATTTGGGACCCGTACCTTGATTACACTAAAACAGACATTGATTATTGATGCTGCCGTGCCACTCTCCGAAAGCTTTGTGCACCTAGCGTGGTTTTGCACTGCCTCCGCGATCGGCCCACCTTTGACCAAGCTACGATGTCATGTGATGACGACATCATGTGAAGTTACATCACGCGACGTCATGCCAGAATTTGTGACGTCATCATGACGTCACAATTTTCTGAGCTCTGTGCCGTCATGATGACGTCATACGGTGACGTCATCACGTGGTGATGATATTTTGCATCACTCGTTCTGTGCCCAACGCCGTTGACGTGGGACGCCGACGGTCAATTTTCGCGTTTGATGAGGCATCTAAGGCTTTCGCCTTAATTATAATTGTTGGGGTTTCACGTCCCAAAATCACTATATGATTATGAAGGACGTCGTAGTGGCGGGCTCCAGAAATTTGTAGGACCTGAGGTTCTTTAACGTGCCCCTAAATATAGGTACACAGGCCTCGGGCTTTTCACTCGCCGCGGCCGGCCTGGATTCAATACAGCCACCCCCGGCCCTCGGGTCACCAGTCGAGCACCACAGCCGCTATACCACCGTGGCAGGTGGAACTCTTCACTACGATGCATTAGCCAATAACTGGGTGGATTCTACAGAGTGCTACCATAGTATTCGTGCTGCAGCTATGTGCCAACAGTGAAGATCTTACTTTTTTTAATACTACAAAAGCCGCCGTATACCAGCTGTGTTTGCGGATTGCTGCAGCTGCCTTTCGTGGTTAAGATGACGATGTGATTACTCGCAAGCAGACAAACGTCATATGTTCGGCAGAATCGGAGGATCTTTGAAAAGCTTACCTTCATCACACTGGACTGAAATAGTCAGCAGGAGAGCGCCGATGATGGCGTGCTTCATCATGCGCACTGTCCTCGAGCAGAAAGACGAATGTCTGAAAAGACCTTCGCGTGCGGCCATCGGATAAAGACGGAGGTTCTGCGCTGCGGAAGGCGGCGACAAGATGAGACAAGATTAGGCCAAGGATCCTGATTTCTATTCCTCTAATCTGAAACTAGAAAACATGAATGCTTCTCACGCGTGGCATTGCCATGCGCTGGTGCGCAGTGTGCGACGACGGACAATGTCAGTGCTGCAAGATTGCAGACGTGGTTGGAAAAAGTCGCGCTTACCTCATATCATTGGTTATCCAGCACGGCTCACTTATTTAATAAGCTCAGGCATGCGGCCCGCCTCGGCCTAAAAAACCGAGCTTCAGGACTGTTTATAATAAAGTTATTCAATCAATCAAATAAGTCGAATGAACAGAGGTTGACACGTTGTCTGTTTTCCAGTGGAAGAGCCTTTCCCCTCGTTCTTCTATTGCGATTTCTCTGACGATCAGACTACTCACGTTAGAAATTCTCACAAAAACCGATAGAGCGGGATTCTGACTAGGCGACCAACTCATCCCAGGAAACCTCAAAATCAGGATACTTGGTCAGTGGCTGCGGAGTAAAAACCGCAAAAGCGACTACTAACCGAATAACTGGACGGATAGCGAAACGAGGCTAAATACTCATTAAGACAGAAACTATTCAACTAGTACCAACTTTTATTACCAGAAAAATAATCTTTAGTTTATTATATATCAGAAACTGCCTAAAAATAATCTTTAGTTTATTATATATCAGAAACTGCCTAAAACCGAAACAGAACACATCGATGCCATTGACTTACGCGATTCCATTCGCACTAGAGGCCGCGATGTAGGGTGCCCTACCACGCATTTCCTTACGAAGACTTTCAGGCGCATTGACTTTGACCTATAATTCAAGAAAGTTCGTGCTAGTCGTCATCGTGTGGAACGAAGATATAGACATAGAAATGGCAATGATGATTTCAGATTGACTAGGCGCACACAAAAGTCAATTGATTCACATGAATGAGCTGCCTTCGCGATGCATCTTTTTGCGATTCCTTCAATCCGCAGAGGCCTTGGTCGCTTACAAGAAAACACTTCGCGGTCTCCGAACAACCTTTGGACAGCGACACGCCTTCAAATTTTTGGCACTGCTTCTACAATGCAGAGAGATTGAAGTCGCAGAATCCTTCTGTATGAGGATTGACGGCGAATTAAATCACACAGGAATAAGGACGGAGAGGATCGACCATCCATTGGTTCTACGTTATGCCCGCAAGGCGTGTCCGTTTTCTATGAATGATCTAGGAGCTGCGCTAGCTTTGCGCAAGCGTTTTTGAGCGCCAGGGCCTGACGGTATTACTCTTCGTACTCTTTGTAACCTTGGAGACAAAGCTCGGAAGGCACTCTTGCTCCTATACGACTCCTGGCACATTGGTACGTTTACGCAAGAACTTTCAAGTTGCCTGATTCCACTTCCCGAAGCTGGCAAGTCGCCTTTGGACATTTCCTCATACTGCCCGACTGCGCTTGCTATTTGTGCTGGGATAAATGGAAAGACTGATTGGTAACGCGCCTGCCAGGGTACTTAGAGTACTACGAAGTCTATCCAGACGCCATGGCCGGATTCAGGTGCTTCCGTCCGTCAACTGATAATGTTGTTGACTTAGTGAGATGGATCGAACACCCGAAGACTTGTAAGAGACTATCTGCTGCTGAGGTTCTAGACTTTAAAGGGGCTTACGTTAATGTCGCCCATGAAGCTTTTCTTAGCTCGTTAGAAACTGTAGGGGATAGCGGCAAGATATATATGTGGGTGTGCTACTTATGGACTAGACAACTCTACGTACACACAGAGAATGGCCCGACACCTGAATATTACAGTAGGTGAGGAGTCCATCAAGGCGGAGTGCTAAGCCCGACGCTTTTTAACGTAACTCTTATTAGATTTGTCAACAACCTGTCAAGCACCATACAACAGTCTGTGCCCGATGGAGCCGGTATGCTAGAGGCTTGTGTACTTATATACAGTCGAACCCCTGAATTCAGTGAACCCCTGGGAAGCGAGTTTTGTTGGTTAGCGTGAGAATTTCGCTATCGCGAAAGTAGAAAAATACGCACACCAATTACTCCGCACAACCAAATTTATTTAAAGAGGTCGCTTATCTTGCTCTGTTTCACTTTGCTTTGATGGAGCTTGACGGCTCGAGCCTCGTGGGCGCCGAGGAAAGTGCGAATAATGACAAAAGCATCAAGAACTTCGCGCGAACTTACTTGCCTTTCCTGCATTTTGTTTCTCAGCTCACTCTTGTCGTCATTCTCGTATTCTTTGCGCACACTTTCGACGATAGCGTCGTCGCTGAACTCTTCGTGCACCATCTGGTCGGCGTCAGCACACAAAAAGTCGTACAGTTCAACAGAGTCTTGTTGAACTTGTGGCTATCACCACTATCACCATCATCCTCATCAGTCTCATTATTATCATTATCATCCGACCGAATGTAAAGAGCAATAGTCGCACCGATCCTTGTTGGCGGGAACGTATGTGCCTGACTTGTTGAATGAGCGGTGCTGCAGTTTTCGAACTTCTGGTTTCCGAACTATCTCATGGGTTGAAAAAAAATGTTGCGGATTACTTCCTGAAACTTTCATTATTGTGCGAGTGCTTTTTGAAATCTCTTCGCTGTCAAGAGGGGGCAAATGCATTACTCAGCAAATACATCGCACCCGCTAGACCAACAACCACCCGAAATTACCATGAGTTAACACGTCTCCTTTTATCCATCGTACGGTGGCGATTAAATATGGTATTTTTGTTCATTCTATAGAATTGCAGATGGCTCTGCCTGGTTATGTTCGATCTTTATCACTCGACGACTTCTTATTGTATATTACTAATAATTGATGTTCAGCGCACTTTGTTATGCTCTCTTATGTATTGTATTTGCCCACACCTGCGATAGCCCTGCGGTGCTGCAGTATGTTGAAATAAATAAATAAATAAATAAATAAATAAATAAATAAATAAATAAATAAATAAATAAATAAATAAATAAATAAATAAATAAATAAATAAAACTCTATGGACGTTCGCCAGGGACGCCAGATTTCTTCGTTGCCGCGAGAATTTCGTTGTTGAGGGCCTTCGTTATTGAGGGGTCCACCTGTATAGGTGCACGTTAAAAAACTCCAGGTGATTGAGATTTTCGAAGCCCTCCACTACGGCGTGCCTCATAATCATATCGTGGTTTCAGCTCGTAAACTTAAATTCCAGAAATTAGTATTAGTTTCTGTCTACGCAGACATCTACACTTCAATGTCAGGTGTGACACGGCTTCAACTTCGCGCCCAGCTTCAGAAGCCAGCTAGAAGTATTCGAGGAGGGAAATCGCGACAACGCGAGCGGGTGGCGCGATAACATAGCCGTCCGGCGAGGAGGAAGTGTGGTTTTTGCCGCAGCACGACAGATGACGCGTGGGTCGTGTTGCCGTCGTTTACGTGTTCCTCTATGGGCGCGACCATAGCCGCCCCCTCCCCCCCCAAGTCACCTAAAAAGAGGGGAGCGCAGAGTCTGCCCCATACATTGACTTAAAGGGGCCATGACACCCAATTTTCCATCATAATCAGTGTTATGTGGATTAATCCTTGTGCATTCACAAATAAGCTGGCGAAATCTTAGCGCATTTGGTCGAGCACTTAAATTATAATCGAATATTTTTATAAACACGCGAGCGGCCCGAGAGTCAGGCAACACTGGTGCACTCGCGAACCGTGAAGTAACAAGCACCTAGCTGTGCAAGCGTCTGCATTGCGGAGAACGATATTGTTCCGTGGTCAGCTGCACGTGATATCGAGATATCTTAGCTTTCTTCAGCTTGGCACTGAAATTGAACGATTTGCAGCGGCTGAAACTTTGGCAAAAGACGACGGCTCCGTTCCGTGCTGCACATGACGTCACACGCGCCATGGCAAAATGGCGGTCGCCGGCGGTGGGCGGGGTTTACAGCCGGCGACTTCCAGGGCCTGTTTTGCACTGACATATTCTTTTGCGGCCCAATTTTGAAATCTGTATAGGCATAATATACCCTCTACCTCCAGTTTTATCTGAAAACGACAAATCTTTAGGCGGCCGTGTCATGGCTCCCTTAATAGAGAGGGGGGGGGGGGGCGCTGCGATGAACTTTCGCCCCCCCCCCCCTGAAGGGGAACCCTGTGCACGCCTATGGGCGCGACACACAAAAATCGCGATGTCGTCTCATATACTCTCAGGCACTCTACTTTAACGTGAACAACTAACCGACCTTTTAGCTGCAGTTATGAATAAATACTGCCTTAATTACATGCCGTACGGCGCATGAAACAAGCTTCTAGTAGCAATTACGGAGAAGAAAGCGTCTACCAACACAGCAGGTTACTCGAATGCATGTAATGTGTTGTTGCTGGCATAAGCGTGCGCAGGGTTCCCCTTCAGGGGGGGGGGGGGGGCGAAGGTTCGTCGCAGCGCCCCCCTCCCTATTATGTCAATGTATGCGGCTGCCTTTGCGCCCTTCTTCTCGCCCCCCCTACAATGTATAGGGCTGACTTTGCGCCCCCCCTTCTCGCCCCCCCTTCTCGCCCCCTTCTCGCCCCCTTGCCCCCCCCCCCTTGCGCACGCCTATGGTTGTTGGAGGTTGTAAGGAAGAAAAGACGCTTATTTATGCAGCCCAATGCAGCACGGCACAGCGTCTTGGTAAGGGGAGAGGTGGGAGAAAAGAGGGATAGAAGTGTTGAAGGTGTCGTGGCTCCGTCATCTCAGCAGAACAGCAAGTCGGCAGCAAGGGCAGGAGTGGCAAGGGTCCCGCACTCAGCGGTATCCGCGCCCGTGCATGGGTCACATTGCGAGGGAAAGCTCCCCGATTGCGCAGTCTTTTGCAATCTACGGGCTTCTGCAGATTCCATATTTACCGGCAGCGCAACCACACACACGGACAGAGAAAAGAAGCAGAATGGAAGCACAGCGCTGCGTTTCCGTTTCG
Source organism: Rhipicephalus sanguineus (assembly GCF_013339695.2). Taxonomy (NCBI): domain Eukaryota; kingdom Metazoa; phylum Arthropoda; class Arachnida; order Ixodida; family Ixodidae; genus Rhipicephalus; species Rhipicephalus sanguineus. The sequence goes on from NC_051177.1 coordinate 195,313,764, forward strand.
CTTCTTTTCTCTGTCCGTGTGTGTGGTTGCGCTGCCGATAAATATGAAGTACAACGAACTGGCCCAAGTTTCCGTTTTTTTCTGCAGATTTCATTTGCAACCGGCGGGCTTTCTAAAAAAAAATTCGGCAGATCCCACGTACCGTGAAAATCCATGTTATGCAAAGCATGCGCGGGATAGTGATTTTGGCGTTTCATATTGAGCGAAACTTTACGGAATGACGCTAGAGAAATGCGGAAGTGGTATACGCACGCTCATATGTTGAAGAGTCGCATATGTATTATATAACCAGTTGCTTACAGTTGCGCAACGATGCCAACAGCAACATGGGTGTTACGAACAGCAGACGCGGTAAGCTGATATCTAGTGCTTATATATTCTTCAATTCTGGATAGCGCGAATCCGAACAGGACAAAGAAGGAACACAGATGCACAGGACAGGCGTTACACGCAACTAAGCTTCATTTAGGAAAGGATCCCTAGATACGTGGTACGATGCCGAGTGGCTCGCGCAGGCGCACTGCACGTACGTTACAGCCACAATAGGGGATATACATAATGCTTGGTGCTCTGGCAAGACTGGGCGCGTCCGCCATTTTTTTGTTGGCCGCCGTTGTGCAATCGTCTGCTAGCGTCTCCATAAGGAGAGGCCACGGAGAGGCTGAGCCGCAGTCGTTGGCGGAGCTTTCGGACCACGAAAATACGGCCGTTTCTTTCGTCGTCCAGCGCCGAACGGTCAGTGAACCTCACTGTACTGCCACAAATTGACGGGAACGCAATATCGGAGCTCTGCGCGCTTCAAAACTCATCCGTACGGCAGCTGCACGAGGCGCATCGCTTCGCAAAGCCGAACTGCTGTTCTCTAGTGGCGTGTGCTTCCGATCTGAGGTAAGCGGCCAAGAAAAGTGTTCATTGCAGAGGAGATGTGACTCTCAAACTTCTAAGATAACCTTGCACAGCAATACATCTACACTGTATTCCCCACTGCGATTATAAACACGCGTTAGATATCGAAACCACGTTGTTTCAGCGCGACCTGTGCAACGCTGTGCTGCGTTCCTCGACTCATTTCTTTAGCCACATGTATCTCTACACCCTTCGCAATAGCGTGTGTCGTAGTTTTTCGAAATGAACAAGGCATGGACATGTGCACGAGCGGTGCGCCGCAAACCAAACAAAAATACTGATCGCGCGTTTGAACTGTGTACAGAGAGAGCGGCCCGAGTAAGGCTGTTTTAATGCAGACTGGTTGTTTATGATACCTTGTGGTCGTAATCTCTCGCGCGGATTTAGTACTGTCGTTCTGGTTTTCTTGAAAGCTATACGTGTGTGTTCACTGACATATCTTTTTAAAATATTGCACTCTTTGCTTTTGCATGCCACGGAGGCGTGCATTATCACGCGCTATTGCGAACAGCGTACAAGCATACAAGTGCCCGATCTGCGGAAAGGTGAACACGATGATCTGCCCGATACACCTATATCTACCGAACAAACAGCTCCATCTGTAGAACGGCTCCGTAGCTCGCTCCGTGTTGGCAGCGCACGCTAACCGAAGGAAGCAAAAGAAGAATAAAAAGTCACAGTTTCGCCGCAACGGCGAAGCAATGATTGCGATAGCAATAAATTGTAATGTAACGCGAAGAACGGAAAGCAGCTCGAAATCGCCAGCGCATCGCTCGAGCCCAAAGGACGCACGAAAAGAACGCACACAGGACGAGCGCGAACTAATGCGTCACAGCTCGACACTTGAAGCGCACTGCTCAAACATAAAGCCGGACGCACGAAACAAACGAACAGGTACACACAAGACGAGCGCGAACTAATTGTCATAGTTGTTACTTATTTCTGTTTGAACAGCGCGCTCCTTTCGCAAACGCGGCCGCTGCAGCGAGCGAAGCGAAGCACCCCACCGGCCGCCCCTTCTTTCCTTGAGATAAGCGCACGAAAGCGACGACGCCCTGTAGAGCGAACAGCAACGGTGTTCGCAGGGTAGGGGCGACGATCTTTAAAGCGCGCAACACGCGCGCACGTCGCGCCATCTATGTGGCCACTAAGAAAGCATGCTGAATTACATGGTATATATAAATAGTTCGCGCTTTGCAGGCTGGGAGACGGTGCTGTCGTGGCCTAACGTCTAACGCGGCGGGCTGCAAAGCGAGAGGTCGCCCGTTCGGTTCCGCGCGTCGGAAAGAATTTCTTAATTATTTTTCTTTGTGGCCTTTCTATATATATACATACTTCTACATATACGGTGAATGACGGCGACGGGGACGAACATTTTCCAGCCGAGACTGTCCATATAATTGCTATCGCAATAAAAGCTGAGGGATAAGGTGGTGTAAAGCGAAGGGCAGACGCGGCGTGCGGGCTATGTACTTCGGCGCACACTGCCTTGCGAAGCTTGCAAAGCGACGGCTGTGTGGATCTTTGTGATCGGGTCTCGAGTGGCGGCACTGATTTGTCGCGGGCGCGCGCAGCAGCGTCTGTGGCACTGCCTGCGCACGTTTATATACATAAATCATTGCTTTCGTCGATCTGCAACACCGATAAGCTCGCGCGCGTGCGACGTCGGCCGTCTGTTTTAAAATGCATATATCGTAATATATTGTTCTGTAAGTGTAGCTTATGTTGCAGGCGAGCGACTAAATTGAACGGAGAAAGAAGAACTGAGGTTGAAGAGCGCTTTTGCGTGCGCCGGTTATTTCCGAACCTAAAGACAGTGCCGATCTTGTTGACGAAACAAGTTCGCGTCGGTATATCATTTTTATTCGTTCATTTAACTGAGAAATTCCATTAAAATTAATGCTACCTTGTTCCTGGCATTGTCAGGGCTCCCTCGCTGCCTAAACAGCGCACGAAGCATTGGGAAGTCATCGCAGAACGAAGATAAATAATCAGCAACAAGCACCTGAAAGGCTGCGATATGCGACTGGTCTCGTTTTCGCGCCCAACAAAACATGGCGGATCGAGCTTACTGGATTGTGTACAGATGGCGCTGTACATTTTGAATATCCCCTATTGGAGTTGCTACAGTTGCGTTACAGTTGTTATGCTTATACTTGTCCGTTAGAACGCACGCACGTTTCACGAACCTGTGTGTATGTGTAAGAGGAGCTCTTGACAGTTCTTCAGCAAGGTCATCATCACCGTGATCAGTGAGCACCAGCAGCTAGACTGGACTTGTCGGATCTGTTCGTGATCGCGGCGACGAGGGGTCTAAGTGTAGTAAAGTGCGAGGTATAGTGCAGCTGGTGGAAATCATGGATGCCTCTTACTATGAAATGATATATGATGCCTCCTGTCCTGGACGTGGTAGCGAGGCCTTTTGATGCCTTGTCCACATCCAAGCCGTTTTTCACGCAGTATAAGGACGAGGCGTCGTTGGGCCTTGATAAGTCGATGTTGAAGTCACCGGTAATGATGAGAGGCCTGGTTCTCTCGGCAGATTATTGTAGAGAAGCACTCACCCCGGGTTTTTTTTTGGTTTTTTTTTGTAATCCCCGTTCTTCACGTTGCTGAGCACGTGGATGAGTGGATGGTAGTTGAGCGCTCATCTTCCAGGGGTGTTCTGTCTTCAGCTCCCTCACTTTCCTTGCATCGGCCGCGGTGGTGTAGTGGTTACAGTGCTCGGCTGCTGACACTAAGGTCGCGGGTTCGATCCCGGCCGCGGCGGTACATTTCAATGGAGGCAAAATGCTAAATGCCCGTGTAGTGTGCGATCTCGGTGCACGTTAAAGAGTACGAGATGGTCAAAATTTCCGGAGCCCTTCTCTATGGCCTCTCTCATAATCATATCGTGGTTTTGGGACATAAAACTCCAACAATTATTAATAGTATCACTTTCCTTGCGTGTCAATGTGTGTGTTCGCCGTTACTGTGTTGGTTGAGACTATCACCTGTGGCACATACCCGCATGACATGAACTCTGGTATGCGGGTGTGTACCACACGTGATTGAGAGAAAGGGTTTCATGACGTACGCGACAGGTATTTTGCGAGATTCATGCCATGATCAGTGAATTGTGTTCGTCATACACTGATCCCCTGCTATGCCAATTTTGGTATACTACTAGTAATGGAGACGACCAGGAGAGCGCCCAGACGTAGGCGGCTAGAGAGATAGATACGTAGACAGAAACGGCCAAACTGCGTGAAGTTCGCTCAGAAATGCTTCGCATTTAAAAGGGCAGGAGTCAGGGGAAGATGGGCGAGTTCGTATGAAAGTTTCCGAGGAAAATTCGTTAACAGCTAGGGTTTCTGTGCTGAAACCGACGTTTCGACAAGCGGACGTACCTTCAAGGCTGCAAACACTTTGCTTAGCGCTTATGTGCATGTGCTCGTACCCTCTCCAGCAATCTAAACAAAGGAGGAGAAAGCAACTGCGAAAGCGGGGGCGGGGAGAGAGGCCGGCGTGATGAATTGGGTGAGTAAAACAAAAGTGGTAGTCCGTGCAAAAAAAAGATCAAGAAAAGGAGGTCAGGGGTGGGGGGGGGGGGTAGACGTTTCGCTGAATAATGGTTGTCAGAAGGAAGCACCAGTTGACCATAGTAGGTTAGAAATTCTTGGAAGAAGGGCTCAACTATCATTGGTTTTCGCTGTGTGTGTACCATATCGGATGGATTCAAAAGCCCCCTTTGAAACGTTCATACCTGTTGGCTGGAATATAATAAACTTGTGAATAAGGTATGTCTCTGTATATTTTCTGTCTCTTGGGGACCGGAAGTTTGACTGACGTATGTAAAGTTTGAGATCCTCGAAGTTGTGACCTGCTACATTAAAATGCTGCGCCACCACTTTCGATCATTTCGGCGCCGTGTCCGCGCGATGCCCGTTTAATCTAACATTAATAGGCTGTCCTGTTTCGCCAATGTATACCGTTTATGACAGTATGAACATCCGATCATGTAGGTGACGTTTGAACTAGTGCAGGTAAAACTAGATTTTATATGATGGACGTAATCACTTGCGATGCTTTTAACTATAACGCCATCTTGAAGGTGTTTGAAAGTCTTACATCTTGGACGAGAACAAGGTGTTATGTGAACAGTAGAATGAGGGTTTACTTTTAAATGCACTAACATGTCCTTCAACTTCCTATTGCGGTGACACACGATCTTTGGCACTTCGGGAAAAGGTTTTTCAAGGCGCTCGTTGCTTTATAATATTGGATAATATGCGGAGGATATTATTTATGTTTGGGAGCGAATTTCACTATTTGGCTATATATGCTAGCGGCTGGTTGGGCTGTGCTACGGGGGCTTTTTTAGCTGGTGTTGATTTCCTGCCTAATTTACATGCTTCTTTGTAGACCTTGTTTAGAGCGTCGTGCGGGTAATTACTTTCAAATAATGTTTCCTTTAGTTTGCTTAAGTGGTGAACGTAGTCAACGTCGTCGCTACAGATCCTTCTTATACTCCTCGCCTGTCGGACAAATATCCCTTGTTTGCAGTGTCGCGGGTGATGACTAGTGTAATCTAGGTATTGTCGGCTGTCTGTTGGTTTTATGCAGAGCTTCGTCTTTAATTTTCCTGTTTCAATAGATACCGTCGTGTCTAGGAAGTTAATTTTACTGGAAGAACGGTGCATCGTAAATTTAATACTAGGGTGAAACGTGTTACAATTGTCAATGAGTGCGTTTAGTGCGCTTATGCCATGTTCGCATATAAATAACATGTCGTCTATTTAGCGGAGATGTGTGGAAGGCTTTACCGGAGATGATTTCAACAGCTCTGATTCTAACTGTCGCATAAAAATGTTGGCGTATGTTGGCGCAAAAGGGTTTCTTATACTAGTGCCAAAAATCTGTAAGTGGTAGGGCGAATGAACTTCAAAACAATTAAGCGTCAGGACTAATTTCAGTATCGAGCGGTAAAGTACAGCTTTATGTGTTTGCTTGCTTTCTATGAGTGACTTTGGGACCGCTTCAATCCCTTCAGTGATAGGTATATTCGTATACATTAGATGTCTGCTAACATTAAATGTCTGAAATGAGGATGAAGGCGAAAGACGCTATGCCGATACCGCCTGAAAGTAACTTCAACAATCAGCGCAGAACGGACAAGGGGCAAGAAAGGGAACATAGACGAGCGCTGTCTTCCAACTGAATAGACCTTTTTCAAGGACACGAGCGCCACCAACGGACGCGCAAGCGCTCATGGGAAATGTGTGTACACGCCGCAGCAGCCGCCGCGAAGAGCGCGAGGGCCTCGCGCTGTAGCTGTCCGCTTGCGCCGTGCCAGGATTTCTTAGACACAGTGAATTTGGCAAGGTGCAACATGTTACTGCGCAATTCAATCACGAACTTCAGTGTTTAGCGGCTACGGCCTCTCGACGATTTCCATCTGTCGCACTGTTGGACCAGTTGAGCGGCTCAGAAGCGTCGCCTTTTATTTATTTATTTATTTTGGCGCCAGTGAGCCTTACGGCATAAATAAAAAAAATACAACTCGGTTGCCTATGAAGTGCCGGAGCGGTCTATGATTGGCGGATGCATTTGGAATCAACGTCCATCGACACTGTCGACGAGTACAGTGTGAGTTTCTGATATTTAAAGAGTACACTAGAAAGTGTAGTCGGCATTTGGGGAAATGAGATACATTCATTGCGTCGCTCGCACCATATCTGTAACGAACGATAAGTGCCTACTAACCTTCGTTGGTGCTATAACTGCAGGTTGGAATAATACTTAGAGCGAAAACAGAAAGGAGCAGTACAAGGAAGGAAATGCACAAACCAGCGCTCACACACAACTGAAAGTTTATAGCACGCGTGGAAAAAAGCACATATACAAAAATGGGAGTGCGTCGCGCGTGTCATAAAGAGGCAAAAAAAGTTAAACAACCAAGGCGCGTGCTTACAGTCGATTAATAAAGTCGAATTCCTTGTCTTGTAACGACTGAGAAGGTTGATCAACCTTCTCAGTCGCCACACTTTGTGTCAGTCGACTGACACAAAGTGTGGCGTTATTTGTGATATGACATGCCCCCGAAATTTCTCCCGTTGTCTGATTAGGTTGATGGTACAAAATTACTGTGCTTTCGAAGATGGGATTACATTTTCATGACTGACAAAGCGATGCGAGATGAGACGGCTCCATTCAATGAATTTCGATGCTCGCTGAGGCGCGTATTAATACATCGACCAGTCTGGCCGATGTACATGTGGACACATGAAAGAGAAATTTGCGGTTAACTCCTACACAATTTACAAAACAAGTGGCATGCCTCTGACCGCATTTTTCTTTGCCCACCGCACACCCCTGCGACCTTAATGCGATTAAGCTTATTTGAGACGGCAAACACAACCTTCACCCCAACATCGCTTCCCTATGTTCTTCAGGCCATGCGACTTCTTATAGATATGTGGAATAACTCCAATATTTCTAGTTCCTTCATTATTTACGGATGGAGGGCGTCCGTGTTAATCTGTCTTTGCCATGTGAAGAGATTTTCGCAAACCAATACAACTATACGCAGGATACCCAGCCTCTTTGCAGCTGGAAACTACTGCTCATCTTATGTGCGCAAGTTTTTTTTTCCAATGCCGCGTGTAATCATGACATTACAATTCCTCGTTCAACTATATTCGAATGCGTCGACGCAGCAGTGCACAAGGAAGGCGTACGTTTGACGCTCAACCTACTGCTTTTGCAGATTTTCCTGTCAATCGGCCTGTGCCTTGCTGAGCTTCGTGGAAAGACCGCGGTTTCTTCAAGAAAACAAGGACACGCTGGAACCCCGGGCATCGCTTCGGTGTTTCTGCGCAGCCATTTCAGCGCACGGTCCCATCTGGTCAGCTGACACTGGGGGAGCGACGGCGAAAACTAGAAAAGACGGTGTAATCCTGCGGCTCGCTTAGTTCGGCAGCAGTGCACAAGGAAGGCGTACGTTTGACGCTCAACCTACTGCTTTTGCAGATTTTCCTGTCAATCGGCCTGTGCCTTGCTGAGCTTCGTGGAAAGACCGCGGTTTCTTCAAGAAAACAAGGACACGCTGGAACCCCGGGCATCGCTTCGGTGTTTCTGCGCAGCCACTTCAGCGCACGGTCCCATCTGGTCAGCTGACACTGGGGGAGCGACGGCGAAAACTAGAAAAGACGGTGGAATCCTGCGGCTCGCTTAGTTCGGCAGCAGTGCACAAGGAAGGCGTACGTTTGACGCTCAACCTACTGCTTTTGCAGGTGAGGCTTGGTTCATTTGTTTCTCTGGCATAGGAGTGCACTGCTGCCGAACATAGCGTCATTGCTATTGTACCTGAGATTTTGGAAATGGGAAGTAAGGGCTCTGGAAAAGATACTACAGATTCTAAAGAGCTACGTGACCTGCTCAAGGCGTTTGAAAACTTCAAACGCGATTTCCGGGTAGAAATTAAAGAACTGAAGGAAGGAGTGTCATTTTGCTCTGATATGTGCAATGATGTTAAAGATGTGGCAGAAGATATTAAGACATTAAGGCAAGAAATGAAGGAACTGCTTACTGAAAACAGGAAACTAAAGGCAGAAAATGAGCGCCTGTCAAAGAAGTGTGACGAGCTAGAACAGCATCAGCGTTCAAATAACCTAGAAATAAAGGGAGTACCGCCTGGTCGTGATGCGCTCACTGTTCTCCAAAAGATTGGGGAAAGTGTGGGCGAGACCGTCGACACGTCGGACATTGATATTTGTGACTGGGTTCACACACAAAAACCTACAGTCCAGAACATTGTTGTTCGGTTCGTAAGGCGTAGTAAAAGGAACGATTTCCTGGCAAAATGCAGAAAGAGGAGATTAGACAGTTCAACTCTTGGTCTTAGCCCAGGGACTGCCATTTTTGTAAATGAACATCTAACTCAGGCGAACAAGGCGCTGCTTTCAGCCGCCATCCAAAGGAAAAAAGAAAAAAATTGGAAGTTCGTCTGGACTTCTGCTGGTAGAGTGCTTGCACGTAGGGATGAATCTTCCGCTGTAATTCATGTCACCTGTCATGATGACATACAAAAAATGTGCTGATTTCGTTATCTTGTGTGTACCTGCTTTGTTCTTCGTTTTTCATTATGAGTGTTTTCAGTGAAATTCCTAAATACTACAATGTTTCTGATATAAAATCGTGTTGTCCACGAAATACGAACTTGCTTTCTGCATTACATGTCAACGCCAGAAGTATTAGAAGTAAAATCGATGACATAAGCATTTTTCTAGAAAGTGCGGCAGTAAACTTTGATATGCTTATGTTCTCCGAAACGTGGTTAACCGATGATAGTGATGTCCCTTGTTTTCCTGGATATCGGTCTGAGCATTTGTGCCGCGTTGATAGAAAAGGAGGTGGTGTCGCAATTTATTTAAAAGAAAAATATGCTTATGAAAAATTAGAACTGTCGGTAATCACAGCAGATTTTGAATGCCTGGCTGTAAAACTGGATAAACTTGTAGCAATTGTCGTTTATAGGCCGCCTCAAGGGCATAAAACACGTTTTTTAGAATTTTAGACTCATTGCTATCTTCCCCATTACTTCATAACACTTCTTATATTATTATGGGGGACATAAATATTAATCTTGCTGCAAAAGATACTTCCGCTGCACATTTTGAGACATTGCTTTCTTCATTTGGTTGTACAAATCATATATGTTCTCCCCAGTGCAACATTACTCGACATATGTGTCACTAATTCGAACCCATCGGAGACCATATGCGGTATCGTATCAAGTGATCTTAGCGATCATTTGCCAGCGTCTTCTTTTATACCCATACCATCGAAACGCCAAAAGCAAGAGAAGGAAACCTTCGTCCGACGCAAAATAAATAACGTTAGTAAAAACTTATTTTTTCAGCTGGTTAAATCACTAGATTGGAGTGAAATGTACAAGATAAAAGACGCTGACGAGGCCTACAATGGGTTTCTGAATTTATTACGTCAATGTTACGACACGGCATTTCCTAGAGAACAAGCGTCCTTCCGAAAGAGAAAAAATTGCCGGAAACCTTGGATAAACAGCACACTTTATAAACGTATTCAAATGAAAAATGACCTTTTTAAAAAATTTTTTGCGCTTACGAGATCCCGAAGCATTCAAAGTGTACAAGAAATACCGCAACGCACTTACATCAGACTTAAAGAAAGCTAAACGAGAATATTATCAGAAAAAGTTCGAGAACATATATGATAACCCAAGAAAGGTCTGGGAAATGGTTGATGCACTTACTGGAAGAAAGAAAGCAAGATATGATATCACAGAAATACAGGAAGGAAACGTGCACTCTAAGCCAAAAGAGAGCAACGGGGGTATAGGGGTTCCTCCTTTGAGGGAGCAAGTGCTTTGCCACTCCCATTACTCTCCTAAAAGGAGCAACGGCAAGGAGACGAACCGTTGCTCTCCTTGAGGACCAACTGTTACTCCTTTCTGATGCTCCTCAAGGGAGCAACGGATGCTCCTTCCCGTTACTCCTTAGTTTCTTCTCGGGCCGAAAAAAAAAATTCGTTTTTGATTGACTTCTAGAGCACATTGAGGTTTATACACATATTTGTTTGGATGTATAAATGATACACAGACATCTCGTTCAGAAAGAAATTTCAGAAAATTTGCGACAAACACACAGGATTCGAACTCGCGACCACTTAATCACCATGCACGCACGCTAACCACTGCGCCACCAAACGCTACGGCGCCGTCTGAAAGGAAACGGGGTTATGTAGGTACCGACGGGTCGTTGCACGTTCTGACATGTTAGTGAAATGAGTATAGGCGTGCAGAACCAGTGGTGATGTTCGAAAGAGAATAGAAGGTAACAATGTATACATCTGAAAACGTCAAGGCAATGAGTCTCTCGCGAAAACACAGGCTTTGCCGTGCTCCCTTTGCGCTAGCTAAAAGGCCAGTTTTTTCTTTTTTTTTCTTTTTTGCCCGGAGGTGTGTTTTCTTCTTTTTTATTATCATTGTTATTATTAATATCAATATTAATAATATTATTTTTTGCGGAAGAGTCGCCTCCTCTTTGAAAAGACAACACCGCCCGCGCTGATAACGTCCGTTTGCTCTGAGATTAAACACAAATTCAAACTACCGGACCCGATTGCGATAACTGCCCTCCCGCCAAAATCAGCCAGTGACAAGGTAGAGATGAGGGGGTAGGGGAGGCAGCGGCGTTAGCTCGCTGTCAGTCTCGTTGTCAGCATAAAACCGCAAATGTAAAGTCTATCAACTGCGTACTTCTCTCAACCGCTTGTTTGTCGCGAAGTATACACGGAGTCTCGCGAAGCTTCGCATTTTATTGCCACACTCTCAGGCTATATATTTATGCCAAATGTTATACGCAAACACGCCATTTGACTTGCGACGGCAACAGCTTCAGGTGCTGGCGTTCTAGTGCAACCATGCCTTTTATTGGGCGATTTTAGCTCGTTTTGTGGGCTTTTAGCTTTACGTTACAGTGTTACGAGTTGCCGGAACGAATCTGCGCATACGCGGGCCTTTACGGAACGTGAACTACTCTCCGGATTGGCTTTACGTTTACGGCCCTATCTCGAAAATCCACATTCGTTCGCGGCTACTCGCGATACCCGCTTTGCCGAGGCTCCAGCCGCCGAGTAAAAATAAGCCGAAGTGCGAGCGGTAATTGCGATCACTTTGTTTCAGCGGCTAGAGTCACTAGAGTGACCTAGAATTAGAATACCGAAGCGGTAAAAACGTGAGAAGCCTTGACATAAATACCCCGACAGGTTGGATAGGTGACGCCATCTAGCGGGAACAAGATGAAGCAGGCAAGCAAAAAATTGTTATTTCAGAAACATCGTGCGTTCCACTTCTGGTGTAAATGCCTTGCCGCGGCATTATTACGAATGAGTTACCTTTTCAATCATTTTTTTTCCCTCTAACACTAGGCGAAAACAAATGTGTCCACGACTATGGTTGCACGAAGCGTCACAAGATGGCGACACCATCATCGGATAACCCGGTATTCTACGCTAAAAACCCCTCAAGATATTTCTGTAGCGGTTATACAATCTTATATAAATTAAATGTAATTTAAATGCCGTTATCATCAACATTTCATGGTTTATTCAAACGTAAAGGTATCCGTTTACGTACGGGGACGTAAAACCTTTCTAAAACATGTGTTCCGGTAACACGGTAACATTGAAAAGTTTACGTACAAGCCAAATGTCCCTATTAGCGTGCGTATCTCTCTGTTCAGTTTACAAAAACTAGTTTCCTTATGCCAGCCCGCAAGAAAATGTGGCCCATGCATCGACCGATACAGGGTGCGTCCTGCAGGAGAGCAGCGGTTGCGCGCCGAGAGAAACTGTTGCCGTTCGTCCTTCTGTTGCTCCCTTCCAACCTAACCCTAAACGCTTACTCCCCCAACTTGAGCCATGTCAGCCATCTTGTTCCAGTTGGTCTTTTTGGGGAGTAACAGTTGGTCTTTAGGACTAAAACCGGCAGTTACTCTCGTTTTTTCCATTTTTGGCTTAGAGTGTGGTGCTGCGCGGCGAGGCTCTTGCCAATGCTATGAATCGTCATTTCGTCAATGCGGGCGCGTACAGTAGTTGCTCTGAAAGCGAACACGACTCTTGTTTCGAAGAAACGGCAGCGATGCAGAATTCTATATTTATGCTTCCCACTGACAGTGCTGAGATATCTAACCTAATAAATAAACGTAAAATCAATGTTGCCCCAGGTATAGACGACATCACCGCCGCTGAACTAAAGCTGATAGGTCCACTAATATCTGAGGTGCTTGCTTACATAGTAAATCTTGTACTGACAACAGGCGTGTTTCCAGCACAGGTAAAGGTTGCAAAGGTAACCCCAATTTATAAAGGCGGTGGCATAAACAACATGTCAAATTATAGACCAGTATCTGTACTTACGACATTATCTAAGGTTTTTGAGGGCGTTATTCACGACAGGTTGTTATCCTTTTTTAACAAGTATCACATTATCACAACACATCAATATGGCTTTCAGAAAAATAAATCTACTGAGCAAGCATTAACGATTATAAAGATCAGATAATTGCAAACATGGAAAATAAGAAATTTACACTTGGTTTATTCTTGGACTTAAAAAAGGCTTTTGATTCGATACATTATGACATATTATTACGGAAACTGTCACGGTACGGCATACGCGGGATTGCCCTTAAGCTTTTGCAAAACTATTTACATAACCGGTACCAACTGGTACAAATGAAAACAGCTACGTCAGGTCACTTACAGTTGGCCCAAGGAGTTCCGCAAGGTTCTATATTGGGCCCTTTACTTTTCTTGCTTTATGTAAATGATATTGTATGCATACCAAAATCCCCACAGCTTATTATGTATGCAGACGACACAAACGTATTTTTTACATCAGGACACTTAGAAACGCTAGAAAAAAGCGTAAACGAGTATATGACATCACTCTCAAACTGGCTTAAACAAAACAAGCTACAGTTAAATGCCAAGAAGACGACATATATTATATTCCGCCCAATAAATAAACATGTAAAATATGACATAAAGATAAGCTTTGACGGGAACACTATAAAGCAGGAAAAACACCAAAAATTTCTCTGAGTATGGTTCAGTGAAGACTTGACGTGGAATGTTCACATTAATGGTTTAGTTAAGCAACTTGCGCGAACGGTAGGATGCCTATACAGAATTGGATCACTTATTCCTCTGTGGCTAAAGAAAATTTGTACAATGCCCTCTTTTATTCGAGACTTTCTTACGGTGTACTAGTATGGGGGACGACAACACAAAAAAATTACAACAGACTTATAATGCTACAAAAGAAAATACTTCGTATTTTTGAAAATTACAATGGTAGAATAGACTGTTTTCGCACTTCAGTGCTTTTTTATGAGCACGAAATGTTAAGGGCAAACCAAATATACTATTTCAAGCTACTACAAGAGGTACACAAAAATAAGTGGTATAAACCAAAAGAAAATCAGCAACGTTATCCTGCTAGAAGAAATTTAGAGCGTTTACCTAGAACTAGGACAAATTATGGAAAGCAAACTATAGAATACCAATCAATGAAAATAGTTAATGAATTGAATAATAGCATACAGTTTCATGTTTCTCTAGAGGCATTTAAAAAACAATTTAAAGAAATTATATTGAAAAATGAAATAACTTATCACCACTAGACAATATTGCTCAAAACTTGTAGTGTCATCGTGGTATGAATTTTTTTTTGCTTGTGTACGGAAAGTGAGTCACGGTTCCTTTTCTAACAGATAATGTCTTTTTCTATTATTATTATTATTGTTCATGTGGTTACACGATGCATCGTATTTTCTGTTCTTGTTTTATTTATTTATTTATTTATTTATTTATTTATCTGTGTAAGACTTGCGTATCTGCAGTGTCTTAAGCGTGTCATGTGTTGGTTGCGTTGATTGCAGTACTTTGTTAGCGCTCATGTGGTTTTTTATGATGTGTCAAAATTCTTTTTTTTTCTATTGTGCATGTGTTGCGAACTTCGGGTGCAGAGGCCCCTGTCAGGCGTATAAAATGCCTTTTGCCTCTGTTCCTTTTTCTTGTATAACAAGAAAATAAAAGATACAACTACTAAAAACATACAACTACAAAATTAAACACCTATTTCGCTGAACGCGGGATATATACTGCCCGCAAACATGCTACGCAGTGAAACTTAAAAGCATGTATCAAGAAAGTGCAAATTATCAGAGCAAGGCATCTCGCAAGTGACTCGATTCTAGTTCCATGCCTTTTTTCTTAGGCACGTTTAGAATGCGCTCACTTCTTTGTACAGCGCGTGACTTGTCAATTAAAAGCAAACAATCAGCTGTATACCTGAACACTGTAACACCTCTCCACAGTTTGGTTAAACCCGATCACGAGCTGCTATGACATTAAATACCATAGTGGCTTGTGAACAAGTAATCATTGAATAAATACGAATTCGGTGTTCCAGCTCACATTGCTCACGAGTAGCACGTTTTGACTTCATGTATCGGCACGTGATAACTCGCATGTCGCTTAAATGCTACATCCGGTATACATCCGCTCGGTAATACCTACACTGACTGCATCATTCCTTTCAAATTTCATGCGTGGAGATACATGCAGGTGCGCTCAGACATATGTAGTATTAAGGATTTAATAATAGTCAACCAGCGGCGGCGTGTTTTTTTCGTTTGGTGCTCCCACGGCGCCAATGAGCAGCGAGCGACAGAACAGCCGGCGGGCTCGCCGTACACACTTTTCCCATAGTGCTTCGCGCGCCCGCGAAGGGTTCTGGGATTGCTTGAAAAAGGTCTCTTGTCCGTTCTGCGCTCGTTGTTGAAGATGGATTACCAACTAGCAATCTCAAACTTTGCTTCTGAAAGTAACGTTCAAGCGAAAGCTGCAATCTGCAATCTGCAATAAAGCTCCCCGGTTACGCATATGGCTTAGACAACTGCCAAAGGAGATTGTACGTGTATTCATTCATTCACTGATTCTTTGCTACGGTATGGTCACCACGGGTTTCGGTTTCTGGAGGCCAAGTTGGACACCGAAGTCACTGTGTAGGAAGCTTCAACACGTGGTCCCACATAGCTGTGACTCACGCAGTGCTGCATCATCTGCTCTCGCACACACACGTGAGCAACCATGGCGATGAGTCCAACACTCGCTAAAATTTTATAAGAGAGAATATTAGCGTGTATACGGTATTCCGGTACGCGCGAGAGGTGTCCGTAGTTTAGAATAACAGAGAGCTGAGCTAGTTGGTAAGTATTCATTCTTGAAACTTGCATAAACATGAAATCAAATGCCTTAACAGTTTTCTTCCACGTAGACCGCCACGCGTGCCGGATTGATAGGGTCGCCTGTTGCATGGGCATGCGCAGATAAGTTTTCGTGCCTTCTTTCTTTTCAGCCGTTGTGCTTCTCTTCAGTTGTTAGTCGGCGTTTGTGGTGTCCTGACTTCTTTCTTGTGTCCGTGTTTGCACGCCCTGTCTTTTTAGAGTGTCCGTAGTAATGGGTTACCGGACGATGGTACCGACATCTTGTGGCGCTTCGTGCAACCACAATTATAAGTGTGTTTCTTCGTTTTCGCTGAGTGACCGTTGCGAAAAAATGTTTTTAAAGGCAATGGATTCAGAACTACGCCGCTGCCGAGAATTTGCACCAGAAGTGAAGTAGAATACATTAGGTTACTGCAACAGCACTTCTGTGCTTGTCTGCTTCATCTTAGCGCTACCAGGTGGCCCCACCTATAAGGCCTCTCACGTTTACGGCTACGGCAAACCGGTATGCTCAAGCAAAGAAGTGTGCGAACGTAGTAAACTTCTCTAGCAAACTTCTCATCAGGACACTTAGAAACGTCCCTGACCAGCTGTCAAAGATGACCACCCCCTTTGGGGGCCCTCCGCTAGCAAGTTCTATAATCCTTTCATGTTGAAGACGTCCCCGCCGCAAGGGTGTATTCACATTACCGTCTAGTCAACAATAGTTACTCATTCTCGGTAGCACGGCTCAGCGTGGGAGAGCGGAGCCCGTTAATCAGCGTGTCGATGCGTCGCAAAATAGCAATCCATGGCACTACGCCTCTGTTTGCAGGGCATTTCTGACGGTCATGCACTGTGCAGCCAGTCACAGGACCGCCATGAGCGTAGCGAGGACAGCCATCTCAAATCAGCAATGTTCGCACCGAAGTGTGTTTTCGACTGTGCAAAGGAATTCTAGAAAAAATGCAGATGATTTCCAGTGCAGGTGACTGTTTTGGTCGGCAGTACACG
The DNA here is from genome assembly GCF_013339695.2 of Rhipicephalus sanguineus. Classification (NCBI taxonomy): domain Eukaryota; kingdom Metazoa; phylum Arthropoda; class Arachnida; order Ixodida; family Ixodidae; genus Rhipicephalus; species Rhipicephalus sanguineus. The sequence goes on from NC_051177.1 coordinate 195,330,479, forward strand.
ACAATACGAAAAAATTCCTGGAGGCGGAGGGGTGGGTAGGGGGCTATAGCCCGGTCAGCCGCCCCCTGGCTACGCCACTGGCTCAGGCGGACAAATCCATGCAGGCCAAGCTAACCCCGCCTGCTGCAACATCACAACCACCACCACCAAACTTGACGATTATGAAGACTAACCTGGTTGCTTCTAGGTTGTTTCTAGGCCTTAGCTAGGTGATGTAGGTTGCTTCTACGTCGTTGCTAGGTTGTTTCTACGTTGATTCTCAGCGCGGAGAGGTTCGAGTTAAACCACAGACAAGCACGACACAGATGTCGAAACACTGCAGAGATAGAACCTCGCGCTGAAACCAAGCGTTTGCACCTCTCATAGATCTACGGGCACGTCGTCGTTGGCGTAAGCCTTCCATCGCCTCGGGGTCTTCTCGCAAGCAGCCGCCGTTGCTTTTCCCTTTCCCTAGTATTCTCTCGTAGTAGGTACTCGGGGTCTTCGGCTCGCAGCCGCCGCTTCGCATCCATTTGTTGGGCTAACTGTTGCCTTCTTCATTTATAGTGGACCAGTAGTGAGTAGTGGGGCTTACCCAATTTCTCTGGCACATACCCGTTTATGATGATGATAGTTTTCGCGTAGGCCGTACGGCACATACACGCAGGCTGCACAAATTACGGCAAGCTTAAACAGCTTCGCTGTTGAAAAATAAACGACACTGGTGGGATGTGAGGTGTATAGGATATGCAATGCAATTTCAATACATAAAATAGGCGAGAAAGTATCGAACTTTACTTTAGAACCAGGCGCGCGTTCTCTGCGTCCCAGAGGTGAGTGGCTTCTTTTGTCAAGGTAGCGATGGCATGCAGCCGGCGCCCGGGCCCTACCCACCTGCCGGAGCCGGCCATCAGGGTTTTCAATGCCTCCCACTAATCTCCAGATTTCGATGTTGGTGAATGGGCGGGGTAGTTGGGTTGTTTCTGTATTCCTATGCCATGTGGTACAATTTGTTCGCAGTCTGCGGGCGACATGTGCAGCTCCTGTTAAGGTTTTGCAGGATATACTGCATGAAGTAGGGTAGCGTGCGGATAGGTGGCTGCCTGGAGCCTTCTCCAAGTATCTTATTGGTCACTAGTCAGCACTTTTGGAAGCAGCTGGATAGTGGAACCATCGCTTCCTGTAGTGCGCGAGTATTTTTCGAGTATTTTCTGCGAATTCACCTCTATGCGTTTTCCGGAGCCGGAATCCTGCTTCCGAATGGACCGTTGTGTATGTTCTCGGCTTGAGGAATGCGCCGCTCAGTTCCCCTCTAAAGATTCATGCCCCAGGGTCCAGGAGATGCTTGCGTCCTCGAAGTTGTACTTGAGAAGAGTTAGATGGGCTGATCTGCTATTTGATAGTTTCAGGAATCTCCGGCACAGTGGTTACTGACGAAGAACTAGCAGTGATTGCTTACGCAATGCCCATTTTTCCTGCGGTGGTACCATCATCTGCAATATGTCGCAGCAGCAACAAGCTGTCGAGAAAAAAAAGTACATGTTTCGGGTTTTCGAGCCACATCGTTTCTACAGAGCAAATGAAGGATTGTCAATTGGCGGAGATTTGCCTATAACTCGTTAAACAGACACCACTAGCACTGTTGTTCGGATACCAAGCAATACCCCTAATTCTTACAACCCACATTGTTGCCAATTTAGAATTACGGTCCGCAATAAGGTAAATAAACATGCAGTACCTACAAGGTATCGGAAGCTTGAGCGGCTACGCAATCATCTTGTGAGAATAGCCGCCTCTCGGACGCTGCAAATGCTGATGTCGTTGCCAAGTCTATTGCTATTGCCACGTGCGTTTCTTATTATCACTTTTGCTGTATTCGGTTTTCACCCACAAACTGTCTACAACGCTCAGCGCAAACCGCGCCTCATTGTTCGAGATGCTTCGCGATTATTGTAGATCGTTTTGTTAAGATTGCACGCAAGACGCGAACACTCCAGCTTATTCTATAACATGCGCGACAACCAGCGATAACGCTGGAATATTCGACGGCACATGTATAAATACTGACGCTCTGTTCGCAGCTATCAGTGTATTGCTGTAGTTTGACTTTCAGCTTCCCGGCAACAAGTTCGGCCAAAAGTTTCATCTCTGCCGAGCTGACTGCTGCCTTCGTCGACGTCACTACCACGTGACATCACGACCAAGTCGTCAAGACCATCATCACGAGTGACGTCACGACCAAGTGCGCACACCTGCATATATGCAGGTTGAAGAGAGCGGAGAAAGTGGGCGTGAATTGATTTTTCGACTTTTAAATTTTATTATTTTTGAAGCAGCATATATCTCAGGTGAAATGATCATATGCATCAACTTTGGCTTCGATGGAATCGCCAGCCCTCTTTGGTACCAGTATACTCATGTTTGCCTCACCTGTACCAATAAAGGCAATGATCCGCCCAAGGACTTTTATCGCAGATACATCATGGGTGTGTTCAGATAAGAACGTCGGTGCATGTCCGCGGACCTCCTTTAATTTCGCTGAAAAAAAATATATATTTTGCTGATCGAGTCCCCAGGGCCACGAAACCATTTTTATTTTTGCGAAAAAAAAATGTTGCCTTAGTCAAAAGAATTCGGAAGTCTCCGCTCAGCAGAACAGCTTTTTGCGAATTAGCGCGAAAATGGGGTTTTGACGAGGCCCTACAAGATAACTATTGTAGCTGTGAGTCTCAAGATATTTCTTAGCATACAAGTAACGTGTGTTTACAAAATGTTATCTTGCAGTTTTTTTTGCCCATATTTTTATGAAAAAAGGACGCAAATACGGCACATTTCTCAATAATGCTCTAGTTTCACATTTTTTTGCTTCGCGCATATTAATACTCTGAAGTTTTAAAAGTTCCCGAAGTGCCGCCACACATTAGTTTAACGAATGTGTTAGATATGACTGCCGAGAATGACGTCAAACGTAAAGCAAAAAATGCATATTTTTGCATTTTTTTTTGCAACACATGCAATATTTTGAAATGCAATAAAAAGGCCAACTTCGATTTCCCTTATATTTGTACATATGAGTGTGTGCACTCGTCGTAGTATTGTTCCTGGCGAAAGCAATTATCGAGTCGGGTTTCGTATGCAACAGTTTCTTCAGCCCTAATGCACACCGGACGCGAGAGAGGCATTGAAGGAAGACTGGGTCCGCGCAGAAGGTGTCATGGAGACGGCACCCAGGATCTCCGCCTTCTTGCCCCTGGCTTAGGAGGTCCGAAATGACGTTCTCCCTCACCGCCATCTTCAGAAGAGAAATTTCTGTTGAGTAAATGGCTAAGTTTAGCTACTCGGCAGCATTTTGCTCAGGAACAAAATTTTTGACAGACACAGACGCATCTGTACATTTCACGCCGATCTGTTTGAAGAAGCTGAAGCAGTTTTCAAGACTGAGAGAGTTTCTTCTGGCATAAAGCTCATGAACAAGGCGTTATCCAAATAGTTTACACTCCGAAATTTCTGCTCACAGCTAATCTTTTTCTTGTGCGTGTTGAGATAGCGCTAAACGCTCGCTTTGAGCTGTGCAGCTGAACCATAAGTCTCAGGGGAGTACAAGAAGCGCATGAATGCTACTCACATGGGCTGCTCAGTAGAGGACTGCCGAGCAGTCGATGACAAGACTGATGGACGCAAAAGCCGATGCGCTGTTGCAATTTTTAACCGTTCTGAAGCGTACGGAGCTGTTTATTTTAAAGACGATAGTCTTTCTTGGGACACTTGAACGCAGAAATTTTGGACTGCCTGTCACACGATTCAGCCCCCGGCCAAAGTTTAAGCACTCGCTAAACGCCCAGCCATCTTGAACTGGTAGCTGCATTCATACTTGTGAACATTGTCGATCAAAAAGCAATTATTGCGCAAAAAGCAAATATTACGCTTTACTAGAAAATACATAGATACGTGATTCTAAAGACCCCAGTGTTTTTTAAGCTGCGCTGAAAATGCGACGCTATGCTCGAAAAAGCCCTCTGCCGACGATATGGTGCTGCCACCTGGCAGTGGCCCTGGGTTCTGCACAAGCTCACGTTTCCCGACGCCACAGCCAGATTGCGTCCGTATCTCACGCAGCGCCTCCTCTATTTTATCAATGCCAGTCAGATGCGGCCGATTCAACATAGAGGAGGTGCTGTCTGAACCCAGGCAAAACATAAATGACAGAAGACTATCGTCTTTCGACGACATTTGCAGCAAAGCACGCAGATACACGGCCAATTTTTATTTATGTATTCTTTTTTTTCTGTATTTTCAGCGCATTGAGTCTGCAAAAGCACAGCCTGTACCACCGCAATTTCTATGGTATAAATATGTTCTCCCGTGTTCACGAAGTGACAAATTAATTCGAAACGCGAATAAAAATTAACAGCTCAATACGCTTCAGGAAGGTTGAAATCGCAACAGCGTATCAGCGTCCGTCAGTCGTGTCGTAGACTGCCCGGCAGTCCTCTACCGAGCAGGCTGTGTGAGTATACGCACGCTTCTTGTACTCCCCCGAGATTCATGGCTCAGTTGCACAGCTCAAAACGAGCGCTTAGCGCTATCTGAACAAGCACAAGAAAAATATTATCTGTGAGCGGAACTTTCGGAGTATAAACGATTTGGATAACGCCTTGTTCATGAGCTTTATGGCAGAAGAAACTCTCTCCGTCTTGGAAACTGCTTCAGCCTCTTCAAACAGGTCGTCGTAAAATGTACAGGTGCATCTGTGTCTGTCAAAAGTTTTGTTCCTGAGCAAAATGTCGCTGAGGAGCTAAACTTAGTCATTTACTAAACAGAAATTTCTCCTCTGAAGATGGCGGTGAAGGGAAACGTCATTGTCAGACGTCCTACTCCAGGCGCAAGACTGCGGAGATCCTGGGTGCTGTCTTCAGGACACTTTCTGCGCGGACCCAGTCTTCCTTCAATGCTTCATTCTCGCGTCCTATGTGCATTAGGGCTGAATGAACTGTTGCATAAGATCATTTATTCAACTAGCAGCAGCATCGGGCGAGCGTTCTGACGTTACGCTCGTCTGGGAAGCGGAGCAATAATAATCTTCCGAGCTTGGCCGCTTGGCAGCCTGGTTTTGTAGCCACCGCCGGTGACGTATGCCTTAGGCGACGCTGCGGTGGCGCTGTGGCTTATCGGAATGCAGTGCAGCGTGCAGCCGTGTCACGCCGGGCTGAATGATAGCGAGGTGGAGGCTGCGCGGAATTATGCGCAGTGTCGCCACAGAGTCATCCACGTGCAATAACTGCAACTGCACAGAGAATATTTATCATCTCTTGTGCCACTGTGCCCAATTTGAACAAGATCCCGGGACTCTCCAGTGTGCCTTGAGGAAACTCATTGATCGGCCCTTTATTGCAGAAAAGATCTTGGGAGCCTGGTCTCACAGCACAGCAGCCCAGAAAACTACACGGGGCCTTTTGCAGTACTTGAAAGCAACAGCATTGAGCAACCGCCTTTGAAACCCTGCGCGGTGTGCGTCTTGTGAAATATGTCTCTCTTCCTCTCTCTCTTACTCACTTGTTCCCCTCCCCGTGTGTAGGGCAGCAAGCTGGACGTAGTCTAGCAAGTCTAGTTAACCTCCCTACCTTTCCTATGGTCCTTCTCTCTGTCTGTCTCGGTGCGTGCAAACTCGTGTTGCATCGCGGTGTGGGAGGGGGAGTGCTGGTCTGGCTGGGTGGGGGGCAAGTGCTGGTGTCTGAGTGTGTGGGGGGGGGGGGGGGGGGAGAGCAAGTGCCGCCTTTGCGCTCCCCTGCCGACGCCCATGCTCCTGCCGGTGACACAATTTGGTTCAAGAACACAAGATGACTAACTGCACGATAATTATTTATTTCATTACAGCGACTGTAATGATTAACTGGGAAATGCACAAGGCTTCGTACTTCGCACCCTGTCTATTCAATTTCAATTTCAATAATCGGCGCCGAGAAATAAAGCTCCGTCGACTTGAAACAAAATGACCTACGTGGCCAAATATTTAGGCCTCTAGAAGGTACAGTCAAAGAGGGCGCTTTGCTGAAGCGAAGCGGTTAGCGCCAATTCCATCAAGGCTGGATATGCCCGCAACCGACCCCATCATCTCGATGCCGGAATCAGCACACGAAGGGGATAGTGCCGCATCCGAAACGAGCTGGTAATTTCTCATTATCTGGTGTCTTACGTGCATTTTTGAATGTTGGTAATTTAAGTGTGCGGTGAACGCACGAAGAAGCCTGTTACACGAACAAAACGTCCGTCAAGCGCCATACGAAAAGCGCGTTATAATGAGGCTTTGGGGTAAAGTGTTGAAATTGCTGCATTCCCTGCACATATATTTCTAAATACATTTATGGCGAAGTCTGGCCACGGCGCACATGGTAACAGCAAAAGGAGAAGAGGCAGGAGAAGCGCGACCTGGGTGTTCTAAAAGATAATAAAAATAAGTCTGAAGGATTAGAGTTGCGAGAAGGTCTCATTCTAGGCTTTTTCTGCTTTCGCGACATATTAAAGACCATCCTGCGTCCACCTGCGAATAGTGCCGATGCTACACTGGATCCGTGGCTACAGGTGTAGCTACGGTCTTAGAGGGCACGAGTGTTCACAGAGAAAGGGCACTTGTATAAAAAAAAGCCTCTGCAACACGCGAGCGTCAAAGAAAAAAAAGAGAAGAAAAGAAAAAAAACTCATGGCGCTGTTTAGTTCTCGTAGTCGCATCCATCTAGGAATGGGGACACCTTGGCGTACAAGCACTTCTGCTCCCAGCCGGTCCTGGACAGAAAGAAAAATATATAAAATGGTGAAAAATTTTAGAGCTCTTCGCGACAGTAAAATAAAACGCCGGTTCACTGTTTTAGAACCCAATAAATAGCATTTTATACAAAAAATGTAACAAACCTGAGACTCAAATGGGAAAATGCTATGAAATTTCGGAAGCAGAAAAAGCGAAACGTAGAGATCTACAAAATACTGAATGCTTGGTTATCGCTAAATGACCTGGAAACTACTTAAACCTAATGCCAGATGAAGGAACAGGAAGGCAACTTCATCGTAATAGTCCGACTGCATGCTTACTCAGCACAGGAGATTGAATAAATGAAACAATGAGAGAAATATCCTTGAATACATGCTCTATAATGTAGTTATATAAAGGTTGTTTTTTTTTTTGGACTGACCATTAATTTGCTCATTTTTGCATTTTTTTTATCCCGAAGTCCGCTAAACTGCACGAAAAAAAAAAAAACCAAGCGGAATCTCCGCTGGGAGTTCTCCAAGTGAGGAGCACGCGTGGTGTTTCATTGTAGGTTGCATCCTTCTTTATAACGTTGTTTTCAGGCGACATCGGAATTGCGTCTTTCATATTCTTTCCAGCGTTCATTAACATCCATACCGTGAGCATCGAAACGCATCAAAAGAATATATCGCTGGCACACACGGACGAGGAAGACACAACGGGACAGGCCGTGTGTTAGCGCTATGCCAGCTTTTGAGGCATATAACCAAGGAGCCCAAAAAGCCACGTTGACATTGAAATGCGCTTTGGACATCGAATTTTCGCAAACTACGAATTTTTCTAATGTGTACAATCTTCTATGCCAAGATGAAAAATTCTTGAACACGGAGTGTCGCTGCAGCCAATTAACGTTTCGACAAGCGATCGTGTATTCGTCAAGCCTGTACGTGGTGTCCTAGAGAGGGCCCTTTTATTCCATTACCCCGAACTTCAAGGAATCCTTCTTAAGAAGTGTCATTTCACTATTGTTTCGCACAGCGGTTGAACGCATTCGTATGGCTGAGATATATTCATATTCTGCAAGCATGAGTGTCTGGTTCATTTTTCAGAGAACCTATATAGCCGAAATGGGTTCATGGTATTAGATTCCTCCCGTTCGAAAAGAGCACCACCAGTAATACACCAGGCGATTCGTTCCTGTTATTAGGACATTATTCATCATAGAGATGCCGTGTAACTGGCAGGCACGCAAGCCACCTCGCTCGACGAGGTCTGTCTTTCGAGAAGAAGCCGCTGGAGTGCGCAATGTTGTTGAGACCTCTGACCCGGTTCCGGATTGGCTTGGACTTCTGGACGCTTGTGTTTCTCTACCGGGCTTTTGAAGGTTCCTCGGACTCTCTGTGTTTCGTGAATGTGAGTGTGATTCTACAATGATGAATTCTATCGAGAATAGTTGACAAGTGATCGTGGCGATATCTGTATGCATTTAATAAAAAAAATGGCTGTGAGGCCCAGTGGTTAAGACACTCGCCTTCAGGACATAGGGGCCCGGGTGCATGCCCCACCACCGGCATGAAAATTGCTTTTGTTTTATTCGATTAATCTTTATGGCGATGATCATCTTACGTGATGCAGGGACGGGCGGGCGACGGCCAAGGTTATCGTAGAGTCTGCCTAGAAGTGCTTATACATTTTAAAAAAAGATAGAGAGAAAGCAACTTTTCGGCTGTTTGAAGAACTAGGTAGCTGTAACTGTAATATATATTACGGTGTACGCTCTATTACAAGAATAGGGCCACCTGACCTGCTAAAAAATGTCAATCTCGAAGAGCTTAAATTTATGCGCCATGGCCATCGCAGCGGACATTTACGAGGTAGACTCCCTACGCACTTTGTTTGCCCAGCCCGTGGCAACTGACGGGTATTCGCAAACTCGCCTGCAAAGGTGATGAGTGTGTCTGCCTTGAAACGCATCACATTATGATAAGTTGCCATTTGCTAGGTAAATAACTCGTGGAAAATATATGAATGCGTGTAAATCACCTGGCTCTAATAAAAATGAGTCAATATGAGTCTGTCACCGTTCTACTAGAGTGCTTCTAGGGTTAACTCCACATAACCGGCGCCTCCGTACAGCCGGATCTCATACAATGCAAATAACTGCAGCAGCTATGGAAATGAAAATGTGAGGGTGTGCTCAGCAAGTCAGAGGCGATTCGCAGATAAAGGTAGATACTATATCAAACGTGAGACAAAAGTGCGCCTTTGGTGGAATATTACCGAATGTCTGCTCATCGCAGTTCCACATTTTATGCGACAATAAACAGCATATTACTCAGCAAGTTCTGCATTATTGAAAACGAAAGTTCACTGGAATAAGTATAAAAATTGATAAGGCTGTTCCTGCTTTGGAAGCAGCGCTGAGAATTACGGAATACGAGCTAACGAAAACTTCTCGCGATGTTTGCGAATGAGTACAGTGTTTTTCTTCTAGAAATTTGAGCGTATATACAGGCATCACAGGAAAAAACAGCTTTTTTAAGGAGAACGTGCTTGAACCCTGTCAGAGTTGTAGATTTATCTAAGGTGACAAACAGACTTTTGTCAGTTTTTGTGTGCTTGAAAACGCGCTTTCTAGTTTAAAATTTGGTTGCCTTTATAGGCAGACTACATGATTTTTTAGAACATTGACCAAATGTCAAATGTTCAGAATTCATTGGTAATAATGATAATAATTGTTGTAATTTATAATGATCCCATAATCATATCGCCGAAAGAACCGCGACATCATTGCAAGGGACGCAGTAGTGGAGGGTTGCGGAAGTACCGACCACCTGGGCTTCGTTAACGTGCACCTAAATCTAATCACACGGGCCTTGAGCATTTCGCCTCCATCGAAATGCGGCCGCCGCGGCCGGGATTCGATCCCGCGACCTTCGGGTCAGCAGTCGAGCACCACAACCACTAGACCGCCGCGGCGAGTAGAATTCATTGTTGAGCTGCTAATTTCACAGCAGACGGCCACGCGTTAAACGATAACACCAACGGCGCCAAACGTTTCATTTGTAGTGCGTTCCACTTTACTCGATTTCTTCTACAACTGCAGTACAAATATGCGGTGCATTGTAGCTGCTGCGAATCGTGTGGCAATAAGTGAACGTGCCAGTTAATGTGTCACATCGTTCTCCCGATTACTTTGACAGTTTCAACTGACGGCATGCATAGTTCTCACATTGTTTCCTGCCATCTGTCGCCAATGATGAATGCTGAAACATCGGTTTGTCCGATGTTCACTGCCTACATTATCACATCGGTGTACGGATATGCTTGTATGAGCCATATTAGAAAATAGATGCTTGTTATCATTTGAATGTATGTGTCCTTTGAGCCGTTGATGCTGTTTGCACGAGTAATTCTCAACGAATAATTACGCGCGAACACGCTGCCATCTCGTGCAGAAGAGTTCACATACAAAGTACACAGCGTAAAGCGCATCTGGTACTGTACAATACTCTTGTTTGTCTGCCTTTCGGTGCCGCTTCTTGAACAGAAGCATGAATTACTGTGCCAGAGAAAGAGGAGTAATGACTTTTCACAAAAGGTGTTCTTGAAAGGAATGAACCATGACAGCGCAGGAAACATTAATAAGGACAAAAACATGCGGTTAGTCGCGTGCATATTGCGATGCCAAAATAATATTCCTCCAGTGACACTTCTTAAATGTGGCCTTTTCCCGTTGTCTTTGAACAAGCCGTTGCAGATACCAGTGACATCCTGCAGAATGTCCTCAAAGTGAAACCACAAGCTGGCGGCAGCCGAATGAATTCTGGAATCATCGTTGTTGCACGGCCATGTAGCAGCACTTAGTGCACCTCCTGCCGGAAGACTGCAGGAAACTAGCGGGGAAATCGGTCTGCAGTCTCGCAAACGCGATGCAGTGCACCTGACGAATGAGATGAGAATGTTACTTGGAAACACTACAGCGTAACTGGACAAGGACCAAGAAAAGACGAGCTTAGTTGCGCGCTTGTAATTGCAATTAGCAAGCATCCTCAACTCGCCCGACCAGCCATTCTGAATTAGAATATTGCCTCACTTTCTTAACTAGTGCCAAAAATGCAGCCAAAACCAATATCCGGCATCAACTCAATTACTCACCAATACTTGAAGCCCCACATGTGGCGAACTAGCGCTGCGCAGCGAATGTCATCTTCAAGATTTTCATCGAGAAAGGCTGGAACGAAAAAGTAATTCCGCGTTACGAGGCATTTCCACTTGGAATTGATCACAGAAAAAAGAACAAAGAAAAAAAGAACAAGGTAGCCAATTGGCGTCGTTAATCTCAAGCAAAAGTCATGCGCTCTAGGCTGACGCAAGCAGCCTAGAGCTCACTTGACTGTCCATCGAGTTGAGCGAGGCGTAGTGCTGAGGGACGGTGACGAGGTGAGGTACGAAGAGGGGAGCTTCGGGGAGGTTGGCGCTGGCTCCTGAAGACTGGCGACGGAGCTTGATGCTTGCGGTTGCGAAGCGTTCGGAGACGGAGGAAGTTAACGGCCACGTGAAGCCCGTAGCCTCAACTCGTGGACCGCGACGCCGCGTGGTACGACACTCAGCTCCGGCCATCCGACTGCACAGAACGACTAACACCGTCTGCCTCCTCCTTTTCTTTTCCCGCACGCGACTCTTCACGTTCGCCTCTTTTGCGCGTGCATCAGCGTCGTCTTCTTCCACCGCCGCACACACACTCGTTCGTTGGCGCGCACACCACCTTAGCATGGAAATGGGAAGTGAGGGTGAGGAAGGAAAGGAAGATGGGGAGGGCAACGCATACCATTTCCGTGTATACATAGTACAACAAGGAGGTGGAAAAGAGCAGTGAGGTTGAGGAGGAGTGTTGTGAGGGTGACGACGGAATGGAGGGGGAGAGGTTGCCATGGCATCACAAATAAAGGTTTCCTTTTCTGCCATGGACGTCGTGCAGTCTGCACGTTTGGAACGCCAGCGCACGCTTGCCCGGGAACGCGAGCGTCGCTAACGGACGGGCGAATCACTGCTCCGCACTTCCTTCAGCTTTCACGCTGAATGCAACTGCATACATTTTTTCGTCGTTGTCTTGCCTATGCACTAATAATTGCTAGTGCGAAGTCACGTAATGTACACTGTAAAGAACGCAGCACTGAAACGAGTGAAGAGACTAAACTCCTTATTAGTTGAATCTGTACCCAGTAAAAGAAAACGCATCCCAATACAACGATAGAAGCACGCATGGCCGTCGGTCGTCTGGAATATGCTCCTTTAGTAAAACTTTTATGCGCGCTTCATTGAACACAGCAGCGTTATCGCTGATCTTCGCGTAAATTCGAAAACGTGCACGGGTTCTAAGTTTAAAGTTGTCGACATCATTCGAGAGTGTTCCGTCACAGCCGCCGCTTCCGCCCTGTGATAACATGAGTAGCAGTTTTAGCCAGAGAAACCCAGTCGTCACAAAGAATAAAAAAATGTACGCGTGTCAATATGCATCTGTACCCATTTAGCCACGTTACGTCTGAGCATCCCAGATGGCAACGAGCAGTGGTACGAAAGCAAAAGGTTCAGTGCATTGCTAGTTCACTTACCATCGCAGAGTTCGTGACAGCGTCCGTTGCGCATACCAGGCACGTACTTATCGAAGCAGAAGAACTGGCTTGCCAACTGCAGCGACGCACGTAGAGAAAGACAGAGTGGGTAAGCAAATAAGAGGTGCACGCTGATATGGCAAGCACTGCTGACATTGCGTTTTTCTGTCGCCGAAGTTGCCGAATATGAAATAATTAAAAGAAATCACAAAGTGACGTGAGTAAATAACCCACCGAAAAAAAAAAATAAAACATGACATATTGTCAGCTCTTTTGATATTCGTGTGCATACCTCGTCTTCATGCATCTCTATCACGGATGTGTTCGTTGCGCTCTTGTGAAATCCGTACTAGGTTTTCCCAGCGTTTGCAGACATATCGTCACTTAGGGGTGCTATCGCGGAGCGATGCATTAATCCTTATTATATGCTACTCTTATGATCCACCACTCGGGGCTGGCTGATCGCATTGATAACGCCGACGGACCGTCACACTGACCAATGGCCAAGCGCGAAACAATCGTATGCAGTGTTCTATTGGGACCCTTGAGGTATCAATAAAAGAAAGAAAAGAAAAACACGAAAAACATTGGCATCGGAAAAGGCATCGTTACGTGATTGCAACCCAGGACTTCACAGCTAAGACAGACAGACAATGAACTTTATTTCATCCTGAGGAGCTTTCGCGGGAACCCCTGTCGGGGGCCCGCCGAAGCCGCTGGCCGCGTCCAAGTCGGGGCTGGGACTTCATAGCTAAGAAGAATTTTTTTTTTACGTTGGGATTAGCAATTTGATGTTAGTCACATAGCTTTGGCACTACAATCAACTGCGTCCCTATTAACAGCGAAACTGTTTATGCCAGCCGTTGTTTGTAAACCGTCCCCAGAAAATCATCATCGTCATGAACTGGCACGCGCAATGTTCTTCCTCTTCAGCTTCGTTCACAGAACACGCGTGCCGGTTTGTCCGGCGCGCGGTTCTGATAACTCTAAAGGGCGAGGGAACGAGCACAGAGAAAGAGAAAGAACGAGAGACATACAAAATAAGAAAGACAGAAATTTTTGGCGAAAAAAAAATTCCTTGACGAGGCGGGATTCGAGCCCGCGTACCGACGGTCCGAAGGCGAGCATCGTAACTACTCGGCTATCCAGGCACACTAGCAGAGTATAACATAGCCTTGTCTGGCGGCCGACGTGATCCTATTGGCCGCCTTTTATTTATGGCACGCTCAGGTGCGTGTACATGCGCATGTGCCTCGTTCCTCGCGCTGCGAGCTGCGAGGTAGAAAAATAACAGAATAAAATATAGTTTCTTCTGCTGCTTCCATCGGCCTGAGCGGTTCTCAGGTCTTTCTTTCGCCGACTCACGTGTTGTTATAGGGGACCTAATCTCAGTCCGTATACCTTATATAGTATATTATAGCAAGCGGGTAGGAAAGGGCAAAGAAGGTGAGGAGGAGAGATGTGAAAGTGAGGAAAAGGAAAAGGAGTGGAGAGAGTAAAGCATATTATAGATAGAGAGAAAAAGAAATAAGGAGAGAGAGAAAAAGATAGAAAGAGGCAGCGAGAAATAGAGAGAGAGAGAGGAAAAAGACGGAAAGAGAAAGAAAGATTGAAAGAGAGAGAAAAAATAAATAGAGAGACAGAAAAACATGGAAAGAGGAAGCGTGAAGTAGAAAGAGAGGGAACGAAAAGGAAGAAAGATAAGCAAAGCTTCAACTTGGGCTAGTTGGTATGGCATTTTTAATGTTGTTGCGCTGAGCAAAATGCACGAATGACTAATGAAAAAGGGGGACAGGACAAGGGGACACCACTTGTCCTGTCCCCTTTTTTCGTTAGTCCTTCGCGCATTTTGCTCAGCGCAACAACATTAAAAAGGAAGAAAGACAAAAAAGATATATCAAGAGCGAGAAAGATAAAGAAAGGAACAAATAGAAAGAAAAAGACACGTCAAAGAGGCAGAAAAAACGGAGAGAAAGGGAAAGAAAGAGAAAAATAAAGAGAAACAAGGAAGGTCGCCCAGTTCCGCTGTTCCTTCAGGCTTTTTGACACCCACTAGTGCGAAGCTCTCTTAATTTTTTGCTAATATTTTAGGAAAAGATTGGGGCAGCTACGCACTAGTGCTGCGAAGACTGAGGAAGCAGCGGAGCCGGTGGTGTCGCCCTCCTCCATTCCCTCCTCCTCCTCAACCTCTCTTTCCTTTCCCACCCCTTGCTGTACCCTGCTATACATAGCTACGCTTGCTCTCTCCTTTTTTCTATATCTTTTTTTTTGTGTCTGTTTCTTTCTCTTTTTCTTGCCTTTCTTTCTATCTTTTTCTCTCTCTCCCTCTGACCTCGGCACACGCCCATCAGATTTATTGCGTCCCACGCAATAAGCAGAAGACGAAGAAGAGGACGAAGGTGAAGAAGAGGACGAAGAAAGCGCGTGCCGGTTCATGATGATGATGATATTTTTCTGGTGTCGCCACACGGCAATACGAAAAGCTTGACAGCTCCGCTCTAAATGTCTCCAATATCTCTCATGGAGGGACATTCGTCAACTGGGAAGATTTCTTTCTGGGAAATCTGCATGGGTTTCCTTGTAGTTTCGTGCTACAAACGGATGGATGATCCTCATTCTCTTACTGAATAGTACTTATGCATCGTCCGCATTAAAGTGCGATTTCGAATGTTTGTTATGAAGAATAAAAGGAAAAGGTAAATGCAGTGCTCAGACGCGCCCGCACAACGTTTAACGAATCTGTGGCATTCCACAAACTCCAACTTCATACCCTATTGTTAGACTTCCGTTCGGCCAGACGTAGAAAATATAGAGGTTATATCTCGTTCGCAAGTTCAACACATGGCAAACAACCAGCATGGTTGCTAGAAACAAAGCTCTAGAATAAATTTGCTATTGCAATACCCAAACATAGTCAACAACTTCAATTCCTGGTCAGGCCGGAGCTGATCCCATTCCCGAACCGATATTTCATACGTCATGACGTTTAGTTTATGTCTCACCAGCAGTTCTTCACCAATTGACTGTCATAAATCAATCACAACCTCATTTTGTCATTTATTTTGTATATGTTAAATCTACTTTTTTTCTCAGGCAGTTTCTCACAGCCTGTGTATTCGTACTTTTACTCCCAAGTGAACACATCTAAATAAAGCTCATGTTCTTCTTACGAACTTAACCTTGTCTTACATTTTTTTCCATCTTGTGCGCTTAAAGAGCGCATCTTTTTGTTTCGTGTTCTATATACAGGAAGACTTCGGCCACTTATTGTCAGCGCCTCTTTGCTTGTTTGGATCCGTTTGCATTTGTCATCTCTACTTCTACACCAAGTGTATGAAATCTGTATTCTGGTTGCCTCTCGACGACAACTAAGCGCAGCATTCCTTCTTTCTTTTTTTGTCAACAAGTTCCCTTGCTTTACTTTTGTCATCTGCTTACTTTCCTCCTTCATCTTCTGCATTGAAGGTTGGGAAAGTGACAAGCAACTGTTGCATTCAGCCACATTCCTGCTTCTACCCCCCTCAGTGACTTCAAGTCTCAACTTCCTGTAAGCCTCTCTCTTGCTTGTGACGTGACAGTAGCATACCGCGGTACTGGGGTTGTGGTGTGAAATTATGAACATTAAACTCTGTTCTATGTTAAACGTCCACGCTTTATTTGCCAAGCAATAAAGGAAATCAAGTTGCGAAAATATATATTATCAGTCTGAGTTGACTTCGTGTTTCTCTTTGTATCCCTACAAGCAGTGCAAGGGAACATTCGAAATTTGGGGATAGTTCGCGGGCACAAGCTTGAAGTTTACGTGGCGAATCAGCAGGTGTTGCCTGACCTGGAAGATGCCGACAGTTCGCTGACCTCCTTCCCGCTTCACTTGCATCGTCATGTTGAACTTGCTCACCATGTTGGCCACGCACAGGACTGCGCAGAAACACGGCAACTCCGTTTAAAGGACAGCTGAACACGCCGTGCACACAGTACTGTAGGCATACGGAGATGACATGAGCCTTTTTCCCGCTTTCTGTGAAACAGTAGAGAATAATAGAAAAACGATTCGGTGGCCGCGATGGTGGGAGCGCCGAATGCATTTTTGTGAGGCATTTGTATGAATGCATTTGTATGCGTATACTAATACGTACGTGCTTCTTCTGAGCTGCGCCAAAATATGCGGAAAAAAGTTTTGTGCCGCTGTTCATTTAGCATTGAGAGCCCGCATACATCGACACATGCAAACTGCCTTTGTCATCATTCCGTGTGCGAAGCTAGGCGACAAAACAAAACAAATAATCATATTACTCCGACATGCTGTGTCTGTCCCTCACTCCTACAGAGCTCGCTCATTGATGGCCTTGAGCGCACAAAGAACAAAAAAATGTGCTATTTGCTGATTGTAGCACAACAGGGGCACACTTCAAATGTCACTTTTGAGGCTTACGAAATTGTCACTCGCTGAGTTATGTCAACATTTTTCAAATTGTATGTTTACGAGTAATGCGAACAAGTAGTGATAGTTCTTTTCTGATATGTGTGAGGTACGGCGGTATTTGTGATATGCTAGTGCATATATAGACAGCTAGATATTTTAAAATTTGTTCGTTTACAAATAAACTTGGCAGTAAATGTTTAGGGCGCAGAAGGTTAGAGGATTCAAGACAGGAATGACGGACAGGAAACACTTCATTCCTCTAACGTGTTGCGGCATAAATGCAGTTGCATGCACAAACTAGCCCATTATTCTCTTTGCTCGAGCGCGGTACATTTTGAAGCTTCACCTTGTACGTAATCGACACTGGAATGTCGCCGTGAGGTGCGATTTGTGCTTTAGGCAATATGCACGCTAAAAGTTGGAGCACGCTTGAACTTCGCCTCTAAGAGTAGAACGCGATAGCTTAATCGGGCCCCGTTCGCATCGTCTTCTCAACCGCTAACCTGACTTCGCTTCTCGGTGGACACCTCAAGCGTGCCGCAAGGAAAGGAACGTCTGTGCGTGTAACATTGGCCGCTTAAAACTATCCCACAATGCCTACTGCAAGTACAGTTGCGCAGTGCCCATTACGCCATAATTCTTCCTTTTGCGAATCAGCGAAGTATCCACTACGCGTTCATAAGGCAACACGCGAACCTACGCAGCTGCTCACTTTGTTGATGATGGTTAAATATGTTTGAGCGCTTTCTAACGGATGGGCCTTTAAACCCCTCACTCGTTGTGCAATTTGCCCCGCCACGGTGGCGTAGTGGTTATGGCGCTCGACTGCTGACCTGAAGGTCGCGTAATCGAATCCCGGCCGCGGCGGCTGCATTTTCGATGGAGGCGAAAATGTTTGAGGCCCGTGTACTTAGATTTAGGTGCACGTTAAAGAACCCCAGGTGGTCGAAATGTCCGGAGCCCTCCACTACGGCGTCTCTCATAATCATATCGCGGTTTTGGGACGTTAAACCCCAGATATTATTATTATCGTTGTGGAATTCACATGTCCTGACACTAGGGGTGTGCGAATATTCGAAAGTTTCGAATATTCGCCGAATATTACATTCGAAATATTCGTATTCGATTCGAAAATCGTGTATTCGAAAAGTTTCGAATAATCGATAACTTCGAATATTCGAAAAATTCGAATATGCGATTCGATTATCATGCATAAAATAACTCGTCTTCCACATTTCTGCTTCGTTCGTATAGCTAAAAACGTTGCCGACAGGAGCGATAAACATCGTAAGTACACGGAGGCACGATATCTGCCTGCGACGAGCGCCGCAATACGTATGATTTATTGCTGGTGCATCTCCGACGTGCAGCGCTGTTGGCGATCATGTAACCGTACATTTTCAATATTATGCAGCCGTAACGTGCCGCACTACCACTCGTTCACTGTGCGGGACCACTTCTGAAGAAAGACAGTGACCCACGTGACTGGTGGCGGACTGTAGGCACTTTCAGATACCCCCTTCTGGCAAAGCTTTGCCCCATGTACAGTAGCGCTCAATATGACTTGCAACACGGCAGCTCGTGGCCTCATGAGTTCAAAGATTGCGCATGGCTTCAACCTCTTTTCATTTCAGCAACTAAATTATATTTTCTTATTTGGAATCCTCCCCGGGTGTGAGAACAGCGTTTAGTTATGGAAATAAGGGCTAGTGGAAGTCATGGGCAGTCTTTGAACTCGTGAGGCCACGCGCTCCCGTGTTGCAAGTCATATTCAGCGCGACTGTACCTCCCTATACCAGCCACTTCTGTTCCAAGCGAGCATGCCTTTTCAGTGGCGGGGGGGGGGGGGGGGGGTAGGGAGGGTTGTCTCTGTTGCAAGGGAGCGCCTGCTGCCTGATCATGTGGAGCAACTCATATTTCTTCATGATAACATCTAGTCATTACTTTCATTGTGCCGTCATATTTGCTTGTGTTGTGATGTGCATTGTGCTAGCCTGGATATTGTGTTCTGGAGATAGCAGTGTATGTTGTGTTGCCAGTCAGGGTGTTAATGTTTTTTTTTTTTGAAATAGCTACATGGTAAATAAAATTTTGTTACTGTGGAGGCATTTTTCCTTTGATATTCGATATTCGATTCGATATTCGAAGGTGGATATTCGTATTCGATTCGTATTCGAAAAATGTGATATTCGCACACCTCTACCTGACACCTGGCGCGATTCTACGCTTCTGCCACATTCGAGTAGGGTTTTTTTTCTGAAGCAGTTCCTAGCAATGGCGTAGCTCTGTGGTAGAACACCTGCTTGCCACGCAGAAGGCCTGGTTTCGATTTCCACTCTAGCCGAAGGTTTTTATATTTAATTATTTGCATCTATCTGGAATTTTCGCTCACGGACAACGCTGATTTTTCGCTCACAACCAACGAGACCGACGCCGACACCGGAATTTCTGCGAAACGAGATCTTTAACGCTATCGCGCTAAAAGACTAAACCTGAGCTAATATATACACATGCCTAGGAGCAGTAGCTACAGTAATATTCTACAAGAGTATCCCTACTCTTACATATAAGCCAGTCTTCTTCTAGTTTGCCAACCCGACAACCCGGGCCCGGCCTGACCCATGGGCCAGGCCGGATAAAATAGTTGTCATGGCGTGCCCGGGCCGGGCTGGGGCCTGAAGCTCAGGTCTTAGGGCCGGGCCCGGTTTTGAGGTGGCGGGCTCGGGTCGGGCCGGGCTTGGACTTTGCTCAGTTCTTAAGAATGTTCCACATACGTTGTGCATACATATATGTTCCACATGTTGTATCTCGAAAAAAAACGCTTTCTTTATGTGGGGCAAGCTATTTGGAGAAGTTTTATCAGGGACAAGTACTGACCTTCTTTTGCTTCTTGCACATGGGGCTACTGATAGACTAGGTGCTTATATAGTTAACACCTCACCATTATTTGCTTTATTATCTACATCCGTTAGTATTTTATTTCCTGAATATTTATTTTGTACTGGGAGTAATAAATGGAATATAATAAATTTATCTAATAAATTTATACCTATAACTTATCATCGGAAGAGCAATTCCAGAGCTCCAAATCAGGGCAACGTTCTTGAAAGTTTCCGCAGTCAACTAAAACGAAAGTTCTGCGCGCAGTCTCGTTACATAGAATCCCTATAAAGAATGCCCGCCCGTGCCGTAGAAGTTCCGGCGTCGGCGGCATAGTTTGTGAGCGAAAAATTGCGCTGGATGCAAATAATAAGAATCAGGGGTTGAAGCCGGAATCAAACCCAGGCATTCTACGTGGCAATCAGTTGTTCCACCAGGGAGCCGCGCCAGAGCTTGATATTGCTAACGAAAAACCCTATGCAGCCTTGCTGTATATATAGTGCACGGAGTCCCGTTAACAGATGCAATATTGCGTGCAGAAGCGTAGAATCGCGCCAGTCGTAACTCAATGTGAATTGCGCAAAGAGTGCGTGGTTAAAAGGCCCACTCATTGCATATTGCTTGAGCACAATTAATCATCATCATCAGCCACAACAGCAACAGAGTGCATATTGCCTTACGGACGCGTAATGGTTACTTCGCTACTTCGGAAAATGAATTATGGCGCAGTGGGCACTTCGCAACTGCGCTAGTAGTAGGCATTCTAGAAAAGTTTAAAATGGCCAAGGCCTGCACAGACGTTCCTTTCCTCGCGGCATGGTTAAGGTGTCCAGCGAGAAGCGAAGCGTGGCAAGCCCTATCACGCTGTCGAATTCCACTCGTGAAGGCGAAGTTTAAGCGTCCTCTAAGTTCTCTTTCTTTTTTTTTAACTTTTGGGTGAAACACAACAGCACGAAACAAGGAATAAAGAACGACACTAGTAAAAGGCATAGGTCGGCAAAAAAATTGGAGCTCACTCGGGCTCACTCAAAAAATATATTTCGCGCTGAAGGCTCCCTCGGAATCAGGCTCACCAAAATATTCCTCGGCCGGACTCACTCAGATTCACTAAAATGTTTCTTACCCGGACTCGCTCGGACTCGGACTCACCAAAAATATTACACACATGGACTCATTGAGACTCAGACTCACGGCCCTATCTGAGTCTGGTGAGTCGATTCATGAGTGAGTTTGCCGACCTATGGGGAAGGGTAATTTCGAATAAAAATATAAAACAAATATTCCAGCTTATAAAGAGAGAAAAAGAAGTTATAAATTTTTCGAGCCACGTGCTCTTTTTCTAAAGAGCAAAGTAACATAAAATGACCTAGATGTTTGATTCCCTGCGGCCGCGCTTAAACGCTATGACTGTTGTTTCGGTAATAACCAAATACCCCTAGCACATACAACTACCTTGCCCTTTCTGGGCCGTCTCTAATCTTGTCCACATAGGATCCCGAGCGGTCCCAAATCCTCCGGCAGGGAAAGCATGGGCTAGAGGTAAACAGCGTCGCTCTAAAATCATTTGGTGAAAAAAAAAACCGTAGCGCAATCCTGTCATAAGCGCATATTTAAAAGTGGCGCTACTTTCAGCACTCATTTCAACAAAATCGGCCGGAGATGTCATAGCAGTCGATTTTGATCGAGAGTGGGGGCGGGGGCGGGGGGTGGCGAGAGACAGAAACCCGCGACACTCTGCCCTTAATGTCCCAAAAGTTCAAATATGCCAGTGAGCTCGAAAATACAAAAAAAAAAGAGAGAGAGACCGAGAAGACTTGAAGAATTAAAGAGACGTCAGCTTACTTCAAGTATTATACAAAATATTCAGGTAGGTAATTTTAAGCAGAATAAAAGAGTAGAGATGTTAGGGGAATTCGCAGCACGAAGTAGACTGCGCATAGTGAACGCCTTCTTTAAAAAGCACATGAATACGAAGGGAATAATGAAAACCCTAGTCGACAAACAATAAAAGAAATAGATTTGATAATGTGCAGGGATTCAAGCATATTAAAGGACGTAGAAGTAGTAAGCGAGATAAAAAGCAATGATCACAGGTCGGTGAGCACGAAGGTCACAATCAACCTAAAGAGAGCAAGAACGAAATTAAACACTAAGGGCCAAACAACGAAACGTTCCTTTCCTCAGTAAGGAAGCCTTAATTTTGTTGAGGCCGCCTTATGTCACTCTGAAAGCTTCCTCACTGAGGAGCCCTCGGTGAAGGCTTCCTTGGCGCTTCCTCAGCTTAAGGTTGCTTTGGGGCTACCTTCGTGCGCCCTTAGGTCCGCTCCTGGCCCTGAACGAGTGCTTCACCTCACAGCTAGCCCACGTGATGAGCTAGCCCACGTAATGCTTGTTTCCGAGGCAACCCTCCCACCCCACCTCTGCGCGGAGACGCGAGCGTGCGAGCGTGCGTGCACGGTGAAGCGCGTTTACACTGGCAGCGTTTAAAGAGGCGGGCGTTTCAGTGTTGCTAGAACGCACCACGTTTTGCGCTCGACTACGGTGGCCTTTCACATTTAGTAATCGCAGTTGGAAGAAAGCGTACACGCGTCTCTATATTAACACTTCTATTGGGAAGTGATGTGCTGACCCAACTTTTTTTTACAGAATAAGCGCTTGTGAGCGAAGCTTATATTCGATAATCTCGATCGCAGGAGCGCGGCAACCATTCCTCCCGCGAGGACGGGTGAAGGGAGCTTTCAGAGTACGCTTGCTTCCTCCGTCGGTACTTGGCTGTAAGGAGGCCTCACGTAAGGTGAGGACGCGGTCGAAGGAAAGGAACGTTTCGTTGTTTGGCCCTTAAAAACACGCCAACTCAGATGCAATCAGGGTAAAAACTGAGGAATTTAGGGCCGCGCTCGAGAACAAGTGCAATGCTTTAGAAAAAGAACAAAGAGAAGACAGACGATACGTACGAAACCGTAAATAATTCGCGCACTTGATGCTGGCAGCAAATTACCAATAAAGAAAGTAAGCAAGCGCGCCTAAAGCACCTAAGATTTATTAAAAAAACGACAATCAGCCAGTTTCCTTTTTTTTCCCTTTTTTTTCCCTCCTAAGATGCCTTTTAGTATTAAGCATTCCTGGAAAAATTTGTAATTTGTCTGAAACTTTCTTTTGTACTATACTTGTTTGTTGTACTTAATTCAGACACTTCTGTTCGATCTTATTACAATGTCTATATTAACAGCTGCTATCGATGTTTTTTACTAGAGCTAACTTCGGTAGGGACCCTTTAACAAATTTGTTGGTTCCCAAAAGTGTGTTTTTTGTAACCAATACATGTGAAGGGGACATGCTACTCGAAGACACTTTTTCTTTAATATTCACCCTAGAGCAATGAAACTTGAGCTGCTTATAGAACTTTTTATGTTGATTTCAAATATATAATCCGTTTTCTTGCAAGTTGCATACTTTTAGTTCTGCAACATGACAAAGTGAAAAACTTAAGCCTTTTGCCCCCCCCTCTTTTCAGACCTAAACTTCAATAATTTTTTACATTTGATAGTTATTAATGTTTCAAATAAAGTGTGGAATGCAAATAACTAATTAGGAAGTCCATACAAAATATGTACTAGACGTGAAAAATTTTAACGTGGGAAGTTCATATTTCTCCTACCCTAGTAAAAGTTTACATAACTTTTTTTATTATATAATAAGAATATTGAAACTTAAACAAGATAATTGCATTTAACGTACTTTGGAAAAAATTTGGGAAAAATTTCATGCAGATCTGAGCACCAGAAGTACCCGAAAAAGGAGGGGCACATTGACAAAAATTGCAAAATTTGCGTTTTGAGAAAAACGAGTTTTAAAGTCAAAATTGCATGTTTATTTATCAAAGATGTCATTGAATGCGACTAAATTTGTACACAAGAAAGAACAATCCTCCTTGTAGTGGCCACTGCCATTAAAATGCGCCAGCACCATAGGCTTGGCCCTCACAGCTCTTTCGAGCTGACTCCTCGACAAGAGATTTTTTTCTTCAGCGCACGCCGACGAGCCCTTGCTTCTCCTGTTAGTTTTTGAGACATTTTTTTCTGGCGTGTGCTGTCCCGTAATTTGCCAAGAGCAACCAGATCATGAGGCGGGAGCACGCCAAGTTCTTCCAGAACACGTTCAAAACTGGAGTGCCCTCGATTAAACCAACATGTTCAGTACTGTCATATCAGCAATCAACGAAGACTCGTCGTCCTGTGATTTTTCTTCGTCTTCGAAGAGTCCGATCTTTTTCTGGGAGGCACTCACATATTCGAATGCCGCGGCAAACTAGTCGGACGCATCGGCGTCACTGCCACTACGCCTTGCGGCAGCAGACGCCCTTTTCGTGGTCTGAGTGTTCGGCTTTGATTTGCGCCGGCGTCCTCGAAATTTGTGCGTTGCGTGAAACTTCACAGGCCGGTGACCGCGATTCCTACGGCTTTCTTCATCCATAACGGATAAGCACTCGAGAAAAGCGTTGTTCAGCTGCGCTGCTCAACGAGACATGGATCCTGCAAGTAGGCTTCACAGCACACACAGGCGCGCAGCGGCCAATGGCGGCTCCCGATCCGTACCACGTGATTTAAAGCCAGTCGCGGCGCTCGAAAAAGGCGGCAAAAGCGTGGGTCTCTTTATTATTTCTTGCGCTGCAGCAGCGCGGGAAACCGTCATTATTTGAACAGTGAGGCTCGGCTCTTCGCCTCATGCGGTCGACAATGGCGAGCGGCGGCGCATTATCGGCGGCAAAGTGCTCGAAGATGACACACTTTCGGCCTTTTGACAGCCACCTTGTGCTCCTTAGACGCAATTTTAAAGCGTTTCCAGTTGAGTCTCGGCATTGATTTTTTTTAGGGGCGAAGCTCCTAAGGCGGCACCCGTTCGTCCCTCGTAGTCGTCGTGGTCGTAGTAGTGAGTAACAAGTCTTACGCTTTGACCTCCAAGGTGGTGCCGGTGGGAGATTTCTCCTGTGCGTTGTTGAACAATAAAAAATTCGCAGCGTGCGCGTTAACTAAAAGCAGAATTCTTCTGTCTCTCATTCCCCATTAGCAGCCATTGGCATGTTCCAGTAGGAAACGTTAGTAGAAGTAGAAGTGTAAGTGTTAGCTAAAAGCCGACTTCTTCTGTCTCTCATTGCCATTAGCAGCCATTGTTTACCTCCAAGGTAGTGCCTGGTGAGATTTCTCCTGTGCGTGATTAAACAATAAAAATTTTGTTCAAAACGCCGTTGATTGATGAAATAAACCAACGAAAGACGCCAGATGTTTTGTAAAAGCAGAACGAAAGAACGCCAGATGTTTTTCTTAAAGTGTAGTAGTAGTAGTTATATGTAGCCACCTCGCCCGTGGACCGGCAACGGCGCGAGGACCCTGCCGTACGAGAGTTAAATCACACTAAAAGACATACTTTGCGGGCGATACACTCTAGTGAGCTTTCAACTTTTCGTCTTAATGTACATGATAAAGAAATTATTTCTACGAAAAACGCAAGGCACACCTTGAGCAATATGTTTGGTTTTGGGACGCTAAATGGAACCATGAGGCGATGCGAAGCCGGAGCACTTGCACGATCGCGTTCCGTTGGCTTTCGTTGGGCATGCTGCCGACCTCGCGTCGTGGAACGCGCGTCCTGTCTTCCCTCTAGCCTTGCCTTTAATACGCACAGGGCGAGCGGGGAATGCGGTCGCTCTTGGCGCTCTTTCGCTCGGGAGCGGACTTCTTCCTTGCATTTCACCGATCACAAGTGATAATGAAGGGACCACGTAAACCAACAGTACAATAAAAGTTTGATGTTTAATATATACACGATGTTTCACACTCTTTATATTATGTACTGGGCGCATTTCACGGAAGAGTTTCACGGTTTACAGATGATTCCCTCCGTAGCTTCGCCCCACTCATCATCATTCACCCCGTGGATATGCTGTGATTTTTTTTCTTTTCAGAACAGTAGAGGTACTAATCTTAACAAAACAGGTGAAAACAAAAAATCGATAATTTTTTAGAAAACTCTCGTTTTTCGACCCGCATCTCCCCTTATGTTAAATAAACTTTCAAACTTCAAACAATAGATCAACGTAACTACCTTAAGAGATCAAGCCAACTTTGATCAACAAATGTAAGCTCAGTACGCAGTTACTCGCTGTCAGGGCAAGTTGAAGCGAAGCAACAAACCTTTTCATTTCAGCAATGCCTACGCGCGAAGGCATCTAAGGATAAACACCCCGCTATAACTAATTTTGCTGTTCACTAACATGATGCTTAACAGAACTGGGCGATCGCCGACTCGAGAGCTTAGTATAAGGGCGGCACAGGGGTCTGAAATTATGTCAACCTTCGATGTGCATAATTCATCTTGCAGGTGCTTGAGAGCGATCAATCACTGCCATGTCGGCAGTTTATGAGGATGGATGAGGTACTCGAGACATCTGTCTGCGGTCAGTCGAAGGGCAGAAGAAACGTGTACACACGCATTTGGCATCGCTGCCTACAGATGTGTCCATGAATACTTCAAGATTTTTTGAAACAGTTGTAACTGGGCAAACCAGAATTGCGCCGAAACAAGACCTTCCGGCATTTTGTGTATTTCGAGAACTGAAAGATAAACGTGGAAGAGGCATTTGTTGTGATGCTTCGGGGCCGTATTCTGACACGCTCCTCGCCCCAGGTAATTTCCTTGCCTTCAGTGAGGAGCCCTTCATGCCTCCTTACCGTGGGGAGTTCCTAGAAGAAAGCAGCGTATTCTAAAAGCTTCCTTCAACCTTCCCTTTAAAACGATCATATTTCACAAGTTTGAGCTCGAGGGTAGCTGTGAAGTGTTAAATAAACACTCGCTTTCAAGCAAGAATAAAACTTATTTTTATGAATTCGCCAAATAGGTGCACAACTTTTACCGTTTATTTAACTTTTCGCCTGTTTCCGCAGGCAAAAAGAGGATAGTCCAGCAACACTGGCAATGTTTTTGTTTTTTGTTTTTTTTTCTGGGAAGCTATCTTGCACACGTTCTGTGATAGAAAGGAACGAAACTTCACGAGAGGACGCCCTATCTGTCGGGTCGTGCATCGCGCCTTTGAGGAGCGACCTGTTTCTAGCAAACCGAGACAGTCTTACTGCAGCGGTTCCCAGGAAGGAACCCAAGTGCGCGAGTCTTCAGACATGTGCACGACTTCTTAGTAGCCTTACAGTGTGGTGCCTCGGGTTTGCATTCTTTGCATTTTGAGTTGTCCCAAATGGTCGGAATGTTAGGGGCGAAGCACCTTAGGGTCTCGGCGTGCATCGTGCATCGTCGTCTGCTGTCGGGACGGTTCACTTGCTTGAGCGCAAGAGGGGGCGTCACCGCCTCAGCGCTCGCCCTGTGGCGAGAGAGAGCGAACGGCGCGCGTTGACTATGGAAACGCTCTTTCTGCGATGAACGCTGAACTACGAGCTCGCAAGGAACGAGAACGCGCCCTCGCCCGACGCAGGCAGCGTCTGGCAGAGACAACGCCGACGCAGGCAGCGTCTGCTAGAGAGTTTCTTGATTGAAAAAAACGACGGCTCGCGCTGCACAACCGTTCACCGGCCACCGCGCATATATAGGCACTAAGTCTTGACCTGCAATGTAGTGGCGGTGGGAGATTTCTCTTGTGCGTAGTTGAACAATAAAGATTTGCAGCGTGCACGTTAACTAAAAGCGTACTGCGGGTGTCTGTGTCTAATCTCTCTTCTGTCTTTCATTGCCCATCAGCAGCGATTTGCTGTGGGAAACACCGGCGCACACTGCATGCTTCGCCCCTCCACAGCTTTCACGTTAGTGGAGCTAAAACACCCTTCTCTACATGCTTCGCCTCTCCCCAAATCTTTTTCGAAGCGCTTCGCTTGTATTTATCGAAGCGTCTTAAAAATATATATTTGTCACTATTTTCGATGGGAAGCCTACTCTCATCACGACTGTTTCTTAAGGGGCAGATTCTCGTATATTGCTTCAGGGGGCCAATTTGCGGCTCCAGCGAGCCAGATGAGGGTTCAGCGTGCCGTCCGCACCGCGCCGGCCAGGGGAGGGGTGAAATTCGAGAATAGGGGATATTCATGATAGAGGTGTGCACGGGCTCCGGGTAGCCCGAGCCCGACCCGGCCCGCGGGCCGGGCTCGGGCGGGCCGACGTATTTTCACCTCGGGCGCGGGCCGGGCTCGGGCTACTTGGAGTTTTATCGGGCCGGGCTCGGGCCCGGCGCAAAGCCCGACTCAAGCCCGAAATATAGAGAATGACCGGGAATTGTTTTCCAGCACGCATACAGCGCCTTTTCCGCGACCGCCCTTTACCACTTTTCCTTTTCATTCGATACTTTAAACAACAGGGGAGCAGGTAAAGCACTGCCTCTGTTGCACTCCGACAAACGAAGAAGTAACACCACCTGAGTTAGTGACGGCGCCACGCGACTGTTCGCGTTAGATTTAAGGCCAAATCCCATATGAGTGAAAATGCACGCGACAGCGACGAGCGACGCGACGTAGATCGCCTTCGTGCAAGCTGACGCTTGCATGGGCATACCCCATACACGTGACGGCTTTGGCGAGCGAACTCCATTGTTGCTGGCATGAGGCCGTCTACTTGTATAGCAAAAGTGCCGCGCTGTCGCAGGTATGCAATGAAAATAAAATTCCCAAGCTTGCCAGGCTGGCAAAAAATATATTAGCAATTCTGGCGACGAGTGCAAGCAGCGAACGTAACTTCAGTTCGGCGGGCTACAAATACAAAAGCGCCGCACTTCGTTGAAGCCGGAATCGTTGGACTGCTTGCTGTTATTGCACGACAATTTGTAATCTGTGTAATAGAGACTGTTCGTCGTGTGTCGTTTGATCATATTTTATATGCTCAATAAAATGCCAAATTACCGGAAAACGATGTTTTGTTTTCGCAGCGAACCTTCAAAAAGCCGGGCCGGGCCGGGCTCGGGATTGTGTTTTCGTACGTCGGGCCGGGCCGGGCGGGCTCGCAGCCCTTTGCCGTCGGGCTCGGGCGGGCCTTCGACAAAGTCAGCGGGCCCGGGCCGGGCTCGGGCTCGGAAATGCAGCCCGTGCACAGCTCTAATTCATGATGCTTGGTGCTCCGGCAACACTGGGCGCGTCCGCCATTTTTTGTTGGGCGCCATCGCGGAATCGTCTGCTAGCGTCTCCATAAGGAGAGGCCACGGAGAGGCTGAGCAGCAGTCGTTGGCGGAGCTTTCGCATCGAGAAAATGCGGCCGTTTTTCTCGTCATCCAGCGTAGAACAGTCAGCCGACCGCTTTGTGCGGCCACAAATCGACGAGAACGCAATATTGTAGTTCTGCGCACTTAAAAGCTCATCCGGACGGCAGTTGCAAGAGGCGCACCATTTCGCAAAACCGAACTGCCGTTCTGTAGTGGCGTGCGTTTCCGATCTGAGGTAGGCGTTCAAGAAAAGAGGTCGTTGCAGAGGAGATGTGACTGTCAAACTTCCAGGATAACCTTGCACTGCAATACATCTCCATCATATCCCATTGCGACTTCATACACGTGCCATAAACACTCGTCAAATATCGACACCACGTTGTTTCTGCGCGACCTGTGCAAAACTGTGCCTTGGCTCATTTCTTTAGCCGCAGGTATCTCTACCCCTACACAGCAGCGAGTGTCGTAGATTTTTCGCAATAAACAAGGCATGAACATGTGCATGAGCGGTGCGCCACAAATCAAACAAAAATGCTGATCGCCAGGTTCTACTACAAAGAGCGCCCCTAGTAATGCTCTTTTACTGCACACTGGTTGTTGATAATGTTTGGTGGTCGCAATCCATCGCGCATATTTAGTCTTGCCTCCTGGTTTTCTTGAACGCTATACGTGCCCGTTCATTGACATATCTTTTTGAAATATTGCGCTTTTTGCTTTTGCATGCCACGGACGCGTGCATAATCGCGCGCTATTCCGAACAGCATGCGAGGTTATTCTGCGCTAAGATTGCGTACCCAGCGGAAAGATGAGTGCGATGATCTACCTAGAATATTATTGAGAACTAACAGACAACAATGCAAAGGAAAGTATAGGGGATGTTATTTGTAGTAATTAGGATATAAATGTGAAGAAAGTAAAGTGGACGAAAAGATAACTTTCCGCCGGCAGGGACCGAACCTGCGACCTTCGAATAACGCGTCCGATGTTCTACCACTGAGCTACGGCGGCGTTCATCCTCCCGTCCACTTTATAGGGTATATATGTTCATATTTAAACCTAGGAAGGTTAGCGCCGATCACAGCCATGGCGGCTAGTGTGGAACATTCTTTTTTCTGCCTGTTGGCTTGACGTAGCACGTGATATTTTTACGAGCTGGCAGCTGACCAATAATCCCTCGCGTACTACCTAAAGGCATGAAGTCTGCCAGAACGAGACTGTCGCTATGAATGAAGGAAAGATGACTTTTAAGGGCTCGTTTTTCTTAGTTAGACACAATATTAATGATTACTAACAGACAACAATGTTGCCTGTTAGTTCTAATTTTTGAAGAATATCTGTCCCCCATCCGGTTCCGTCCGGTTCCTTGACCTCAAGCTCGATTGCACCAGTGATCATGTTTGCAGGACATCTGAACGACGCGCGTACATACTAATCCTAGTGTTCTCACCTGCGCACAGTAAACTTGTCAAAAAAGCTATTGATCAGGCTTGCTTTTCCAGCGCATTAAAATAGTCCTCCTGCCACATAGGCGCCAGCTTTCAGGCACAGGTCACTCGCCTGTATCACAACGAGTCATTAATCTCACTGGCTGAGATAATCCGCAGAAAAAGAAAGGAGGGTTTCTAGGACCAAGGGTTTGCTAGGACCAAGGCGACTTTCATCTACCCGTACTACGGCACCCGCATCACTGTGGAAGCAGCTCACATGGCATGCAAAGAATGTCCATGCAGAAGAAGTCATCATCAACCTAATCTAAAAAATAGCTGTCATTTTTGGAAGAAGCCAGCACGAATGGTGGGCGATGATGGGGCATTTGTGTATGTACCGTTTCGCATACCTTGTCTCTCTTCCTTCATTTTTCTCTTTTCCTATAAATTGCCTGTAGGAAACCATAAAGCTTGAGTTGGCAGTATGCGTTCCGTACTCGTAGTCTCTGCGTACCCTGTCCTCTATGCGCTGCGCCATCTTAATGACAAATTTTCACAGCCGTTTAGACGAATGCACGGTCGAAAACATGCCTGGCGAGCAATGTTTCAGCGACAGCGAGAAGGATATAATTACAGAACTTGTGCAAAACAAGAAATCGGACACAGTGTCACTTACAAAGTGCTGCAGAGAAGCACCCTTTAAGTGCGAGGAGCGAGGTAAGGAGACACGAAGTTTGTTTGCCCTAGCGCTACCTTAACTTGCGGGACGACCAAGGAGGGCCTCAGTGAGGAAACCTTAGTAAGGAGCATTCTAGATTACGCGATAAGGCGTCCTCAAACAGTTAAGGCAAGAAGTGTTTCAGAATACGGGCCTTAGAAGGCGTGATCGCCCGTGCTTGTGCGCGGCGTATATCTGTAGAGGGGGTCAGCAGATGGCCCTCACTTTCGTACTTGTGCTTTCATCGCAAGAGAGAAAGAGAGGTTTTATAAGAACGCAGAGAGGTCGGCCTAAGCTAGTGCGCTCCAGCCTGCTAGGGGAAAAGAGAAACAAAAGAAAAGAGTGAATCATGATGGGCAGAGTAATAAGTGATGCGTATATACAATAACCACGTAACAGTTGTTTGGCTGCAGTCTGGTGTACAGTCCTGCGCTCTTAACAAAATGTATAAGTACCCTTGTAGCAGTTGTTGACACTGTCTGATCGCAGATCAATTGCTGACAAAATATCACTTTCACGTAGTGGTACCACACCGATTCCTGCCAGCGTTTTTCGTTGCGACAGGTAAAGTGATCAATCGCAAAATAGATGTGCTGTTGTTTCACACACTCGACAGCATAGGTCGGCAAACTCACTCATGAGTCGACTCACTCAGACTCAGATTGAGCCGTGAGTCTGAGTCAGAGTGAGTCAAGCTGAGTAATAATTTCTCGAGTCTGAGTCCGAGTGAGTCCGGGTGAGTAATATTTTCGCGAATCTGAGTCCGAGTGAGTCTAGATGAGGAAAATTTTGGTGAACCTGAGTCCGAGTGAGCCCTACAGGCAAAATATATTTCATGAGTGAGTCTGAGTGAGCTCCTATGGTTCTATCTACTCAACTTCAGCATTACTATCAGCCTTGTGACGACACCCGTTTATACTCGCGTCTAGTCGCACGTAATTCAAATCACTAGCGTTCATATGCCATCTCAATATTTACTGATCAGGGCGAGGTGAGGGGGGTTTGACTTCCCTCCAGCAAAATCTTTTGCGGGAAGTTCTTGATAAAAATATCTCGTGTGAGTCATCTCTCTCAATAAAAATGCCCTTACAAGATTGTAACCATTGAAAACTCGTAATTGAAGGTACGAGATCAAAACGCGCCAAGTAGAGCACCAATTATATGAGATATTGATGTTATAATAATAATATCTGCGGTTTAACGCCCCAAAACCGCGGTATGATTGTGACAGACGCCGTAGTGGAGGTCTCCGGAAATTTCGACTGCCTGAGGTTCTTTAACGTGCACCTAAACCTAAGTACACGGGTTTCAAACATTTTCGCCTGCATCAAAAATTCAGCCGCCGCGACCGGGATTCGATCCCGCGACCTTCGGGTCAGCAGATGAGATATTGATGTTAAAGAGCCTTGACACTGTGAACGAAAAAGTTAATTTACGCTAATGGACTCATGAGTCGACTCACTCAGACTCAGATTGAGCCGTGAGTCTGAGTCAGAGTGAGTCAAGCTGAGTAATAATTTCTCGAGTCTGAGTCCGAGTGAGTCCGGGTGAGTAATACTTTCGCGAATCCAAGTCCGAGTGACTCCGGATGAGAAAAATTTTGGTGAGTCTGAGTCCGTGTGAGCCCTAAATACAAAATATATTTCATGAGTGAGTCTGAGTGAGCTCCACACTTATTGCCGACCTATGCTTGATAGCGATCACTGTTCGGGCTGTCCACACGGCCGATGAGGTGTGCGCAGCGGCGAGTGAAGGCAACACCCATGTTAATCCGGTGTAGCAGACTGGTGTGGTTTCGGTTTATTCAAACCGGGAGGCGAACAGTCATTTCAGGATCTGTTTCCCGCAGACGCCTATATCGATGGTCTTCTTGAGACGAGTAAGTTATGCACTCTCGCGCGATCTCTACAAGGAGTTCATCTCCATTCGCGAGTACGATACTGTCACGTCAACGGAGGCGTTATACACAGCGGCTCTTGCTTCAGCATCAGCAAGGTCGTTGCCTGCCCATTCAGAGTGTCCAGCAGTGCAATAGAGTATGATTGATTGACGATTCCTCTCCGTAAGGTCGAAAACTTGAATGATTTCTAAAACTAATGCATAGCATTGGCCTTTGCTTGAGCAAGAATCAATGGCTTGTTTCCTGAATTTACTTCATACCGTATCGTCAATTTACGTGGTGTTTGGCCGGGCACAAATTGGATAGTTTACCTTACTGCAACAAGTTCTGCGGTTGCAAGTACAACAACAGCGATTAAAAAACGGGACAAGAAAAGACACAGACCACGGCGCTGACTAACAACCAGATGTGTTTGTTCTTCCAGTCAACATATATATATATATATATATATATATATATATATATATATATATATATATATATATATATATATATATATATATATTATATATATATATATATATATATATATAGATCGCACCGATATCGCAATGAAACGACATAAAACAGTGAAGACTCAACCTGCGCAGAGATCAATAGGACAGGAATTCTATCTCCTTCGGAAGGTGGGAAATCGAGGAGTGGCCCACACATGCCTTGCCGCTTTCAGACGCGCGCGTTCCTCATGGTATGTTGAGAGGATTGTCGTATCATTAAAGGATGGCTGGCAACCGCCATCATTACAATGAAGAGATCATTGGCTATCTCTAGCTTGTTTTTGAACCTTGTGCGAAGGCTCGAGCATGCGGTCATTAATGCGTTGCCCCGTTTGACCAACATAATGACACGCGTAAGAAAGAGGAATCGTGTACATACACCGTCACAAGATTAAATAAACTTCTCTTTGTGCTTCTTATTGCATCTTCTTTTGTACTCGATCTTTCGACTGACTTGCTCGCACAGGCTACCAAGCTTATTTTGGCAGAAACAACCTAACGCCTGCCCTGCCGACTACTTTCTTGAGATTGTATGCTACCTCGTGCACATAAGAGATAACCGCCACAGTTTTCTGCGACTGTGTCTCAAACTGAACAGCTGCTGAGCGCTTGTTTCTAAAGCCTGCTACGAGGCTTTACCATGCGTTTCTTTACTTTGCCGACGCAACTGGCTAGGGCAATTGGCCTATACGAAGAAGACTTTCGTCGCACCAACGGACTACGATTCGTGGCTCTATTCGCCCAACCATCGAATACTGTTTTTGCACATAGCGGAAACCGGCCTACATTTGTATATTTAAGTGTGAATGCCGTCGGGCAGACTTTCAAACTGAGAAAAAAAAAGAACACTTGTATGAGCGCTTGCCTCGTTTCAGTAAGGCCGCCGTGTGGCTGCACTTCAAGCAGTCTGGGACCATTTTCGTGTCCCACGTAGAATTGTAGAAATACAAAAGAGCTTCCCACACCTCCTGGCTGAGGTGACAGAGAGCCGAGTAGGTTATATGCCACCAGGGCCTGGCGCGGACTTGCGTCGGGAGGCAGAAATCGCAGCGCCGAGTTCGTGTATAGTGAACGGCATGTCCAGGCGAACGTCACATGATGGTGGTGAGGCACAACGTGAAAGGAATACCTGTGAGGCACGACGTGCCTACCAGTAATTGAAAATAAACTTCTGCTACATCTACATACTTCTCTCTAGTCTTGCTTTAGTGTCACAGCTCGGAAAAGAAGCAAGTGCTGCGTAGGTGTCTTAAGGCTGCGTATAACCTGTTATATTCGCGACAGGGGCTTCCTGGGGCCCAGAGAACCACAAGGTACGTAGTGTACATATCGTAGTGCTCGGCGAGATACGTACAAGTTTGATGGTGATCTCGACCTCCTACACTTTCTATCTGCCCGGCTACGGATTGCGCGAAGGTCTTCGTATCGTGCGTCAATCTGCGATCTTGGTTTTGGTATATTTGCAAGCCCAGTATTTGAACTTAAGGCCGACGCGATAACACCCTTTATTTCAGAAGTAGATGGAATTATGCCCCACCTAGTGGCCACAGAGGTTTGGAATTTTGGCCAGTCCACACTTCGCACAGAAAGGGGAACCAAACGGCGGGACCATTTCAGTTGTATGTATGTAGGAAGACGGTCACTTCCGTGTGTTTCGTCTACACATCAACAGGTGATAGGCAAGAGATTCCTAGACACGAAACAAACGTGCAGATAGCTGCTGTACGGTGCGCCGCGAAGACAAGTAGGTGATCCATCGTTGATCGACATCAGACACTGATTTAATACAAAATCAGCAATGTCCATGCCCTGGGTGTTCATTGAAACAGAGCCCCTCATATGATGGTGGGCGTTAAAATCTCCAACCAATACATATGGACCTGGGCAAGGTTGGAGCACGCGTAAAAGCTGAAAACAGCCGACGCGGCTTCTGGGGGGAGGGGGTACTTCCACCTATGGGCAAATACTGAACGCCGCTTGTGCTTCACAGTGAGGCATATATATGCATTTGAAGCATGAGAAACCACGTCATGCCTCACGTACGTTAAATCACGACGTATAGACCTTTCCGCTGTTTACAAACACAGATGCTGGATGGCTTCCGGTTTTGTGCGCCGGTGTAGCCAAGTCGCTTTGGCGTGGAATAAAAGCCCTAGCCAGTATCCCGCACATTTTCAACACTTTTCTCCCTTCGTCTGGCCAAATATTTTAAATAAATATTCTTCTAAGCTACACAGCCTACATTATAAGAGTTAGTCCTTAATTTTAAGGGCTTTCCTTTTACCTGAAAGCAGAAAAAGAGTCTTTCCTTATGGTGGCACTGCATAAAAAATCCGCTTTTTGCTTCGGCATTAGAGACTGATAATTGAAGTGACCGGAAGTTTCTTGGGTGCAACACGTGCTGCTTCTATCGCAATATTGAAACCGATCGAAAAGGCGAATACATATCGTCACTTTGCTCGCACTTCGGTAGTCGCGAAAGCACAGTGTCACGTATCTGGAAATGCGAAAACACGACACCATATTCGGCACACATATAAGAACCACAGGAAATTGGTATTTAAGCATCCGTTGCCGAAAGTCAGACAACTGGCTTGGAAAACCTCTTGCATTGCACTGCATTATAGCAGATGCACGTACTCGCTCTTTAAATGAATTCGCGATATTGTTCTATGGCAGCACTGCCAGGAGCGGTTCGAGCACCTTGAAGATCTGCACGGCTGCCTTCGCGCCCGGCGTCAGTAGCTCGCCGAGAACTGCACGAACGGACTCTAACATATTCTTCAGCTCTGGGCCTTGTCAAAGTCTTGCCTATCCTTTTCAGCCACCTTTGGAGTTGCAGTCCATGATGTGGTCTTTCCTATTGCTCCACACGGTAGCCAAGGCCATTCAGCATCTGAAGCATCGCCGTGAATTCCTGACCCTGGCTCACATTGTGCATCTCTTGGGTGTGGTGCGTAATGTTTGCGTTGAAGTCATAGAAGGAAAGAATGTTGCTTCGCTCGCTTCAGCAGCCGGATTTCCTTCCAGCGTTCAGCAGAATTACGTCAGGTCATATGCAAAAGGAGCGAGCTGCTAGCCTTACTTCGTATAACATTTCAATTTGTTCTTAACACGTTCACTCCTTTGCCCTTGTTGCGACACTGACTTTTTTTCTTAAACAAGATTTTTTCGCTCTCTCTCTCTCTCTCCCACCATTGTATTGTCGCACGTCTGAATTTTTATCTTCAGAAATCTCATCTCTAGTTAACTATAACTTGAGTTTATTTTGTAACGCACCTAAAACGATTGATCATTTCCTTCCACCCTACCGCCGCTTTTCCTCTCGCCGCAGAATATTTCTCACGGTGCTAAACGGTGGTCTGGGACCTAATGCATGAAACCTTTTCTCGTTGAAGCCTATCGGTTAGGTGACTGCCGCGGCTGGATATTAAATGCTCGATATAACTTCACCAAACGTATGGAAGATTAAGCTGTTAGTTTTAGCGACCGTAGTGTGCAGTATAATTTTATTTCTATCAGTTTATACTTATTAAGCACTATGCCAATTCGTAATGATTCATTTGCGTCAAGCTCCATTCATCCTGGCTTCATTCTTTAGTCCTCGTTCAAAAAACATTAACTACAGTGTAGCAAGATCCTATCGTGCGTGTGAGCAGGGCTGGGCAAAGATACTTTGAAAATTGTATCGCGATAAGATACCAGATACTCGGGCAAGAAGTATTTGAGATACAGATACAAGATACTACCGCAATTATTGTATGCGATACGATACTTTCCTATTGTATCTTGAGATGCTTCGATACATTCGCAAATTGTTACTATAGATCTATATAATGCAACAGCAAATGACCATTCACAAGATGTATGCTTGGAAATTTTTTAACTGCGATAAAGTTTGTTCATTTGACTGAATCTCCAAAGTTTAGAATGTTAGTATCTCAACAGTTTAATCTTTCTTGCTCAAGGTACTGTCACGTGGTTCTGACGTCGACGAAGGCAGCGGTCAGCACGTCCGAGATGACTCTTTATTAGGCCGAACTTGTGGCCGCGAAAGTGAAAGTCAAGCTACAGCAATACACTGATAGCAGCTAACAGAGCGTCGACCGTCGATCAACTGACGAGCGCTGAAGCGCGTCGGCATTTATACATGTGCCGTCGAATATTCCAGCGTTATCGCTGGTTGTCGCGCAACTTCTAGAATAAGCTCGAGTGTTCGCGTCTTGCGCGAAATCTTAACAAAACGATCTACAATAATCGCGAAGCTTCTCGAACAATGAGGAGCTGTTTGCGCTGAGCGTTGCTGACAGTCTTTGTGGGCGAAAACCGAATACAGCACAAGTGATAATAAGAAACGCACGTGGCAATGCCCCCTCTGAAAAAGCATCGTCCCGATGCTTAAAACAGAACACGCGGGTGGCCAATGCATGCAACAATAAATAACAAGAATAAAGCAACAAAGTACAATAAACAATAGGCACAAGCAAGAAAGTACAACAATAAAGCAAAATGACAGTCTTCAGATTCTCTAACGCGCGTAATATGGTTTAAGGCGCACGACATGGACGACTTCAGGTCGCGCACGGCGCCGCTGAGAGTTCGTAATGCCGTCAGGGACAACCTCGTAGTCGAGTGCGCCGAGGCGTCGAAGTACCGTGTATGGTCCGAAGTATCGTCGAAGAAGCTTCTCACTAAGTCCCCGTCGGCATATTGGCGTCCATACCCATACACGGTCACCGGGTTGGTATTCCATGTGGCGTCGTCGAAGGTTGTAGCGGCGGCTGTCAGTCGTCTGCTGACAGCCGCCGTAGCTTGATCCGTAGGCGGGCGAGCTGTCGTGCTTCTTCGGCGCGCTGTAAGTAAGCGTCGTCGTCGAGATTTTCTTCGTCAGTGACGTTGGGTAGCATGGCGTCGAGCGTCGTCGCCGGGCTCCTTCCGTAGACCAACTTGTACGGCGTCATCTGCGTCGTTTCTTGGACGGCCGTGTTGTAAGCGAAGGTGACGTACGGTAGGACGGCGTCCCACGTCTTCTGCTCAACGTCGACGTACATGGCCAGCGTGCCGGCGATGGTCTTATTTAGACGCTCGGTGAAGCCTTTGGTCTGTGGGTGGTAGGCGGTAGTGCGGCGGTGGCTCGTCTCGCTGTATTTGAAGATCGCCTGAGTTAGGTCCGCAGTAAAGGCAGTACCTCTGTCTGTGATGAGGACCTCTGGGGCGCCATGACGCAAGACGATGTTCTCCACGAAGAACTTGGCTACCTCGGCGGCACTGCCTTTGGGCAAGGCCTTTGCCTCGGCGTAGCGGGTGAGGTAGTCAGTTGCTACGACTATCAACTTGGTGCCGGAAGTCGACGTCGGGAACGGCCCCAGTAGGTCCATCCCGATTTGCTCGAATGGCCGTTGAGGTGGTTCGATTTGCTGCAGAAGTCCTGCTGGCCTAGTCGGCGGTGTCTTCCGTCGCTGGCAATCTCGGCAAGTCTTGACGTAGTGAGCGACGTCGGCAGGAAGGTGTGGCCAGTAGTACCTTTCCTGTATCCTCGCGAGCGTGCGGGAAAAGCCGAGGTGGCCAGGCGTCGGGGCGTCGTGCAGGGCCTGCAGAACTTCTGGTCGCAGTGCCGAAGGTACAACGATAAGGTAGTTGGCCCGGGCCGAGGAGAAGTTCTTTACGAGGACATCGTTTTTCAAGAAAAATGACGCCAATCCCCGCCTGAATACTTTCGGAACTACGGCGGTCCTGCTCTTGAGGTATTCCACAAGGCCCCTGAGTTCCGGGTCGGCTTGCTGTCGTTCAGCGAAGCCGTCGGCACTTATGGTTCCCAGGAAGCAGTCATCATCGTGGTCGTCCTGCTGCGGTGCGTCGATGGGGGCACGAGACAGGCAGTGGGCGTCGGAGTGTTTTCTTCCGGACTTGTAAACGACAGTAATGTCGAATTCTTGAAGCCTTAGGCTCCACCGTGCGAGGCGACCTGAAGGGTCCTTCAAGTTGGCGAGCCAACACAAGGCGTGGTGGTCGCTCACAACTTTGAAGGGCCTGCCGTACAGGTAGGGGCGAAACTTAGACGTAGCCCAGATGATGGCAAGACACGCCTTTTCCGTTGTGGAATAGTTACCTTCTGCTTTGGATTGGGACCGGCTAGCAAAACTGATGACCCTTTCCAGTCCGTCGGTCTTCTGCACAAGGACGGCGCCGAGTCTTACGCTGCTTGCGTCCGTGTGGATTTCCGTATCGGCGTATTCGTCGAAATGAGCAAGTATCGGAGGCGTCTGCAGGCGTCGTTTCAGTTCTTGAAATGCCTCGACTTGCGCCATTCCCCACTTGAACTCCACGTCGTTCTTCGTGAGGTGAGTCAGTGGCTCGGCGATTCGTGAAAATTTCTTGACGAAGCGTCTGTAATAGGCGCACAAGCCGAGAAATCGGCGTACGGCCTTCTTGTCGGTGGGTGGCGGGAAGGCAGCGATGGCAGCTGTTTTCCGCGGGTCGGGGCGAACTGCAGATTTGCTAATGACGTGGCCTAAGAAGAGGAGCTTCTCGTACGCGAAACGGCACTTTTCTGGCTTCAGGGTATGTCCGGAGGTTTTGATTGCTTGAAGTACAGCGTCAAGGCGCCGGAGGTGTTCGTCGAAGTTTGAGGCAAACACAACGACGTCGTCCAAGTACACAAGGCACGTCTGACACTTCAAGCTAGCCAGCACTGTATCCATAACGCGGTTGAAAGTCGCAGGTGCCGAGCAAAAACCAAAAGGCATGACCTTGAACTCGAACAGGCTGTCCGGTGTTATAAAGGCAGTCTTTTCTCGGTCTCTCTCGTCGACTTCGATTTGCCAGTAGCCGGTCTTAAGGTCCATCGACGAAAAGTACTTCGCGTTGTGGAGTCGATCCAGGGCGTCGCCCATCCGTGGGAGAGGGTACACGTCCGTCTTTGTGATTTTGTTCAGGCGACGATAATCGACGCAGAAACGTAGGGTCCCATCCTTCTTCTTCACTAACACCACAGGAGACGCCCACGGGCTGTTGGACGGCTGGATGATGTCGTCGCGTAGCATTTCGTCGACTTATTTCTTCCCGCGTCGAAACCCGCTAGGGACTCTGACGGAGTGGTCGAGGATTTTCTTCTGTTATAATGCGGTGCTTAGCAAGGGGCGTTTGTCGGACCCGCGATGACGACAAGAAACAGTCCTTGTATTCCTGCAGAAGGCGTCGAAGCTGTTGCTGTTGGCTAGCGGGAACACTTGGGTTTACGTCGAAGGGTGGCTCAGGTATTGGGGTAGTCGTCGTAGCTTCGTCAGAATCTGAAAAGGCAAACGCATCGCTGACGGCCAAGGTTTCTTCGATGTATGCAATCGTCGTGCCCCTGCTTAGGTGTCTGTATTCTTGGCTGAAGTTCGTTAGCATCACGCTTCCTTTTCCTTCATGCAACCGAGCAATGCCCCTTGCGACGCGAATGTCACGGTCTAGCAGCAAGCGCTGATCGCTCTCGATGACACCTTCGATGTCTTCAGCTTTTTCGGTGCTGATGTGACTTGTGACACTGGAGCGAGGCGGGATGGTAACTTGATCCTCGAGCAGGTTTAGGGCATGTTGACATGGATTCGTATCCGGCGGTGTCGTTTTGTCCGACGATAGGGTTATCGGCTTGGTTCTTAAGTCGATGACGGCGCCGTGATCGTTTAAGAAGTCCATGCCAAGTATGACGTCCCTGGAGCAGTGTTGCAAGATTACGAAACTCGCAGGATACGTGCGATTATTGATTGTGACTCTTGTTGTGCAGACTCCAGACGGCTTTATTAGATGGCCTCCAGCGGTACAAATTTCGGGGCCTTCCCAAGCAGTCTTAGCTTTCTTCAACTTCGTGGCGAAAGGCCCACTGATGACGCTATAGTCGGCTCCAGTATCGACGAGAGCGGTGACGTTGTGGCCGTCGATGAGAACGTCGATGTCGTCTTGCGTGGCGGTTGGGTCGCGGCGTCGGGTCACTGCTGCGTCGGTTTGCTCCGCTGCTTCGACGTTGCGTCGTCAGGTCTTCTTCTGGCCGTGAAGTTTCGACGTCAGGGCTTCGTTCGGCTTGCGGCGTTGTCGTCGGCGGCGGAGGATCTGCGGTAGTTCGTCGTACAGCAACCGCACCTCCATCGGTTGCTGCCCTTAGTTTTCCTGATACGGGCCAGGCGACCGGCCCCGTTTTGGGCCAGTGTACTGCCGGCGGTGCGGTGACATGTAGCGGCCGGGCGACGGCGAGCGGGAAGGTCGTCGTTCGTGCCACTGTGTTCCGGTGAGGTAGTCGTGGATGTCGCGAGGCCGTTCACCTGGCTGCGGGCGCGGCGCGTTGATGGCGAATCCGCGTAGCCCCATCTGTCGGTACTGGCAGCGGCGCTACGTGTGTCCGGCCCACGGAGCAAGAATTCTTGAGGAGGCGAAACTGCGCTCGCTCGGGCGCCCTAATAAAGTCA
The DNA here is from genome assembly GCF_013339695.2 of Rhipicephalus sanguineus. Lineage (NCBI taxonomy): Eukaryota > Metazoa > Arthropoda > Arachnida > Ixodida > Ixodidae > Rhipicephalus > Rhipicephalus sanguineus. The sequence continues at coordinate 195,372,291 of NC_051177.1, forward strand.
CGAAATCGGGCACAGCGCTCCCGCGCCCTCTGTCGTGAGAGTCCGCCAGCGGAGAAGGAAAATGCGCGCGTCCCTCTCACCGCGCTCTCCGACGAAGCTCGTCGGTTCAAGGCCATTCGTCACCGATTCGCCGTTCGCGCCCGAATGGATGTGTTTTAACGCGACAGCGTTAACGAGCCCGTTTCGCAGAAATACCGGTGTCGGCGTCGGTGAGGCTAGCAATTGAGAAGGCGATGCGCACAGGGCCCGATTACGCTATCGCGTTCTACTCTCAAAGGCGAAGCTCAAGCGCACTCCAAGTTTTTGCGGTAAATTAACGAGAAAAATGGCGTCACATACAGGAAAATTACCAGCGTGATATATTTTATACAACGTGAAATCTATAATTTTTGATAACGTCAACTCAATGAGTTAGGTATAATTTATTTCAACGAATGATGGGACTTACCCTATATGCCATCAATTCACATTTAGGTTGTTGCGGCGGCCGCATTTAGATGGAGGCGAAATGCTAAAGGCCCGTGTGCTTACATTAGGTGCACGTTACAAAACCCTAGGTGGTTGAAATTTCACATTGTCTTTTTTTTTTTTTTGAGAACAGCAGACAAGTATCTGGGACAGCGCGCGGAAAGATTGAGGGCACGGCGTCTCGAACAACACTGGCCGTTTCGGTTTGTCAAGGAGAACTTCGCCACCAAGTTCTCCATAATAGCGCCGCCTGTCTATGTCACTGTCCGAGAAGTGCTTCTCGCAAACGTAGTCACGAGGCG